>NC_065451.1:216296379-216621788 GCF_917563875.1 Diabrotica virgifera virgifera | reverse complement strand
AACCTTATCGCATTTTGTGGAAATTCTGTAGTGAAGAACTTTGAGGAATATTTTTATAGAATGGCCCATCAGACTTATCAGTCGGTGGTCTTGACACTTTGTTGCGTTGTTCTTTTTTGGCAAAGGGATAAAGGTAGATACAAGCCATTGGACAGGAATTGGAATTTCTTTCTATTTTATTAATTCTATTAATTTTTTGTGGATAGAACTCGTTAGGGTGAGGGGTGACAAACTGAGAGTGAAGGTGAGGGGTGACAAGTGAGGGGTGAAAAATTGTGGAAATTTTTAGCAGTATTAACCGGGGAACAATCTTTAATGTTGCTAAAATAAACTTATATGTATAGGGGACCAGAATGATTGAATATTAAATATCAAATGGAAGAATAAACTGGAAATTAACAGGAGATAGAAAAAGAGGAGGCCCAAATTGGTGGCCAGCTTGGCAACGAATTACAGGCATAAATGATAGAAATCTAACTGGATCAGGACTGACTAGAAAACCAAGGAAACTGGACGACCAATTTCACTATGAATCTGGATTGTAAATGATATAATTTAATCACACAAAAACTTTAATAATAATACATATATTCTAAAAAAAGAAAATCCATGAAATCCTTTATAAAAGGTATATTTATTTGTTAAAATCCCTATACAGGGCTACATCATAAAACAAACAGAACTAGTTTTCAATCGGTTGACCGATCATCATCAGTGTTTCCTAAAATGTGTACAACCTGATAAAATTATGCAAAGTATTTAAAATTTTGACTATGATTTTAAAAAGGTTATAAGTTGTACTCACTTGAATCAAACATGCTAACCACCAAAGTAAAAATATTAGGGTAAAAACCCTTTAAAATTAATCCGTCATAGGAACATAAAAAAATGATGTGACTTTACACATGGATGTATAAAATATCCAATGTTTCACGCTCGAGGTACCATTGAGCTAAATTCGACTTGTTAACATAATGGCTGTGTAGAAGCAAGTGACTTTGATAGCGGAAACCCTGAATGGTGACAGAAATGACAGTTCCACAGGAAGTTAAAATTTCCCTGATGGTTTTGTGATATTTATTGTAAAGTTTGTTAAATTATTAACGATAAAAACAGTCGCTCCCACTATGGTAAATGATCTGTTTAAATGAAAATGAACTTGATGTAAAAGTTAGAATATTTGTAATGAAAGGGATAGGCAAGCCACATTACACGTTGAACGAAAACTTAATAAACGTTATCAAGCCGTATTATGTGGACATCTAGGGCTTAGAAAAGCAATTTTATGTTGATATCAGTTATCTATTTAATTCGAATGGTTGGAAGTTGCTATAGTATGTGAAAGTACCATAAAAGATCACAGTGGGGGAGACACAGATGTAGAGATGTCTCAAAATCAGGGAGGGATGTATAAGACAAGCTCAGATTCATGGGACCATTTTCCAGGGCCCTGCAGGCTGCTCAATCAGAACTCTAAGGGTTCGACAAAACAGACCGTCATATGATATAGTCAACCATAGGAGAGAGGATTGAGTGTTAGAGGTTTATGAGATTATAATGGAAATGTGACATGAACGGGACCCAGAAAGAGTAGTGAGAAGATAAATTTGGTTATAATGTGAATAGATGAGGTGAAGATAGTCATTGAAATTATGGATTTAGGGTCTGTTTTTCGTTCTCGCCCCCAAAACTCCCAAAAATCATAGTAAAAATTTTAAATACTTGGCATCATTTTATCAGGTTGTACACATTTTAGGAAACACTAATGATGATCGGTCAACCGATTGAAAACTAGTTCTGTTTGTTTTATGATGTAGCCCTGTATAGGGATTTTAACAAATAAATATACCTTTTATAAAGGATTTCATGGTTTTTTGTAATAAATGGTATACAGTCAACTACAGGAAATTTTTTCCTCGTAGATTTTTTTACATACATATATTCTACTTTAATTTACGCACTTTATTCTCGGCATATCGTTTGTCTAAGCCCTAAGAAAGACATCTCAATCTCCGGTGTAGAAAAATCAAGTCACCCACTTCCCATAATTGACTCTTATTGAGTAATCACCGCATAAATTTATTTATAAATAGACCCAAATAAAGTTATCAGCTTGATTGCTGACTGCTTACTTGCTTACATTAAACCAGGTCCTGGTCAATAAACGATGATGTTAATGTAGTCAAATCAGGGCGAGATTTATAAAAGGCAATTGTTCTAACGACGTTAACGTTCTATGAATAATACAGTATAACGAGATTAAGCTTCAATTGTTTTGTCAATATCGGATACGTAATGTCGTAAAGAATGGCTCCACCTGTTACAAGCTACGGCTACGATGGATTACCTGTTTATTCGTAAAAATAGATTGGTCGTATTTATTTGTTATTATAGTCAGGTTTCATCATATTACGAGGGGTATTATTTATATTTTGACGTTAATATAATATTGAGCAAAGTAATCACCTGATGTTCTTTTGCTTTAATTTTTTTTTTAGTGAAAAACTTTAGATCCGCTTATAAATTTTGTTTATTTAATCCATTAGAATGTATTCCATCAAGTCGAGACAATAATATCGGCCAAGTAGCTCCAGCCAGAGTTGATGACCATATGGGCATGTTTTATGGTACTTTCCATCACTCTTACAAGAACTACCCAGGCGACAGGTCCTCGCATTTCTGGCGAATATTCCCGTTTAGGGCTTCAAGAGTGTGAGGCTTCTTGACGTAAATCCGCGACTTCCAAACACCTCACAAAAAGAAGTCTGGAATGGTTAAACCCGGGTGATCTGGCCGGCCAGTGCAATTCACCATAACGAGAGATTAAGCGACCTGGAAATGCTTCTTCCAGAATATCAGTTGTGGCTCGAGCAATGTGCGCCGTTGCACCGTCCTATTGAAACCACATGTTCTGCAGTTCTGATCCATCAAATTGAGGAAGAAAACCGATTTTTCATTTTACCATAGAGAAAAATTAATAAAACGTCACTATAAAAACTTGGCTTCAAAAATATATTTTCTTCCTTTACAAATTTTCAAATTTTTTTTATTTTTTTTTCTTTGTTACATTCGTGATTTGTAATAAATTTAACTTTTAAATTTTGTTTGTCAATAAATACTTAATTTAGATTGAGATTATATTTAAGATTCCGCAATATATTGGATGTATATTGCCAATTGGTGCGTGTCTGTTTTATAGTTCATAGTACTATAGGTGTATTACCTACTGTAGGTGTATTTTTATAGATGTTATAAATATATTTCTGGATAAACGTGCTTTTTAATTATTTTGGTTTGCCAAAATTTTTATTTTAGTGTATTCAAAGTCAAAAAGTTGTCTGAGTTTTTGTGGAGTGTTGTATTACAGCATATTGATTTTTCATTGTATTGTAGTCACCCTTGTGGTCCGTTACGCGTTGTTTTAGCCACTGAACTGTTTGGTCAATATAGGCCAGTATGGCCATATCGCCAATAAACATTCATTACATTGTATTTTGTAATCACCTTTAGACACAAATCTTGTGGATGTTCTATCTTTGATTTTTGAAGAAAGTTGGCTATATTTGTAAATTTTTATATCAAAAACCTTTTTAACTAACTACATATCTAAATATAGTACCTACTAATTATTAATAAATGGAAGTTTATTATATCTTGCCTTCTAATATTAAACCTTAAATGACACGTTATCATCACTGTGAAATTTCGTTTTAACGTGTACCCACTCAGTTGTACATTTAAACTTTTAAGTGTACTTAAGTTAAGACGCAACGGTGGCTGAACACTTCACAAATTTAACTTCTGCTGCCACCAAATATATGACACGCTTCTTTAATCGTGTATATGAAACTGGAACACTATCACAAGACTGGCTTACAACCACAATATATACCAAGGTATGCAGATGATATGGTGATCATAGCAGAAAGCAAAGAAGAGCTCCAGATACTAATGAATATGCATACTCACAGAAAACAGCACCAGATTGGGGTGGAAATTAATAAGTACCATAAAAACAAAAACGATAGATGTGTAGCATCTTGTCTTATTATTAACTTATTTTTAAAATTATTAGGCTCACTCTGTACGAGATAATTCCTCTTTGAATATAACACAATAAGACTACCGTGCTATCATTTTTCACACAATGACTAATATGACAGCATTCTTGTCTATCTTCCACGAACTTAAAGATTACTATTAAACATTCATCCAACTTCCATTGTTATTACCTTGTCAATTGTATTTCGACTCAAATTAAAATTGATGTACCATTCAAATTTGACCTTACTCCACACCTTCTCTCGTTGAATATTTGAAGTTTAGACGAGACGTGTCAATGAACGAAAGAACTACTATTAGGCCTGGATCCCGCGTACCAAAAAAAGTTGATTAATAGCAAGCTGAAAATTTGTTAATAGCTTAACGGTGTCTAGACGGACAAACTTTGATGTATGGGAACAGGTGAAATTTTAATTGTGGAACGTGATTTTAATTGTGGAACGTGTCATTTTGACAAGTTTATCATCATGAAAACTAGCAGGTTGTGTTTAAGTTTATTTAATAGCAAACTTTATATGAAAAAATGTTTGTCCGACAAATATGTTGGGCATTTTAACAAGTCCGGCACGTAGAACATGTCAAGTGACAGATATTAAATTGGTGGTAAATAGCAGTCTGATTTTTGCATAAGAGTTTAATGAAAGGGTAACAAATCAATTGGAAGTTCTGTCCGACAAAATACATGGACCGTTTTCGTAGTCTGACGTTCCAAATTTTTAACCTGTTCCACAATTAAAACTTCCCCTGTTCCAGTGTTCCCGTACATCAAAGTTTGTCCGACCAGACACCGTTAAGCTATTAACAAATTTTCAGCTTGCTATTAATCAACTTTTTTTGGTACGCGGGACTCAGGCCTATAAACGACGCGCGAGCTGAAGAGGAGGCGTCGTTTTTAATGAGAATGAGGAGCATTCCCGACTCCCCCTGGGACGGAAGCTACGGGAATGGGAGTGGACGGTGACAACAGGTGGTTCGTTTTGTTTAAATATAGTATTTTTCTGTGTCATTAGGGATATTTTCTACATTTAGTACGTTACTTTTTAAAATGTATGTAGTAATGAGTAATATTTTGCAAGTTTTATTCACGTGGTTAGATAAATGTATGGGTAAATAGCTCTTTAACAATATACAGAAAGATGGTGGCTGAAATCCCAAACTTTTCGCATTTTTCGTGCAGCTGAAAAGAACAAAAAATGATTTTATCTAATCTTGTTTCGTTTATGGCCATCAGAGTAGAGGACACTTTTGTAGCTACCTACTTCAAGTAGGAAATAGCAAGAGACATTCTTAGAACGTCTGAGTGTGAATTTGTATCAGCCCGAGTCTCTAACGGTGCAGGGATATGCCGAAACAACGCTGGTATTACCGATTCATATACGGAAGATTTTAGAATTGTGCTCTTGCGCCATATTTAAATAGATATAACACTTTTGTAGGGGGTCTGCGGATATTTTAGTATATTGTTGTGCCTTAAAAAGTAACCTATAGCTATTTTTTTTAGCGCTCTAGATGACATTGCGTCTGAGATATGCCTCTCGAAAGGGTCAAAAATAGTCCTTTTTACCCTATATTTGAAGAGCTACATCAGCGCACAAGGTCTCAATTCTCTTTTAATAATGTCAACTTTTTGATGAAATAATTTGCATAGTTTAACAATAGACAGTTTTTCGACAATCGCATTTTTTTATCCTTTGTAAGCTGATAGTACTTTTGCCTTACAACCTCAAATTGCATATATATTAGGTGAAGATAGTTCTATAATATGTATACAACAATCTCTACTTATTGGATTTCTTGGCCCGAGCCTTAAAATATTTTGTTGGCCTCCTAAAAATTTAGTTTTTTGCTTCATAACTAAGCCAACACACATTGTAGTTAATGAATTCTCTCATCTGTTTGATTATTTCTGTAATATTGAAACTTAAGGAATATTAAAATAGATAAAAAAACCCAAATTTTAAGCGTTTAGGCAAGCCTTTAGGTGGTCAAGGTTCAAAGTTATGGCAGTTTTAATTTTAAGTTTAATCTGATGTATCAAATTGTAACATTGTCGCTGTATTCGATGCTCCAGGTAACACAATTCAGCCGGAGATAAAAGTTCGCTTTTTAAGACATTTTTATTTAGAATCAAATGATACAAGAGATAACATAATTAGCCTTCTTCTTCTTCTTTGAGTGCCTCTCCTATCGGAGATTGGATATCTTTAGGGCGATTCTAATTTTATTTACTGCTGTTTTGAACAATTCGTTAGTGGTACAGCCAAACCACTCTCTCAAATTTCTCATCCAGGACATTCTTCTACGGCCTGGATTTCTTCGTCCTTGGATTTTTCCTTGCATTATATTTTGTAGGAATGTGTACTTTTGTCCCCTCATCAGGTGGCCTAAGTATTTAAGTTTTCTCTTTTTTATATTCAGTAGAACTTCTGGCTTGTTATTTATTCTGCGTATTACTTCTTAATTACCCGTTAATAAAATATATTTATAACCTACGCATCGAGCTTTCGGTTCGGGTCGATGCTTTCTTTTTTTTCCACGTTGATTTTTTTGCTGTATTGCTCATGCAAATTTTGATGTTTTCTCATTTCCTACTTTATCCAAAATCTTCTACATAAAATTGTTAAGTATAACACTTTTAAATTGTCTTTACTGAGTTATACCAAATTAAAACTCACACGAGAAATAAAAAAGCCAATGAATATCATATACCACAGCTTATAGTACTAATTGCTTTAGAACAAGCATACGAAGCATCACAATACCTAAAAGGTCTTAGAAGTACAATAATTCGATTTCACAAACATTTCAGCCACATCCGAGTTAAATGACATCAATTCTGTTCTCTCTCAGTTCGCTCAAAAGTGAGACCGTGTTCGGTGTTCGTAGTAAAGGGCCAATTACAATCTGACCTAAATTTTCTCATTTTCGATGTAATTTACTTTGAAAATTAGATTAATTTACGTAATATCCACTCGTTCCACTTTCGGTGCATTTATGGCGCGGAAACGATCGCGTAAAAAAAGAATAACGGGCAGGGCTGGTGCGATTACGCATGTTCTTTTACCTACTATAATATCATTTCATACTTAATTACATTCATGTCATTGATTTAAAATGCTACGGGGAGTACTGGAATATAAACGGTGCCCGTATTGGCCAGTACACGCACGGTGGAGTTGTTTTAAGGTTTGGATATGAAGGTTAACGAAGATCGATCAATATTTAATATAATATAAAGGAAGAGAGCCTTGGACAATAGAACAGCTAACATAAAAGTTGTAACGATACAAAAAACCTTTAATTTTTTTTAATTCCATTTAATCATCCGGTAGCCACGTATCGTAAAGTTACATGAGTCAACACACTGCGGTACTTAATGCCGCAGATATAAAAAACGGTTTTAGATGTTAAAAATATCCAAAATTTGTTAGAATAACAATAGAAAAGCGTTATTTTTAACATTTTATTGTATGCCTTTTAACATAATGTATCGACTCAGGCGCAAAATAAAAAAATGAGTAGTCAGTCTTACAATATAATCTGAACAAAGAAAGCATTTACTACAAAAAAAATTCACAAGCATCCCTAAAGTAAAATACCTAAATACAAAATAATTGAATTAGTCTTATAATAATAAACACACATTGCACTGAATTTTTATCTCACTTTGATTTTTGCAAAAAAAAATGTATTGAACAACTCTCACTTCAACGCTCAATATCAAACTGATAAAACACTTCAGAAAATGCAATAGCCGCAGGTAGTATTTTTAAAGGTAGTCACTGGCACATATCTAAATAGATAGTGGCGTCTACGAAAGAATATTGGTAAAACTTTATTATTAAAACTTTAAAATGCGGCACAGAGTACCGCAGTATGAAACCAGAGGGTTAATTCAGAAAAAAGTAACTTTAATGAGACCCTGTATAAGGTTATAATTGGCGTCTGAAGAAAACACTACAGTTCTCTTGGATTAAAATAAACATCTCCCTGTTTGTTCACAACAAGTAATATAGTTGTTTTTTGAATTGCGTTTAGTCAACTTAAAAGTGTTGATTGGATAAACAAAATCGAGTCATTTATTTGCAGTGAAAACGCTCGCTAAAAAGAGAATTAAAAGACAGGGAAGCACTAGTTGCAACCCAAGTGCTAGCTCAGAACTGCTACGATCAAAGGAAAGATGTAGTTATGTGCTTTATAGATTATGAAAAAGCCTTCGATCGAGTACAACATTAGTACAAACAGAGTGATTGATTAGTGGGGTAAAGCTCAATAGATCCGCTATAGTAATAGATAGCAATAAATGTTAATAACAAAAATTTTAGCCACCTTTGAGCTTCACACTACAAAATTAGTTAGAATATAAAGATTTTTTATGTTATACAGGGTATTTACAAAGTTATAACCAATTTTATATGAAAATCGTAACAAGTTCAACTCCCTGTAAATATAAGCAAAACAGCAGTGCTTTATTAATGCCATATTTTTTTACGTATTGTCAAAAGTTTTAAGAATGATTGATATTTCTAATTTTATTTATTTCAATGACTCAAAACGCAAGTACATTATTTTCTCAGTAATTTTAAATGGAACACCCTGTATTTTATATCACTATTGAAAAGTACCATTACCGTACTTTAATTTTTAGACAACATTCCCTATGCCTAAATTTATTAGTTTTCGAGATATTTTCATTTTTCCGAGAATTTAATAAACTGGAATGATTTTTTTTGGGGTTACGTTAATAATGAAGTTTATAAAATACCTGCAACAACAAGGGATGAGATGAAAAATAGAATACAAAGTGTGTTTCTATGTGTTAATTTACAAATGCTCCGTAGAGTAAGTAGCTCATTCAATGATCGTTTTTAGGCATGCATAAATGTGTTAGGAGGTAATTTTGAACACCTTATGTAATTAAATATTAAAAATATTTTATTAAAAGTAGCTTCTAATATTTTCAAACATGTTTTTTTGCAAAATGTATTACTGATAAATTATTTTTCGTTCTTTATTTGTTACTTTGTTACATTTACATACAAAAGTATTGTTTAATTGTCTTCACAAAATGTTGTATTTCGTGTTTGTGTGTTTTTTTGTAAAATGTATTACTAATTTTCTTTCTTTATTTGTTACATATACATAAAAAAGTAGTTTAATTGTTTCAAAAATGTTGCATGTTTTGGTTGTTTTTTTTTGTAAAATGTATTACTAATAAATTATTTTTATTTCTTTATTTGCTACATTGTTACAATTCAGTCATGGCTTACTTAAAATTTAGATAAATTTAGACACCTAAAATAATTTGCCCCGAAAATGAAAATATCTCGAAAACTATTAAATTTGGACATAGGGAATGTTATATAAAAATTAAAGTACGGTAATGTTACTTTTCAATAATGATATAAAATACAGGGTGTTCCATTTAGCATTACTGAGAAAATAATGTACTTGCGTTTTGACTCACCCTGTATTAGATATAAAGAAAATTAGCAATGTCAATAATTCTTGAAAATTTTGACAATAAATAAAATAATATGGCATTAATAAACCATTGCTGTTGTGCTTATTTTTATTTATACAGGGAGTTGAACTTGTTACGATTTTCATTCAAAATTGGTTATAACTTTGTAAATACATACCCTGTTTAATATAACAAACCTTTATATTTTTCTGATGGAGAAGTTAACAGAATTTCGAATTTAAAATAAAACATAGGGTGTTCCATTTAAAAAAAACATAAGTTTGGTCTGCCACTGTGTTATCGAACAACCTGTCACATTCTAACTAATTTTGTAATGTGAAGCTCAAAGCTGATTACAATTTTTGTTATTAACTTTTATTGCTATCTATTACTATAGCGGTTCTACTGGACTTTACCCCACTAATCAATCACCCTGTACTAAAGCAACTCGATATAGATCAAAAAGACATTCGTTGCATAGAAGCTCTTTACTGGAATCAAACAGCTGTCGTCAAGGTGGATAATGAAACAACGCACGCTCAAACAATTCTCAGAGGTGTAAGACAGGGATGCATTCTCTCCCCACTACTGTTCAATTTATATTCAGAAAGTATCTTCCAGGAAGCTCTTGAGGAATACGAAAGCGGCATCAAAGTAAATGGTACATGGGTCAATAATATACGATGATATGCGGATGACTCGGTCTTAATAGCAGACAATATAGAAGACCTCCAAAACCTTCTTTATAAAATTGGAGAACATAGCGAGAACAAGGGACTTAGCATCAACATAAAAAAGACGAAGTTCCTTAATAATCAGCCGTCAATTATATCAACATCTAAATGCAAGACTAGCATATAACAATCAAGATGTAGAGCTCGTAAGAAAATTTAAGTACCTGGGAACCTGGCTATGTGAAGACTGAATGTCGGATATGGAAATTAAATGTCGGATAGAAAGGGCCAGAAGTGCATTCATGAAATTCAGAAACGTCTTTACGAACTCTGACTTTGACCTGAACATAAGTCTAAGATTCACGAAATGCTATATATGGTCGATGCTCCCATATGGTATGGAAGCATGAACTTTAAAAATAAACACAATGAATAAGCTAGAGGCATTTGAAATGTGGATTTATCGACAAATCCTTAAAGTTCCCTGGACCGCACGAATAACAAATGAAGAAATCCTGAGAAGAACTGGTACAGAACGACAACTGCTATGCACAATTAAACAGAAAAAAACGGCATACCTGGGGCACCGAATTAGAAAAGAAAGATACCAGTTTCTGCAAACCTTCATTGAAGAAAAGATCGAAGGAAGAAGGGAAGTGGGTAGGAAGAAAATGTTATGGCTCCGTAATGTCAAACAATGGACAGGGCTAAGAAAAATAAGAGACCTAATACACTGCAAGGGATAGAGAAAAATGTTCAACCGTGATCGCGAACATCCATTAGTGGATTGCATAAGAAGAAGAAGAAGTAAGAATTTGACAGATTTCTCTAAATTCTACCAATCGCTCTCTAGGTAAGAATGATAAGAGCGGGGTGAGGTCTGAGATCCAAGGTTGTGTGAATTAGATCACGGAAACGATTTTTTTTAATTCTTTCCCGAATTAGATTAGACTTTTATCCGGCTTTTAGCTGGCCGACATTCGGCTTTAAAGTCGAAAAAAAAATTCTACCCGAAAATAAACAAAGTGAAAAATAATTTAAACCGAGAACAACGATGAGCAGAAATAACTGAGGAAATATCATGTCTATCATTTTTTCGGTCCGTTTGCCTTGCAAATTGTAGAATGCTCGGATTTCAGATTGTTACCAGAATTTTGCTTTACGGCGTAAGATATCTATAGTGCTTCTCTACTTTAGATTTCTCGTTATTTCAATAGATGTGGCTATTGCGTCCATTAGCAAATAATTTCGTATTATTTTGCTTACTAGACAGCTGGATTTAGTTTGATTTAGAGTGCACCAAAAAGCTGTTCTGACGACTTCTAGAGGAAGAACGGTACGTAAACGGATGGTGGTATATCTTTTATGTAGTTTAGATTTTTTTTTAAATCTTTTGGTTTGTATTTCATTGAAAGTTCTCCCCTACCTTGGAAAATTTTTATATCCTCCACTGAGAAATTGTCAAATCTATAAAAACATTTCTAAACAGCTATTTACCCAATAGGGTAAAACTAACCCAATAGTTTCAAGAATACTTGCAAAATATCAACTTAAAACAAACAATATTGAAAATAATTTAATATATGAATTTGTACAAGTAGTTTTTTTTAAGAATTCTTTCTCAACGAAATATCCGGAACACAGACCAACACTATATTTTTTTTGTAGGTACTCAAAATACTACACAATATGTATAAGTACCATAATCATTCTTCGGTGGTAAGAAACTATTGTTCGCTGTATCCTGCCAAGAGGTGATTTCTACATGGTCTGAGACGAATGATGGTATCTGACACTTAAAAACAGCTGTGTTTCCTTTTATTACGAATACATCGTATACCTGAGCTTCATAGTATTGGTTAACAACTGAAAGAAAAGGCATTATGTAGAAGGTAGAAAATAATGTTCAGATTTTAATAATTTTTTTTATTGGAAAGTTTTTGTTAATTTATTTTTTTATTTAAAATTAACCTCCCTCTTAAAAAAATTATAAACAATTTAGGCCATACCGATATTTTTTGAGGCCAAAAAATAGTAACAGGATATGACCCATTGTAAAAGGAATAATTATACATAATATGTATATATTATGTAGGCATATACAGTGCGTCTATAAAGTAACACATAAATTCATTATTTCGTAAACCGGCGACTTTAAAGAAAAATCCTGAAACAGGTCGATTTTTATTTTTAATTTCCGATTTTTTGGAATATATATCATACTAGTGACGTCATCCATCTGGGCGTGATGACGTAATCGATGATTTTTTTTAAATGAGAATATGGGTCATGTGATAGCTCATTTGAAAGGGTATTCAATTCTCTATTCACTAATGTAAACATTAACATAATTATTTATACAAGGTGTTCAAAAAAACATTTTTAAATTAAAATAATTGAGACAAAAAGAAGAATGTATGTAATTTATCTAATTCAAAATACGTTTTAATGTTGTCAGAAAACAGGAAAAAATGTTTTTTTGACAAATAAATATTGTTTTTCGCTTAAATTCAATGTTAAAGCTGCCACCCACCTGCCTCTTGCCAGTTTGAACATTTCGTTTAAGCGAAAATCAATGTTAATTCGCCAAATAATTTTTTTTCTGTTTTCTGACAGTAGTAAAACGCATTTTGAATTAAATAAATTACATACATTCTTCTTTCTGTCTCAATTATTTTAATTAAAAAAATGTTTTTTTGCACACCCTGTATAAATAATTATATTAATGTTTACATTAATGAATAGAGAATTGAATACCCTTTCAAATGAGCTCACATGACCAGTTGGATGACGTCACTAGTATGATATATGCCAAAAAATCGGAAATTAAAAATAAAAATCGTCCTATTTCGGTATTTTTCGCGAAAGTCGCCGGTTTATGAAATAATGAATTTATGCGTTACTTTATGGACGCACTGTATTATGTCATATTATGAGGAAAAATAATTTACAGGCGATCTGAGATCTTGAAGTGGAAGAGGGTGATGAAAAACGGTTTATCATGATTTCCGGCTAAAACTACAACTCATGGAACGAAAGTTAATAATTGGCAAAGATGTAGATAAAAAAACGATCTACAACTTTTATATTTACACTTTTTTCACATAACCTAAAAATGCATTCGAACAATTTGAATAATCGAGTTTTTGTTTTTTTTATTTTTATCTCCCATAAAAACTTTTCGTTTTTTGCATTTTCTGAGAAACTTCGCCATAATAATATATATTTTTTAAACCATCAGAAAGTAGAGCTTCCAATAAACAAAAAGCTCACATATTTTTCTTTTAAAAGCAGACATTTTAACGTGAGATTTTTCGATTGAAAATTATGGTGCTTTTTCGATAAATTAATTAAAATAAGGAGAAATATAAATATTTTAAATAAAAAAAATACAGTGTGTTTAGGACATAAAAAGGTAATTTTTGTCATCAATATTTTTTGTATGGAAGATAAAAATAAAAAACCAAAAACTCGGTCATTTGAATTTTTCGCATAAATTAGGTTATGTGAAAAAACTGTAAATACAAAACTTGTAGATCTTTTTATTGCCCAGAACTTTGCAATTTACCTTTTTTTCTCCACAGGACTTTTTTGTCAGAAATCGTGGTAAATCGTTTTTACTCTTAAAAACTCGCCCTCAGATCGCATATAAATTATTTTTTCTTTAATGGTTGTCATATTTTCTTGGTATTGTTCTGAAGCTATTTCTTTGTGGCATGTATGTAATGTATTATTCTAATTGGGAAATAAGCCACAATGTAACTTGAAAAATGATTGTATTAACGTTTAAACTTCCACTTCGGACGTCGTTATAATTATTAATATTTTGTATTATATTGTCAAAATACAAAATATTAATAATTATAACGACGTCGGAAGTGGAAGTCGAAACGTCAATAAAATCATTTTTCAAGTTAAATTGTAGCTTATTTCCCAATCTTTCTTGGATTTACATTGGGTTGCATCCCGTTTTGTCTCAAAAATTATCGTTTCTGGCTTATTACCAAGAAGACTGAGGAACCTAAAATGTTATATATTTTGTATGGTCCCTGCTTCTGTGTGACTCCGTAACATGAGCACTCAAACAAGGCTACATCAATAAGTTAAACGCATTTTAACATTACAAACGCATTATATTTTTCAAATATAGCTGTACACAGGAATGTTGTCAATAAGTTGGACGACAAGAACAACTAACATAGAATTGTTGCCAAGGATGAATACTCGGCCATATTTGTTTAATATCGTCAAAGCTAGGAAACCATTATATCTCGTACATGTAATGCGCCACAAGGAGTACAAACAGCTAAAACTAATAACTGAGGGAAAAATTAAAAAAAAAACGTATTGTCGGAAAAAATAATAAATCGTGGCTCAGAAATACGTATAAGAGACTGGACCAGAATTTAAGGAAACACCCTCATACACCAAGTCTAGAATACACAAAACTTTGCCAAACTGGTCGCCAAACTCAGAAATGGTACCTGAGGCAAGTCCCTCCTCTTACATAATTATTTTTACTTACTATTCTATATATTCCAATCTACATACAGAGTGAGTTTTATGTATGGAACCCCTCAATTATCTTGGAATAGGGTTTCACGATTTTTATAGATTTTGGTGTGTAAGGGATTTCTAATGCGGCCAATATTATTAGGGGTAATTTCATTGTTGTCAGATCTTCCGTTTTTCTGTAAATCTAATAAACTTTCTTACTTCTAATAGAACACCCTGTATATTTTTTATGTTATATTCCCTATACCTAAATCCCATAATTTCGGAGGTATTTATTGCTACATTTATTTAAAAAAAAATTAAACAAATTATAAAAATCAATTTTTTAGCCCGGGTACACATTATTTCTAGGTTCTTTCGATCATTGGGAACAAAAAAGGTATTTTGTAATTTTTCTCTAATTCTCTAATTTTTGTAAAACTAATCGTTTCCGAGTTATACCTAAACAAATTAAAACTGAAAAAAATCGAATAATGACGATTTTCAAGGTTCAAAAACACAAATTAAAAATATTATTTACGAAACTACGAATTACCTAAATTTAAGTTCAAGCCTTATTTTATCAGCTACCGATAAGTAATTTGAGCTTGTTTCATTTTAGAACATTGTTTTTAGTTGTTAATGCGATCGCCCGTCCTCTCATATGCATTTCATTAACAATTAAAAAGCAATATATTAAAATAAAACGTGCCAAAAAATCTTACAGGGAGTTGAGATAAGAAGGTTTGAGCTGGAATTAAGGTACATAATAATAAGGAATAATTTCAAAAATTATATTTTTTAATTGTGTTTCTCAACCTTGAAAATCGCCATTAATCGATTTTTTTCAATTTTAAATTGTGTCTAACCCGAAAACGATTATCATTAGAGAAAATTACAAACGACCTTTTTTGTTCCCAATGACCCAAAGAACGTAAACGCCGAACGCCGAAAAAATTGATTTCTAAAATTTGTTTAATTTTTTTTTATAAAAATGTAGCAATAACTCCAAAATTATGGCATTTAGGTATAGGCAATATAACAGGAAAAATAATCAGTATTTCTTTAGGGCTTCAAAACGCATAAAATATAGAGGGCATTCCATTTGAAATAAGAAAGTTCATCATATCTCCAGAAAAACGGAAGATCTGACAACAATGTAATTCCCAGTTTAATATCGACCGCATTAGAAAAGCCTTGCCCACCAAAATCTATAAAAATCGTGCAAACCGTTTCCGAGATAATTGAGGGTTTCCATACATAAAACTCACTCTGTATTTCAACTTTACTATATTAACAAATGACCCACCAGTAATCTGCCTTCTATAGTAAATTATGACTGATTAGTGACTCTACAACTCTACACTAATATGAAATCAACTATACGTATTTATTTAATCAAATATAAAATTTTTTCATGAATCACAAGACATTGGATCATCAGGAAGGAAAATTTCAGGGAGAAATCAAACGGATTATTATCTCCACAAGCTATTCATTCGCATAGTATCGATTTACCGAAATCATTTCCATCCTTAGAATATTTATACACGGTATTATCGTCGGCGACCCAAGCTTCGATCTGCACAAAATCAGTGACAAAACTCGGAACCAGGCACTTCAAAATGCCCGTATTTCCCTTCAGAACAAATTCGTCGATGACACGGCTTTGATAAAATTGTTGGACCACTGCAAAAAAGAGAGATTTTTAGATCGATACAATTTTTTTCCCGGTTACTGGAATACAGGGTGATTGATTAGTAGGGTAAAGCTCAATAGCTCCGCTATAGTAATAGATAGCAATAAAAGTTAATAACAAAAATTTTAGCCACCTTTGAGCTTCACATTACAAAATTAGTTAGAATGTTACAGGGTGTTCGATAACACAGTGGCAGACCTAACTTATGTTTTTTAAATGGAACACCCTATATTTTATTTTATATTCGAAATTCTGTTAACTTCTCCATCACAAAAATATAAAGGTTTGTTATGTTATACAGGGTGTTTACAAAGTTATAACCAATTTTATATGAAAATCGTAACAAGTTCAACTCCCTGTATAAATAAAAATAAGCAAAACAACAATGGTTTATTAATGCCATATATTTTAACGTATTCTCAAAATTTTCGAGAATGGTCGATATTGCTAATTTTCTTTATATCAAATACAGGGTGAGTCAAAACGCAAGTACATTATTTTCTCAGTAATTTTAAATAGAACACCCTGTATTTTATATCACTATTGAAAAGTACCATTACCGTACTTTAATTTTTAGATAACATTCCCTATGTCTAAATTTATTAGTTTTCGAGATATTTTCATTTTTCAATGGACCAGTAGCGTGGCCACCCAAATCACAAGAATTTAATAAACTGGACTGATTTTTTTGGGGTTACGTTAATAATGAAGTTTATAAAATACCTCCAACAACAAGGGATGAGATGAAAAATAGAATACAAAGTGTATTTCGATGTGTTAATTTACAAATGCTCCGTAGAGTAAGTAGCTCATTCAATGATCGTTTTTAGGCGTACATAAATGTGTTAGTGAGATAATTTTGAACACCTTATGTAATTAAATATTAAAAATATTTTATTAAAAGTAGCTTCTAATTTTTTCAAACATGTTTTTTTCAAAAAGTATTACTTATAAATTATGTTTCGTTCTTTATTTGTTACATTGTTACATTTACATACGGGTGATTCGCCAAAATAGACGGCAATTTCGAGGTAGAGAAATATAATTTAAAACATGGTTTAGAATTAGTTCATTTTTAAATATTTTTTATAAAATGAGCTATTCAACTTACCCATGATACCAGCAGAGATCATTTTTAAATATTTTCCGAAAAACGGAAATGTGACTTCGGAGTTGACCAAGTGTCCACGGTGTTAACGTAATTCTCTGTTAATTGAAATCCATGATCGTAACAATTAAATAAAAATTGGTATGTAATAAAACTATACAAAACACTTCAATTTTGATATAAACTACTACAGAAAAACAAGAAAAATAGGTAAAATATCAATTGCGTCGGAGTTGATTTAGACCGGCCTTCGTGTTGACAAAACTTTCCAATATGTAACCGTGTCTTCTCCGTTAAACTTCAAAAATCTAATCTGCTTTTGAACACAATCTTGGCATTTCCTTTCTACACATTCTTCAGTCTTTTCTGCGCAACATAATGATTTGTTTTCAGCTTCCACACATGAGCGAAACATGGATCACATAAATGTGCCTACATAGACAGATGTCTCTTTTATCAACATTAGAGAAGACTACCCAAAATGGTATATTTTTACAGAAATGAGCATAGCTGCATAAAATATTACTTTCTTTCATAAAATCTTTATTAACGATTTTGGGGGTTTTCGCCTTCATTTTTCCGTGTACTCCAGTGTATACGAGCCATTTTCTATAAAAAGAAGGTAATATTACCAAACCGACCGAAACAGCTTGAGAGCTTACCCAGTAACCCTTTTCCTATATCAGACTAAATTTAAATTGTATTTTTTTAGTTTAAGAATGACCACTCACATACTTTCAACAACTCCGAGGCACGTTCGTCAACTCCGAGGCACGACTAGGGTTTCGGAGTTGATGGCTTCGGTGTTGATGATTTCATACATTTTTAATTCTACTTTCTACAAATTTTAAAAATATTTCTGCTTTATTCATGGGGTGTCAAAAAAACTTTATAGCGCATACTTAAAAGAAAAACATATTAAAAAAATTAGAAAAATAAGTTTTTACGAAGGCTTCGGTGTTGACTGTATAAAAACATACGCTTTGCTTAAGACACCTTGATAAATTTTCTATCGCTTAGCGATATCATGTTCGTCCACTTTCTTCCACAATTTGGGTTAGACTGAAGCGTTCCTCTCTTGTCAAGCTGCCTGCCATACAGTATAGTGCAGTTTGGCCTAAAGTTTCATATATTTTCATGAAGCCTCGGTGTTGATGCACAAAGTTGGTTACAGTTTTTAGTAGTAGATTTTTATGGTTTGATTTTAAAAATGAAAGTTATTAATTTGACAGTTTTAAATTACATTGGGTTTTTAATTAATTATTGATAAAATAATCTGCACTTTTGTAACTTTTCAGTGTGTAATACTATAAAACAGATCAAAAAACAAGATGGGTTACAGCCTCGGAGTTGATATTTTGACATTAAAATTGCATAAAATGCTTGTAAAAATACTTTTTTTAAAATTAATGTTAAGTGGCGTACATTCATCTATTGTATGACTTAACTTTGGCAACATAATTTGAAACACAGTATGTAAAGGACTTAAGAAAAAAGCGAGTTACACAATATGCCGCTTATTTTGGCGAACCACCCATACAAAAGTAGTGTTTAATTGTCTTCACAAAATATTGTATTTTGTGCTTGTGTGTTTTTTTGTAAAATTTATTACTAATTTTCTTTGTTTATTTGTTGCATTTACATAAAAAGATAGTTTTTAATTGTTTCAAAAATGTTGCATGTTGTGGTTGTGTTTTTGTTTGTAAAATGTATTACTACTAAATTATTGTTATTTCTTTATTTGCTACAGTGTTACATTGATTACCAGATTGATAATCGGTAATCTTCAATTGTCAATTCAGTCATGGCTTGCTTACCTATTTAAAATTTAGATAAATTTAAACACCTAAAATAATTTGCTCTGAAAAATGAAAATATCTCGAAAACTAAGAAATTTGGGCATAGGGGACGTTATATAAAAATTAAAGTACGTTAATGTTACTTTTCAATAATGATATAAAATACAAGGTGTTCCATTTAACATTACTGAGAAAATAATGTACTTGCGTTTTGACTCACCCTGTATTTGATATAAAGAAAATTAGCAATATCAATAATTCTTAAAAATTTTGGCAATAAATAAAAAATATGGCATTAATAAACCATTGCTGTTGTGCTTATTTTTATTTATACAGGGAGTTGAACTTCTTACGATTTTCATACAAAATTGGTTATAACTTTGTAAATACCCTGTATAACATTACAAACCTTTATATTTTTGTGATGCAGAAGTTAACAGGATTTCGAATATAAAATAAAATATAGGATGTTCCATTTAAAAAAACATAAGTTAGGTCTGCCACTGTGTTATCGAACACCCTGTAACATTCTAACTAATTTTGTAATGTGAAGCTCAAATGTGGCTAAAATTTTTGTTATTAACTTTTATTGCTATCTATTACTATAGTGGAGCTATTGAGCTTTACCCTACTAATCAATCACCCTGTATATACAGATTCTTTATACTTTTATTGTAAAGCTTACCTGAAAGCTATTAAGATACAGTAGATTATTTTAAGTTTATTTTTCGTTTTCTTTCTATGCGTATAAAAGAGAAAATATTAAAAAGAAGTTACATAAATTATTACAAACTTGTGAAACATATAAAGAGTGATTGAACAGAGTTCGAAATTCTCACAAAATTAGTCATTACATATTTATTTATTCAAAAGATTAGTTCCATCTTTTACTTGGGATATACACAGTCGCTAATTTCAGAGAAGTACGCTGGTTTTTTCGTAATTATTTTAAAACCAGAGTTAGCTGTGGAAAAATGACATCAAAACAATGGTTAGTTAATGTCAAATGTCTTTTGTGATATTATAAAGCCAATTGCCGTTTGTAAGTTTTAAAATGGGTGGAGATAAAGTTGTCGATGAGAACATTTGTTCAATCATCATAAGATTTTGTAATTTAGGAAATTCCAATTAAAAAATCGCCAATACGTTGCAATTGTCACGGTATAATATAAGAAATATAGTCAGAAGATACAAAACCTAGGAAATGTATGAAAAAGTAAAATAACCAAAGCAGATCGAACGGTATTAAGACGTATTAGGCTGCACCTACATTGGATCCGTATTTCTCTGATCCGATATCGGGCGATTGATAGAAGCTACAGCAGAAAAGCTACAGCAGAGAAGCAGTTCGAAGTCGGCCGATTAGGCTATTGATTATATTCAAAATAAGATAGCTAAAAGGAACTACAACGTTAACGGGGTTTTATTATTTCATATGGTCAATGGACATCTATATATAAAAAAACCGCGGAGTGCTACCATTTAAAGAGGTGCGTTTTTGAGAAATGGGTGAATTAGTCCCTGGGCACAGGTTACATTAGGGTGAGTTATATGCACTTTTGGTACAAACATATCTACATAAAAATTGTTCCTGGTTAAATTTCCTATCTAAATATCACTTTTTAAAGTCAATGATACTTTTTTTTACAAAAATATATTCAAAAGAAAAAGCACAAAGAAACCCAAAACAAAGAAATTTTGTTTTTTGTCCCATAACTTTTGTCCACGAGGATATAGGTATAGACATTGTTGTACAGAAAAAAAATCTACATATTTTTTCTTTAAAATATTGTTTAGTAGAGGTAATTAGGATTTATAGTTTTCGAAATATGATTTTTCAAAGTTTTCCACTCACAGCAATTTTAGGCAATTTTCCTTGTTATTTCGCAAATATTGTTCTGTAACTTTTTTCTACGTAACTTTAGGTATATGCAATAGTACCTATACATAATAGGAATAGAAATCAATTACCTTTAAAATGGTCTACTGTATAACATTGTACGACTTTTTTTAAAGAGGTTATGGTTTTTCAAGGTTTTATACTTTTAACGATTTTTTATAATATAATATAAAAATAAAATAATATTATTATATAATATATTATATATTATATAATATTATATAATATATAATATAATATAATATAATATAATATCATATTATATAGTATATTTTATTAAATACCTAATATAAAAAATATTATTTTTTACATTCTTTAAGATTATTATTTTTGAATAAGATATTATTTTTCAAAATGTAATAAATACTTGCAGTAATATTTAATTTTAGGATTATTTTTGAAATTTCTCATTATAATTTTTTATTCTTGTACATGAATATACTATATATTGCTCAATAAAGAGGGCTTACTTTCTGTTCTTTAAAATGGTGTATCATGTATCATCTATATTTAAATAATGAAAACCGAGTTATTCTTTAATATTTTTTACCTGTATTATTTAAAATTATTTCTTTTAAAAAATTATATAAACATTAGTCTTAGAAAACATCACTTTAGTTACAATTATTTAAACGTTGACATTTAAAAAATTTTCAAAATCAAAGTCCATCTCTTCGTTAGCATTAGCTTCAATATCTTCCTCTGACACCTCAGTTACCTTAGAGTTCCCACAATTAGTATCCATGCACATGCACCCTTTGCAGAATATTGAACAACTAATTCCTATCTTCCTACAACCTCAGTTTTTTGTACATCATTTCGTACATTTACATGCTATTTGTTCAAGCAAAGCTTGTGGTGCAGGAGCTTTGACAGCAAATATTTGAATTAATCCATATTTTGAAGTTTGCCCGGCCGAGTCAAGTGGATACAAAGTATTACCTATAAAAAATAAGATTCAATCATAACACACAATCACATAAAAAGTTATAATGAGAAATTTAAAAAATAATCCTAAAATCAAAAATCGTTGCAAGTACTTATTACATTTGGAAAAAGCATATCTTATTCAAAAATAATCCTAGAATTTTTTATAATATACCATTTTAAATTAAACAGAATAAGCTTTCTTTTTTATTATATAATATATACCTAAATGTAAAAAAAGTTATAATGGGAAATTTAAAAAATAATCGTAAAAAATATAAAAACTCGTTAAAAGTATAAAATCTTGAAAAAGATAACCTCTTTAAAAGAAGTCGCACAACATTATACAGTAGAACATTTTAAAGGCAAGTTATTTCTATTCCTCTTACATGTACCATTGCATATGCCCAAAGTTACGTAGAAAAAAGTTACAGAACAATATTTGCGAAATAACAAATAAAATTGCTCAAAATTGCTGTGAGTGGTGAACTTTGAAAAATCATATTTCGAAAACTGTGAATCCTAATGACCTCTACCAAACATCATTTTAAAGAGAAAATATGTAAGTTTTTTTCTCTGAAGCAATGTCTATACCTATATCCCCGAGGACAAAAGTTATGGGACAAAAAACAAAATTTCTTTCTTTTGGGTTTCTTTGTGGTTTTTCTTTTGAATATATTTTTGTAAGAAAAAGAATCTTTGACTTTAAAAAGATATATTTAGATAGGAAATTTAACCAGAAACAATTTTTATGTAGACGTGTCTGTATCAACAGTGCATAGAATTCACCCTAATGTAACCTGTGCCCAGGGACTAATTCACCCATTTCTCAAAAACGCACCCCTTTAAATGGTAGCACTCCGCGGTTTTTTGATATATACAGTGCTAGTCAAAAGTCCGTACCCCCCCTCGTATCTTTTGAACGATTATACCTATAATAGTGAAATTTGGAGGAAGGAAATAAACGGACGTAAGCTTCTTAACTAGTCATGACAGATGACGTAATAGTGACAGATGACTTTACAGCGCCACTGTGACAGATAATTTTAAATGGGACCTTATGGCAAGTGATACCTCGTTTGAAAGGTATTGAAAATACCTATTCATTTATACTAATTTTGTTTGATTTTAAGCTAATTTTGATGAAAAAATTAAATAAATATAAAATTGTAGTTTCGCATTTAATTAATAAAAATTCAAAATTCTGCCTATGATTACTTGTCAAAAGGGTTGAAGTTAACGTAAAAACTACTAGAAAATTGAAAAACGTCAAATTTTTTGACAAAGAAACCATAGGCGGACATTTGAATTTTTGTTAATTAAATGAGAAACTACAATATTATATTTATTTAATTTATTCACCAAAATAAAAATCCACCTACACCCAAAAAAATTAGTATGGCTGAATAGGTAGATATTTTAAATACCTTTCAAACGAGGTATCACTTGCCATAAGGTCCCATTTAAAATTATCGGTCACAGTGGCTCTGTAACGTCATCTGTCACTATTACGTCACCTGTCATGACTAGTTAAGGAGCTTATGTCCGTTTATTTCCTCCCTCCAAATTTCACTTTTGTACGTATAACCGTTCAAAAGATAAGAGGGGGGGTACGGACTTTTGACTAGCACTGTAGAGATTCATTGACCATATGAAATAATAAAACTCCGTTAACGTTGTAGTTCCTTTCTATAGTACATAATCAATGTAGGTGCAGCCATTTAACACCATGACTTTGTTTTTTATTCGACGTCGGATAAAAATCAACTAAACAACAACTTTATGGCACGAAATAAAAAAAATATTGCGGAAACATCCTGCCATATTTTTTTGGCAGATTTACTTTTGTGTGCCTTTATTAACAAAGCTAATTTATACTATCACCAATTAACTGTATTATTACATGTATGGATGTTTTTTACTAAATTTTAAACGTGTATAATAGTCCGTTCTTTAGCGGTAAAATATTGCAAAACCTCTAAATTTTAAAGAACCGCTTGGATTGACATGAAATTTGGCATACACATAGCTAACAAGTCAAAGAAAAAAAGTGATATTGTGCCGATATGTGCTTTTGCCCTGAGGGTGGTTTTCACCCCCTCTTGGGGGTGAAATATTCGTCCAAGTAAAGTTAGGAAATGGATAAACTGGCTAATTTTAAGTAACTTTTCTTCTATAGAGTTTTTTCACTAAGTCAATACTTTTCGAGTTATTTGACAGTGAATATGTTCATTTTTTCAACAAAATAACCACGCTTTTAGACGGTTTTTCGTAAATAACTCAAATAGTAAGTATTTTGTCGAAAAACATTTTTAGCAAAAATATAGCCTGTAAAAAATTTAAAATAATGGTGTATATATCACGTCTCTACACCTAGTAGAAGCAAAGTTATAGCTAATGAAAAATAGGTTCATATTCGTCAAATTCCAAATGGAATACTTTAACGTGAAATAACCAAAAATTAAGCACATTTCGGGGAAAATTCATTACAACTTATTTAAAGTGTTAAACAAAAGCTTCATTTTTTTTATAAAAAAAATTTCTAACATCAAAATTAAACAAGTTACGCTCAAAATAAAGTTAGTCCCTTTTGGTTTTGGTAAAAAAATCGAGAAAATCACCCCCTAATTAGTATCTTAAATGAACTTAATCGTTACGACTTCACAAGTTTCTTGACTCGTGTATATATTGTTTATATGATCTGTAAGTTTCATCGGTTCAAAATCCTTATTATTGAAAGGGCTGTAGTTAAAAGGGGTTGAACGAGTCACTGATCACGAATGTATGCAAATTTAGAAACACCAAATCTTAATCAATTTTTGTCTAACAGAAAAACAAAAAAATACATGATATTCAGAAAAGTAAATCTGACTTTTTTTGTTTTTTGAGATTTTTGGTATCTCTAATAATTTTTAAGTTATTTTGAAAAAAAGCATATTTTTCAAAAATTTAATTTTTAAAAATTTTACTTTGAAACCAAATTGTTTCAAAAATAAGCACTTTGACTCGATCAAACTTACAGATCATATAAACAACA
Source organism: Diabrotica virgifera virgifera (assembly GCF_917563875.1). Taxonomy (NCBI): domain Eukaryota; kingdom Metazoa; phylum Arthropoda; class Insecta; order Coleoptera; family Chrysomelidae; genus Diabrotica; species Diabrotica virgifera. Next base: position 216,596,624 of record NC_065451.1, on the reverse strand, counting down.
TAAGTCAAATAATTTGTGAAGCGGTAACGAATAATTTCATTTAAGTTGCTAATTAGGGGGTGGTCTTCCCGATTTTTTTTGCAAAAACAAAAGGGACCAACTTTATTTTGAGCGTAACTTGCTTAAATTTAATGCTAGAAACTTTTTGTAAAAACAGAAATAAAGCTTTTTTTAAACACTTTAAAAAAGTTAAAATAGGTTTTCCCCAAAAAGTGCTTAATTTTTTGGATATTTCACGTCGAAATATTCTATTTGAAATTTGGTGAATATGAATCTATTTTTCATTGGCTATAACTCTGGTTCTACGAGATCCAGAGACCTAACGCGTACACCATTTTTTAACTTTTTTATGTGCTATATTTTTGCTGAAAACGTTTTTTTCGACAAAATACTTACTTATTGAGTTATTTGCGAAAAACCGTCCAAAAATGTGGTTATTTTGTTGAAAAATGAACATATTCAGTCGCAAATAACTCGAAAAGTGTTTACTTGGAGAAAAAGCTCTATAGAACAAAAGTTACTTAAAATTAGTCAGTTTACCCATTTCCGGGCTTATTTTGGACATATATTTTTTCACCCCCAAGAGGGGGTGAAAGTCACCTCCAGGGCAAAAGCACACATCGGCACAATATCACTTTTTTTCTTTGACATGTAAGCTATACGTACATATGCCAAATTGCATGTCAAACCAAGCGGTTCTTTAAAATTTAGAGCAAAAACCGTGAAAGAATGGACTATAATATTCATGTATGCCCTCGGCTATAAATACATACTGGTTCTTGTATCGTTTATCACTTCATATTTAAATTTGTCGATATTAATGATTTAGAATTAAATGTATGTATGATATTGTCTCTATTTTATTTTACGTGCTTTAAACAGAGTTACTTACTATAATCTTTTTGTTTATTATTTGTATGTCGCAATATACGTACTCAAGGTAAACAGGGGAAACCAGCGGGTTCAATTTGAACGTATTTCCCCCTACTCCCTTTCTGATGGCCTCATATACTCATATGTTATATAGAGGTCATCGTAAGTTGAAAAAAGGAACAAAGACAATAACGTAAAATCTGATACTATTGACGAAGAGCAAAAATAACAACAAGAAAACATCAATCAAATGAAGATGAACAGAACAAAATTGTAGATGATATACAAAACCTGGTTAATTTTTGATTTAATTTATTTTTTTATTTTATTTTTGAATAAATACAATATTACATATTCTTGTTAGGTCATACTTTTACTATTTTTTCGTATTTTCAGACGTATTTTGACGATCCGTTTAATATTTCAATAAAATCTGCTAGCTACTATTACTACAACCTTTTTGAAATTTACATATTTGCAGTTAAAACGGACTCCATTATTGTAGGAAGGAATTATCTTCCGCTTGGAGAACTAGGACATATTAGGGATCGGGAATAACTACGCATTCACTACAGGCATCTATAAAGCGATGATGTATACCGTAATCATCTCTTCCAGGCATGTAAACGTTTCCTTGGGAATCTCTCCAATTTTCCACAGTGACGAAATCGGAGACGAACGACGGGACTTCGCATTTCATTACGGCCGCATTGCCACGAATGACGTACTCGTTATCGGCTTCCACTTCGTATGTTTGGGCGACAACTGTTCCAAATATTTCATAGTATAAGAAAACTACATTTCTATTAAACTGTTTAAAAGGACACCGCACACATCTTATAGAAAATATAATGTCACTCAAATGAAATCAAATGTACATGAATACATTGGTCTCGAAATTACAATCATTTCATATCATTGCGCCGATTCTGAATTATCATTATTAACGGCGTTAATTGTAATAAAAGTTTACCGAAATCACATTTTTGAAGTTCATAAAACTGTCATTCATAAATAATATTAGTCTAGTGGCTATTCACAAGGGTTTACGGGTTTACTAAGCATGACATAATAGGATTAGAGGAAGTATGACTGACCAAATTATATGGGCCATTCCACGAACATACGCCTGTTTTGGATTTTTTGGAAACAACAATGTAATTTGCAATTTACTTTCGTTCTTCTTATTTTGCACAGTAAAATATTCGTTGTCGAAGTAATCCAAAACAGGCGTATGTTCGTGGAATAGGGTATACCTACTTAATTATCAATAACAATAAGATAAGATAAGAGTAAGCATCTGCCTTAATCCCTCAGAATGATTTATGGAGTAAAGTTTACCGCATTAGAATATATTTTTTCTCTCTTTGACACACGTACATTTCCATTTGATTTTGCAATTTGTGCAATGATATGAAATTTAAATTACGAGACCAATATAAATTCATGTAAATTTTATTTCATTTGAGTGAAATTATTTTTCCATAAGATGTATGCGGTGTCCTTTGTCATATGATAAATCGTGCAATTCGAAATTGTTTAACTTTTTAAGTAACGTAGTTTACTTGCTATTAAATAAATACTTGTTTTTGTAGCGGTTGTTATGTTACGTCATATTTAAATTTTTAGATATTATTTAGAGCTAAATGTATGTATATTATGTCTTATTTTACGTGCTTTAAATACAGTTAATATAGTCTTCTTGTAATATTCACATTCAAGGTGAAGAGGAGAAACCAGCGGGTTTTAGATTAAACGTATTTCTAAATATTTAGTGGCGGCTTATAAAGATACCATGTTTTTAGCACCCTATACAACCATTAAAATAATATCGTTATTGCACATTTTGGCTTCCACTTCAAAATGAAAATTGAAAATACCATTATCAAGAAGATATTTGAAAAATACACAGTATAATACAAAATATTTTGAAAATTGCTGTGCAAATGCTATCAAAGTCTGAATCAGAAGTTTTCAAGTCAAAGTTTTCAATCTAATAAAATAATATTAAACCTTATTGGGACCATTTTTATGGTTACGCCTCCGTGGCTTCTAAAAATGCAAGCTGAACGGATGGTGGAGCAAAAAGAAGATGAGGGAATTCTACAATGTGCAATTCGCAACTCACCTGTCCAGCGCGGAAAAATTCCAACGAAAAATGGACCCTTATACTCAGATAGAAGTAAACTAATAGAAATAAAAATGAATAAACATTTTCATTTCGTTGCAAAACGAAACCAAAGCCGTCTTATATTTCAGTTCGTTCAGAAGTTTCCATTGTTTCGATAGATTTCGAGAAGTTTGAGCCACTCAGTATCTTCTACCGGATACTGAATAAAATCCTCATACCCTAAACAGATTAAACGATTAATTATTGTGTTCGAAAAAGATCAGGTTAAAGTTAACTGAAGAAGCCTAAAAAAATTGTGCAAGCAGCTTACGATGAGAAACGCGATACTAGTAATCTTGAAACATGAACATGTGGCGACAGATTGCATTAAATAAATCATTTTAATCAAAACAGGAAACGTCAATAAAAAGAGTCGTGAGATTCAATAAAAACTGATGGTTAACAAAAAGTGGGAAAATTTCGTTAAGATTCCTTTAAAAATTATTGTTTCACATTAATTTTGAAAATTTTGATTAGAAGATATTATTAGACCGTGTTAATTAAAAATTAGGTTAATTTGACGTTGTTGGAAGCTTCTAAAAGATTTATCTGATGTAGATCCGGTTTTATTTTTGACTGGATAGGCCGTTAGGCAACAGCAATGTCGCAACTGCAAAATTGATCTCAACTTTATGAGTATCAGCATCAATATAAATTAAATAAAAAATATGATCTTTCTTATATTTTGACATTTCTTATAGTAAACAATATTGACAGATTAAAATTCATGGCATCGTTTAGCTTAGCAGCAACAAATTTCCAAAACAATTGATTTCGTGGAAAAAAATGGAAATGACGAATATCATCAGAATAAGCTAACATCTCATAGCTCTCTGTTCATGAATTATTGTGTAATAATCTATGATCACTTATTTTAGTAGGTACCTATTGCAGATACAAATTAAATAGTTCGTAGAGCACACATACATACATTCAAAGGTTGTTTTTCCTACAGTCGATTACGGCCCGCATGGATCCACAGTCCTCTCATAAACTGTGTAAATGCAGGCATCTTCGACGTATAGATCCAAGAAATGAGATTTTGAGGAATGCTTACAAAAGGCCAAGAGGAAAATAAAATTCCTGTAGGTGGATGTATACCATAAATCACAAAAAATACAGGATCCTTTGTAAAATGTATATTTAAAAGACCCCAATAAGGGTTACATCACAAAACAAAACGTTTTCGAATTAACAAGTAATCAATCCATCATCAGTGTTAAGCCAATAGCATGCATGCGTGAGCCACCAAAAAGTTATGGGTACTGACACTCAATTTTCAATATGTGAGGTTCATCCCTTTCATATCACATCCACGTGGGTTAGAGTCCTGTGTTGCCCTGGGTAATATCCAGGAATATTTGCAACATCCATCGATTTTATTCATAATATGTAGTATCATTTAACATCTTGCAACTTTTAAAGGGTTTTTACCCGTAACTTTTAGTGGCTCACGCATGCATACTATTGGCTTAATAACTGATGATGGATTACTTGTTAATCCGAAAACGTTTTGTTTTGTGATGTAACCCTTATTGGGGTCTTTTAAATATACCTTTTACAAAGGATCCTGTATTTTTTCTTACAAAAGGTTTGATGGTCTTGGCGAAGGAGGAGACTTAAACAGTCCATAGTAAGCACTGAACACACTAATAATGCTAGAAACATTTTATTAATTTCGTTTTTACTAACAATACCAGAGTTCTTAGTAATTTAGAATATAAAAAGAAAACACCATAACCAGCAACATCCCTAGAATGTTTCAGAAGATATATCAAATACCATTAGTTTTCAAAACTTTTCGACCAAAATATCCCTTCATAGTAATTTGTTTGGAACACCTCTAAAATTGTTAAATACCTTCAGAAGGAATAAAAAAGGTTTAGTAAGGAAAGGAACGCATAATTTACCACCCTGTAGGCCACAAACTCCTTAGTAATACTTAATTATATTATATCATCCTTTGAATTTAATTTACATCATAATAAGATGTTTAAATATAAATAAATATAAAAAGACATGATAATAACAAACAAAACAATTATAAACAAATGTACATTTAGGAGATGTACCGATAGAAAGGGTTGAAAAATACAAATACCTGGGAATCTGGATTTAAGAAAATAATGATCAAACAACAGAAATAAGGGCAGGATAGAAATAGCATCAGAACGTTTGAAAAAGTGAAAACAATTATCTGCAATAAAGACCTTAAATAAGAACTGAGAGTAAGAACTCAGTTACTTAATTTCGATACGAGAATATGGACTTGAAAGCTAGACGTTGAAGCAAGAACACATAAATAAGCTACAGTCATTTGAAATGTGATGTTACAGAAGGAGGCTTAAAATAGCATGGAAACTGCATTTATTTCGGAACTTCGATATTTCGTTGATTGTTTATTTTTTCAACTTCATCGATAACATAGAACTGTTATATTTTATTTAAGTAAACGGCACTCAATAAAAACACTATAAGAGAAAATCAACAGAGCATGACTTAATTATATTACTAAGAAGTTTGCGTCATGAAATTTGTTTAGGCATCAGTACCATAATTAGCCTTGTCGTTGTACTTATGCGTCTGACCATCATCTGAAATCCAAGAATCAATTTGGACAAAATCTGCCACGAAGCTCGGTATCTTGCACTTCATTACGGCTGAGTTTCCCCGAATGACGTATTCGTTTTCGGCTTCCGTCACATAGAATTGCGAGACGACTAGAAATAAAAAAAGAAAACACTATACTACAGTCTAGAGTCTAGTCCTAGTCCATGAATATACGACTGTTTTGGAATATCGCGAAGCTAGGACAAATAATCCCCGGACAAATAATCCCGGACAAAAAATCCCCACAAATTATCCCTGGACAAAAAATCCTCGAACAAATAATCCCTGGACAAAAAATCCCCACAAAAAATCCCGGACAAAATCCCCACAATTTTTTTTGACAAAATATCCCCACAAAATGTCCCGGACAAAAAAATTCCCAAGAAATATTTGCTGCCGAATAGTTATCTGAAAGTTTTCCCGAAATTTTACGAAATTTCGAATTCCAATTCCATGCTGAACTTCATATTTCTGTGGTACTAAGGCAAAACCCTTTATCTCAAAATTATCAATTTTATCAATTGCTGGTCAAAAATTATCGATTTATCGTTTTTAATGCCAATATGTACCTTGAGCGATAAAGCATATGATGACAAAACCCTACATGGCTAAACGCATCCAAGTAACCAGTAGATGATAAAATTAGTTACCGATATGTCCACTATTACAACAACACCGCGAACTTTTAAACTCGTCTGCTGCAAAATCACGTTTTTTGACATATCGGGTTTTGCCTTAGCACCACAGATTTTACATGGCAGAAGAGTGTGAGTTTTTTCAAAAATTGTGGAAGATATGGGGAATGAGCTAAGGCCCCATTCTCATGACAGTCGCTTATCGCACGTTTTGATAACGCGCGATTACACTATGTACCGGGTGTCCCAATAAGAATGGCTCTCGGCCATATCTCAGGAACGGTTTATAGTAGAGCTTTGAAATAAAAAATTTTATAACAAAAGTTGCCTCAGGAAAAGCCTGGAAATTATTTTCATAATTGTGGGTCCACCGCTAGAGGGCGTAATAATTGAATATCAAAAATAAAAAAATCTAAATTTTACAAAATTTTCCTAATTGGAAAGTGCGAAGGGGCACTGGAAATCCGATTATTGTATTCTTCATCAAATTCTGCGCATATTTGATTTAACAAGTTTAACTCTACCTTTGCAAATAAGAGGTGGGGGTGAGTGGGAACCTTGTTATGAAAAAATGGCTGTAAGTCCGGTTCTGCTAAATCAAATTTTGAAAACTGGGTCTTGTTGAAAACAGATCTTTTTCTTCAATGTAAGCGTGATAATTTTGAACCATCCTAATAAGTAATAAGCCAGCTGGGAGGCGTTATTTAATTTTTTTCAGAAATCTAGTTTTCTTTGGAAAATATTAAATACAAGTATGCATTTTTAATCATACTTTATAAATTTAGATTAAATTAGCAATAGAATAGCGAAAACCGCATGTCGATACCTTTTGTCTATCTCAAGATATCTCGAGAAACGTGTAAATTTTATACATAACTGTTACTATCACCGGTAAACTAAGTTAATGAAAAGTAGTGTGCTGTGGAAAAAAACAAAATAAAATTTTCCAGATGTCAACGTATAAAAACATAATTAATTAAAACAACAATATAAAGAGAAACAATACTATTAAAATTAAATATAACACAGAACAAAAAGAACTACTTAGTGACGACCTAAATATTCAAATTGTTGCCCATCATATACTACTCTAGAATACATTATCCAGAGAATACTAAACGCCATTCAAAGCATATCGAGAGCAGAAATTGAGACTGCTGTTCAATCTACTCTTGAAAGAGTAAATGTTTGCAACGAAAATGATGGGCAAAAATTTGAACGTTTATGTCATCACTAAATAGTTGTTTTTATTTCTTTGTAATAGGGCTTTTCAACGCTTCTCATTTGTTTCGAGCCTCTGTCATATGCCGTATAATCCGTGTTTAATATTAATGTACGAGATATGAACGAGGCTCGAAACAAATGAGAAGCGTTGAAAAGACCTAATATACGTTGACAGCTGGAAAATGTTTCTTTGTTGTTTCCATAGCACACTACTTTTAATGAATTATTTCGTTTACCGGTGACAGTAACAGTTATGTTTTTAAATTTACACGTTTTGTAAGATATCTCGAGATAAAAAAAGGTATTAACATGCGGTTTTCGCTATTCTGTTGCTAATTTTGTCTAATTTTGTAATATGGTATTAAAAATGAATGTTTGTATTTAATATTTTCCAAGGAACACTAGATTTCTGAAAAAAAAATAAATAACGCCTTCTAGCTGGCATATTACTCAGTAAGTTGGTTCGAAATCATAACTTTTACATTGACGAAAAAGATCTGTCTTCAACAAGACCAAGTTTGCAAAATTTGATTAAGCAGAACCGGACTCACAGCCAGTTTTTCATAACAAGGTTCTCACTCACCCCCACCTCTTATTTCCAAAGGTAGACCTAAACTTGTCAAATCAAATATGCGTAGAATTTTATGAAGAATACGACGATCGGATTTCCAGTGCCCCTTCATTAGGAAAATTTTGTAAAATTTAGATTTTTTAATTTTTGATATTCAATTACGCCCTCTAGCGGTGGTCCCACAATTATGAAAATAATTTCCAGGCTTTTCCTGAGGCAACTTTTGTTATAAAATTTTTTATTTCAAAGCTTTACTATAAACGGTTCCTGAGATATGGCCGAGAGCCATTCTTATTGGGACACCCGGTACATACATAGTGTACAGTGTAACGTAGTGTACATTTTACTTGAGACCGTTCACATGCCAACGCGCGTTTTAATAACCTAAGACGAGCGTTAGCATGTGAACGGTCTTTACTAAAATATATGTAGTTGTAATCGCGCGTTAAGCGCCTGTCATGAGAACGGGGTCTTAGCTCATTCACCATATCTTCCACGATTTTTGAAAAAACTCATACTCTTTTGTCACGTAAAATTTGAATTCTTCTGCATGGAATTGGAATTCGAAATTTGGTAAAATTCCGGGAAAACTTTTAGAGAACTATTCGGCACCAAATATTTCTTCGGGATTTTTTGTCCTGGATATTTTGTGGGGATATTTTGTCCAAAAAATATTGTGGGGATTATATGTGCGGGATTTTTTGTCCGGGGATTTTTTGTCCAGGAATAATTTGTGGGGATTTTTTGTCCGGGGATTATTTGTCCGGACCCCAATATACAGTATCGCTGTTAAATTTTCCATATTATGCAAAAAATAATCTCAAATTTTTTAACTGGATTAAACCAATAATTACAATCCTTAGTTTTAAATAATTCTTAAGCCAACCCTGACTAACAGTTAGTACAGATAAACAGATTTAACTGCAACCCTTAAGGTCACTTGCAGCGCGTTAAGGAACGTGTGTCGGGTCTTCTCTTGGCGGTTGCAGATAAATCGGTTTTACTGTACCTAGTTTCATCCCTACCCAATACAGACAATTTGCTGAGACATTATGTGAACTGCAAACGAACACTTTCTCCACCGCTGACCAGCAAAGACAACATAAGTGGATATAACTCTCTTGTGTTCCCGACGAAGGATAAAGAAACTATTTTGTTAGCTTGCGTTGGCAATACATCTATCTCAGTACGAGAACCTTTTTCTGGGTCTAACTATTAACTCGAACCTTCCTCTGGGTCAAATATTATAACGAACCTTTCTCTGAACAACGTGAACAGTGACCAAACAATGACTTTGGTAAGATTTTTTATAAACTTATAATATTGTCTGCATGATCATAAATATTCCCTCTCTAATCTACCTTAACCCAGCAACCTAAAAACATACAGTCCACACAACTCTGAAATTATATTAACAATTTTATATACAGGGTGTTTCATTGGGAAACGGAAATAATTTAATGGTGAATAGAGGTCACCGAGGCCGTTCTAGGTATACTAAATTTTTTGTCCTACCGACTTTTATATCCGAGTTACAGGGTGTTTTATCGATTTTGCTCATTTCTTTTTAAAGCCATAACTTTAGAACTACCCTGTATATTTTTTAATATTTGGTATAGATATGTCTCATTCACAAACGACCGACATACTAATCTCAAGAAAAATACAGGTCCGGAGTAAAAAAAAATTATAAAGGAATTGTGACCTTAAAACAACACCCTGTATATTGAGATTTTGAAAATATGTTTGAATATTTGAAAAGAGCACAAAAAACTAAGTCTAATGGTTCTCTACGATTTTTAGGCCAGACAAATTTTTGACATTAATTTTGAAATTATATTGAATTTTTTAAGAACTCAACATTAAAAAGCAGGTTTTATTAACTTTTAATTATAAAAGTTATTGAATAAATACTCATTTTAAAATGAATCAATACTTATTTACCATATTGGAAAGACCCAATTATTAATCACAAGAAAAATCTAGGTCCGGATTAACAAAAAAACATAAAGTAATTGTGACCTTGAAACAACATCCTGTATATTGACATTTTCAAAATTTGTTTGCACATTTGAAAAGACCACAAAAATCCGAGTTTATCAGTTCACTTTGATTTTTTGTGCAAAAAGTTTTTAACTTTAATTTTGAAATTAACTGTATTCAAATTTTTAAGAACCCTGAAATTAATAAGCAGGTTTTTTAAAGCACTTTTAATAATAAATCATTCAAGTTAATGAATAAATACTAATTTTAAAAATAATCAGTTATTATTTACTGCGTTAGAAGGACTCACTTACTAATCACAAGAAAAATCCAGGTCCGTATTAACAAAAAAATACAAATTAATTGTGACCTTGAAAAAACACCCTGTATATTGAAATTTTTAAAATACGTTTGCACACCTGAAGAGATCACGAAGAACTAAGTTTAATGTCATGCTTTAATTTTTTGTGCAGGCAATTTTATTACTTTTGAAATTATATCAAAATTTTTATTATGACTTCCAGAGTTCTTAAAAATTTCGACATAATTTCAACATTAAATTCATTCAATTGTCTGGCCAAAAAATTGAAGCGAACGATTAAACTTAGTTTTTTGTGTTCTTTCATACCTATGTGCAAACGGATTTTGAAAATTTCAATATACAGGGTGTTGTTTCAAGGTTACAATTGCTTTATACTGTTTTGTTAATCCGGACCTGGATTTTTGTTGTGATTTGTAAGTGGGTCGTTCGAATGTCGTAAATAAGTATCGATTATTTTTAAAATGGGTATTTATTTAATAACTTAAATAATTTATTGTTAAAAGTGCTTTAAAAATCTGCTTTTTAATTTCAGTGTTCTTAAAAATATCAATATATTTAATTTCAAAATTAAAGTCATTAAATTTCCTTCACAAAAAATTAAAGCAAACCGATAAACTCACATTTTTGTGGTCTTTTTAAATGTGCAAACAAATTTTGAAAATTTCAATATACAGGGTGTTGTTTCAAGATCACAATTACTTTATGTTTTTTTGTTAATCCGGACCTGGATTTTTCTTGTGGTTAATAATTGGGTCATTCCAATGTGGTAAAAAAGTATTGATTAATTTTAAAATGAGTATTTATTCAAAAGCTTTAATAAATTTATAATTAAAAGTTAATAATACCTAGAGTTCTTAAAAAATTCAATATAATTTCAAAATTAAAATCATAAAACTGTCTGGCTGAAAAATTGAAGCAAACGATTAGACTTAGTTTTTTGTGCTCTTTTCAAATATGCAAACAGATTTTCAGAATTTCAATTTACAGGGTGTTTTTTTAAGGTCACAATTACTTTATAATTTTTTGTTAATCCGGACCTGGATTTTTCTTGTAATTAGTATGTCGGTCGTTTGGGTTTTAGATGAGACACATGTATACCAAATACCAAATTAATATACATAGTGGTTCTAAAGTTATGGCTTAGGAATGAAATTGACAAAATCGATGAAACACCCTGTAACTCGGTTATAAAAGTTGGTAGGGCAAAAATGTAGTATACCTAGAACCGAAAAGTATTTCCGTTTCCCAATGAAACACCCTGTATGCACATATCTCTATTGTACAATCGCGACAACTAATATTTTACTGTGCAACAAAAGAAGTACGAAAGTAAATTGTTCTAATGGTTATTCAAATTATTCCAATAATAAACGATTCTAAAATAAAAATTTAAACATCTTTATAACAATATTCTGTGGTAAAAAGATTCTTTGTTTAATGCCATCTCTCTCTCCACACACATAATATAACAATTACCATAGTTTTCTGATACTGTCATAGCGTTGCCTTGATCATCTATCCAGGAATCGACATAGACAAAATCAGCAACGAACGATGGGATGCTGCATTTTAGTACGGCGGTGTTGCCACGTATTACGTATTCGGTTAATATTTCGGCTTTATAAAATTGGTTAACCACTGAAAATAATAGGAAAATTCCTGATCAGACAAAAACATTTCAAAGAATATATTTCTTTATAAGAAAACATAGTAGTAGGTAGTTAGGTGGGTACATTGTAATATAAAAGAACACTGTAACGTGTCAAAATGACAGTTGTTATATTTTGTCTAATCTTCGTTTATCTTATTAAACTTAAAAAAAAACAGCCAGTATATGATTTTAATTTCTCTGTAAATATTTTCTCATCAGTTCATTATCGACCATTAATTTATCTATTTTGATTCACTGTTAGGTCCATCACAGTACTTATTGTAATACCCTTAATAAACTTTTTTATAATACAAATAACAAATATAATAATCCCTCAAAGATAGTACCGAGAAATGTGCCGTTAGGCCGATGCCACATTATGCGTTTTGACCGGATGCGGTGAAAACGCATCCGTTTCCAACGCAACCGGACCGACCTGTCACACTATGCGTTTAGTCTGGTGCAGTTTGTAAGCGCGTACCAATGACTCAAAACGCATCCGTTTCCAACGCAACCGGACCGATCTGTCACACTATGCGTTTTCACCGGATGCGGCGGAAACGCATCCGGTCAAAACGCATAATGTGGCATCGGCCTTAGTTAAGTAAATTTCAGTTCCGTTTGAAAATATTTCCAAAGACCGCTCGCACCACCGCTAGGATAAATAACGGTATTTTCCCTCTGTAAATATTTCTCTATAAAAACAAATGTTTTCTCGATCTAATTTCTTTCCATAATAAATATATTCGATAATCTATCAGTACTGAGTAACGGAGATTTCGAGCCTATTGTATACCAGTGCCCTAAGATTAATTCTGCATAATCTATATACTTAGGTGTGGTACAACAACAGTAAAAAATTGTACGAAAAAAAGTGATTTAAATACAGTAGAATCTCGCAAATCCGAACCCCGCTAATCCGAACGAACAGAAAGTGAAAAAAATTTAAAAATTCAAGACAAAAACTTTTTTTTTCTGAAAAATGGCTTTGGCAGAGCCAATTAGGTTTTAAAAACATGTTTATTATACAGAGTAAAACCAAAAAATTAAACAATATAAGATTAATAGAACTTTGACATTTAAAATGTCTTAAAAATAAATAAATACTTTATACGTAGTGCTTATATAAAGGTTAAATACAAACTCATACTTCAGTTCTCTTGCAGTCAACTTGAGTCCAAAAATATTGTCCACACCTGTCGTTTCTATAATCTAAGATCCACACTCTTTCGTGAACGTTTTGCAACTCAAAATCAACGACAACGAAAGCTTTGAATTATTAGTTTGAGATAACTTTCGGATAATCCGAACTTTTCGGAATCCGAACAGGCTGTCCCCCCAATTAGTTCGGATTTGCGGGGTTCTACTGGATGTAGCAGTCAATTGGCCGGAAACTATTGTCCCACAGATTTACATTTTGTTTTTTTAAGATCTTTGAACATGATATGCAATAATAATAACTTGAAGTAATCATCATTATTCTCTTTGCCTTTATCCCTATGCGGGGTCGGCTTTCCTAATTGTATTTCTCCACACAATTATATTTTGGGTCGTATCAATGTTAATCCCCTTTACCAACATGTCCTGCCTTATCGTCTGTCCCCAGGTCTTCTTTGGTCTTCCTCTCCTACTCCTTCCACTAATCTTCACTTCAGCTATTCTTCGATTGGGTGATTAACGTCTCGACGTTGAACATGACCAAACCATCTTAACCTATGCTCTCTGGCTCTCTCATTTTGGCATCAATTGGTGCCACACCTAGACTTCCCCTAATATACTCATTTCTAATTTTATCCTTCTTTGTCACTCCACTCATCCATCTAAGCATTCTCATTTCCGTCACATGCATTCGTTGTTCCTCTTTCTTTTTCACTCCTAACATTCAGCTCCGTCCATCATAGCCGGTCTTATGGCTGTTTTATAGAATTTTCCATTCAGTTTCATTGGAATTTTTCTGTCACACAACACACCACTCGCTTCTTTTCACTTCATCCATCCAGTCCTAATTGTACTGCATGCATCTCCATCTATTTCTCCATTACTCTGTAATACCGATCCTACCGATTTTATCATATCAAATCATAATTGAGTCCCTGAATACCCTAACAAGATTTATCTTTGTTAGTTTCTGGTTATGGCTGTACTGAAGGAGCGCCATCTTTTATTTTATTTTATATTTTAGAAGAAAGTTTGGTAGGTACGACTGCTCACTTGCAAACCATCAAAATACTGCTTTAAAACCACAGAATATAATCTACCATTACATAATATGGCATTTATTGATTTCTACAAGGCTTTCGATTGTGTTGAAACTTCTTCTTGTAGTGCCTATCCGTTTGGGATGTTGGCGACCATCATGGCAATCTGTACTTTGCACAGTGCAGCTCTAAAAAGATTTGTAGTGATTGTGTTGAACCACATACGTAGATTTTTCAGGCAGGAAATCCTTCGCCTTCCTGGTCCTCGCTTTCCTTCTACTATTCCCTGCAAGATTAGTTGCAGTAGTCCATATCTTTCACTGTTAATCATGGTGTGACCGAGGTATTCGATTTTGGCTGTTTTTATTAGGGTTAACAGCTCTTTTTCTTTTTGCATTCTCAGCAAAACACCCTGATTAGTAATGTGGTATTGAAACTTAGTCTTGGTGAAACTATGTATTCAAACACCTAGACTGGGGGGAAGAAGGTTTAAATATTGATGGTGTCTAACACTTAAGGGACAATAAAAAGGGCAAACACACAGGAGGTCCTCTTGTTTCGTTAGTAGTCTCTCGTCGTTTTGGGATAAACTCCATGTTTCAGCCCCACATATCAAAGCCCGTATTATTAAAGTCTTCTAGATATCAAGCTTTGCTGCACGTTTTAGGTTTTTATTTCTCAGATGTTTTCAAATGCCATCGAGAGTCTGTTTAATACGGATATACGTCTTTTTACTTCGTCACTTATCGTGTTTGTTATATTTACTAGCGATGCAAGATCTCGTATTAAAGATGGTTCCGTTCAATCCAATATTTACTGCTTGACTGCCTTTTCCATGGCAATATTAAAGAGGAGGCACGCTAGAGTGTCTCCCTGTCTTATACCATTATTAATATTAAAGAACGTAGAGTTTTCTCCTTGAATTCTAACACACGAGCTTACCTTATTATTACTGGAGACTGGAGATATATTTAACGTTTTGACAAATAACTGCATATAATGTCCTCAAGATATTTATACGACAAAGAGCATTTAATTCGGGCACTATGTTATTTTCAAGAATGCATCATACTTTTCGAGCTCTCCTCCGAGATGCAGGAGCAATATTTCTCAAGCAGCTAAAAATAGCTTTAATGTAAAGCTTTTGTGCCTCGGCTTGCTTATCGAAACTTGTTAGACGTCGCGTCGTTTGAATGTGAGAATGAATTGAGCATCGGCATGTTTATAAGTTATTCTATTCGTATTCATAGAATGTTGCAATACTAACTTTGATATTATTAGAGTATTATAGCAAAACTTTTGGATGGTAAATAATATCGATTTAGTTCATTTAACGTTTTGATTTTTATATGGAAGTCTTTAGTTTAATATAAAAGCAGTAGATGTACAATACCGTAGTAACGTGAACTTTCCTCAAACAAAATAGTCCGTTCTTTAACGGTAAAATATTGCAATATCTCTAAATTTTAAAGAACCGCTTGGATTGACATGAAATTTGGCATACACATAGCTAACAAGTCAAATAAAAAAAGTGATATTGTGCCGATATGTGCTTTTGCCCTGGGGGTGAAAAAATATTCGTCCAAAGAAAGTCAGGAAATGGATAAACTGGCTAATTTTAAGTAACTTTTCTTCTACAGAGTTTTTTTCACTCAGTCAATACTTTTTGAGTTATTTGGCAGTGAATATGTTCATTTTTTCAACAAAATATCCACGCTTTTAGACGGTTTTTCGCAAATAACTCAAATAGTAAGTATTTTGTCGAAAAAACGTTCTTAGCAAAAATATAGCCTGTAAAATTTGTTAAAAATGGTGTATATATCGCGGTATATACCTAGTAGAAGCAGAGTTATAGCTAATAAAAAATAGGTTCATATTCGTCAAATTCCAAATGGAATACTTTAACGTGAAATAACCAAAAATGAAGCACATTTCGGGGAAAACTCATTTCAACTTATTTAAAGTGTTTAAAAAAAGCTTTATTTTTGTTTTATAAAAAAAATTTCTAGCATCAAAATTAAACAATTTAAGCTCAAAATAAAGTTAGTCCCTTTTGGTTTTGGTAAAAAAATCGAGAAAATCACCCCCTAATTAGTATCTTAAATGAACTTATTCGTTACGACTTCACAAGTTTCTTGACTCGTGTATATATTGTTTATATGATCTGTAAGTTTCATCGGTTCAAAGTCCTTATTATTGAAAGGGCTGTAGTTAAAAGGGGTTGAACGAGTCACTGATCACGAATGTATGCAAATTTAGAAACACCAAATCTGACTTTTTTTTGTTTTTCGAGATTTTTGGTATCTCTAACAATTTTTAAGTTATTTTGAAAAAAAGCATATTTTTCAAAATTTAAATTTTTAAAAATTTTACTTTGAAACCAAATTTTTTCAAAAATAAGCAGTTTTTGAATCGATGAAACTTACAGATCATATAAACACAACATAAGTAAAATAATTTGTGGAGCGGTAACGATTAATTTCATTTATGTTGCTAATTAGAGGGTGGTCTTCTCGATTTTTTTTTTTGAAAAAACAAAAGGGACCAACTTTATTTTGAGCGTAACTTGCTTAACTTTAATGCTAGAAACTTTTTGTAAAAACAAAAATAAAGCTTTTTTTAAACACTATAAAAAAGTTATAATGGGTTTTCCCTAAAAAGTGCTTAATTTTTTGGATATTGCACGTCGAAATGTTCTATTTGAAATTTGGTGAATATGAATCTATTTTTCATTGGCTATAACTCCGGTTCTACGAGATCCAGAGACGTAACGCGTACACCATTTTTTTTACTTTTTTATAAGCTATATTTTTGCTAAGAACGTTTTTTTTCGACAAAATACTTACTTTTTGAGTTATTTGCGAAAAGCGTCTAAAAATGTGGTTATTTTGGTGAAAAATGAACAAATTCACTGGCAAATAACTCGAAAAGTGTTGACTTGGCGAAAAAGCTCTATAGAACAAAAGTTACTTAAAATTAGTCAGTTTACCCATTTCCGGACTTATTTTGGACATATATTTTTTCACAACCAAGAGAGGGTGAAAGTCACCCCCAGGGCAAAAGCACACATCGGCACAATATCACTCTGTTTCTTTGACATGTAAGCTATGCGTATGCCAAATTTCATGTCAATCCAAGCGGTTCTTTAAAATTTAGAGCAAAAACCGTGAAAGAATGGACTAAAAAGAATATACATTGGATGTTGCCTTATGGAAAAGAAAATCAATCCTATATTGCTATTAGTATGAAATACTGAAGGAAATTGGGACAAAGAGTAGAACAGTGAAAATAAGCTTATGAAGAAGAGCTTTAAAACTCAATAGGACAAATACGATTTATCTCGTTTCTGTTGTTATGTAGACGCACGAAGTAGAGTTAGGGCAGGATGGATGAAGTCCACTAAGCGCATTCCACGCTCTATCTCGAACGGGGATCTTCTAAAAAAAACAAATTTTGGGAACAAGGAAAAGGGCAAAAGGAACATGGGAGGGGTCTTCCTGCTGACTGACGGTGGATAAGTGAAGGTAGTGCTTCGAAAGTGTTACTCCGGAGACCCTCTCTATAAAGACGGAAAAATAGGTTAAGAAGAAAGGAGAAAAAAGAATGTTGTGGAGGAAGTGAGAGGATATTTAGCAAAAAGTCATGATATTTAGAACCTCACGCTCAATTAGAACATGCTTCATAAGGAATTATATAAAATATGAGGAGAATGTACCGTTTGGTTTCATACTAAAGCGAACAAAGAAAATAAAAAATATCATTAAAAAAATAAGTTGTGATCTCTACTTCCAGGAACATCAATTTTGCAAAAAATGATTATTCACAATATCCAAATTAAGAGCAAAGTGTTGATTTTTCAAACTTCCAAAAAATTGTTTGATGATACAGTAATCATGAATGAAATCCATTTATAAACTACTCAAACCCAAAAGTTACCTTGCATGGAATGATCTCTTTTGTTAGTATACTTGTCGCATCCACATATCGCAATCTTTCCTCTACTCTAGAGTAGAGTAATGTTTTTTGAGATTGAGGTGAGGATACAAGAAATAACATGGTTAAGATGTAATTGTTTTGAACAAATTGTGAGATTCAGTATACAAGCCTAAGCGAACATGACATCAAGTCTACAAATTTTGCAAAGTAAAATAAATAGTCCTTGGGCCCACCACTAAAAAAAATTATTTCCTCCCTCATGTTGGACAACTTTTCTATTTCGGAAAATTTTCGAGAGGGGGCGTTTCCTAAATATAAAGATTTTTAAACTTTGGTGAGTCCTTGGTGTCCTTTGGTGGAGTACCCTTAAAAATTTGTTGGACAATATTAGATCCCAGGAAACTGTAAGTATTTTTATCAAACAATCCTGCAAAAAAAATCATCACTTATGACTCCGTAGTGCCCCGTATGGGGCACATGTTCCCCATAGGGGGCACTATGGAGTCATAAAATTTATGCCCCAACAGCTGATTTTTGCAGGATTGTTTGATAAAAATATTTGCAATTAGCTGACAATATTGTCCGACAAATTTTTAAGGGTTTAGAAACCTCTATATTTACGAAACGGTCATTCCCGAAAATTTTCCGTATTAGAAAAGTTGTACAACTCGACATGAATAACTGAATACAAAAAGTCTCATGAGGGAAGTAATAACTTTTTTTAAAACTGATGGCCAAAGACCTAAAAGGTCAGTCATGCGACAAGAATTTTAGAAAAAAAAAACGTTTTTACTCAAATAATTTATTATTAATTTGTGAGTAAATACAAAGATTTAACAATTTGATGTACATAATACATTATAGAGCAAAAAACACAAAAAGTGCGTGTCACTATGCGTCGCGTCGCCTGATGCCGATTGCCAGATGTTTATGTTCTGCGTGAAAAGGGCTCCATCATTCGGCCATTCCTCTCTTCAGAGAGTTTCTATCGATTCGCTTTTATGCTCCCCGAGACCGAGAAACAAACTGTGTTGAATCCTCTAACCTAGTGACGTAGTAATTTCGTCAATACATACCATATATTTCACATGACGTGACAAGGTGTTATAAAAAGTACAATTACTATTAGAGGGGAGTTGTTTGGAAACACATTGGAATAATTTATTAGGACTTCCGTCCAACTGGTGAAGAAGCACACCTATTTTCGGGATATCGGCTATTTTAAGCGTGACAATACAACGAAATGCCATCCACAATACATGAAAAACGTAATCGTCTAGGAAGTATACAGTTAGACAATAGATTTCATTTTATACGAGGAGTGTTAATGTTATGGATAATAAGTGACCTATCAATGAAAATAAAGCTTTTACCACAAAAACTATTTTATTTTTTAGTACAATCCCCAGGAAGTTCAATAAAGGACACCGCACACATCTTATGGAAAATATTATGTCACTAAAATTCAATAAAATTTATACGAATAGATTCGTTTTAAATTAACGGTCAATTCTTATCATTGCACTATGATGTCATTCAATATGATGTAACTCAAATTCAATAAAATTTATACGAATAGATTCGTTTTAAATTAACGGTCAATTCTTATCATTGCGCCAACTCTTAATTATGATTAATTACGGCGCAAATTGCAATTAAAGTTTATCGAAATCACATTTTTGGAGGTCATAAAAATGTCATTTTCAATCATTAATACTCTGGGTGCTATTCAAAACAGCTTAAGCCACGCTGGGCCTAAGCGGATTAGTGAAACTAATCCGCTGATTTATGGAGTACCGATACTTTGGGTATTTTAAAATATTTTTTCTCTCTCTAACTTATGTACGTACCCATTTGATTTCAAATTTATTTATATCAATTTCTGCTCTTATTATTGAAAATACAGAGTTGGCGCAATGATAAGAATTGACCATTAAATTGAAACGAATCTATTCATATAAATTTTATTGAATTTGAGTGATATTATATTTTCCATAAGATGTGTACTTACTTAATAATTGATATTTCAAATTAATAATATATATATTATATAATATTTAAACCTTCTACCATCTCGGGTGTAGGTATCAAATTAATAATACGGAATCGAAATTATTTTCTGGGACATTGAAAGTTTTTCTATGGTTTATTCATTTTTTAAAATTTTTTACTGATTTTTTATATATTTATTTTTTTAATTTATTAATTTGTTTTTTATTTTTATTTTTTAATTAATATTTTTTTAAATATAAATATTATATTTATGCTTATTAGAGAGATATCGAAACCGTCGTTTGGTAATAAAAGATCCTTTATTTTGACACTTTTGACATATAAGCATGGTTATTTATGTCAAAATAAAGGAGCTTTTATTAAAGGACGATGTTAAATAGGGTTTCGATATCTCTCTATTCTTTTTAAGTTTTTTTTTTATTTTTACATAATGTTTTTGATATAATTTTTGAAAATTTTTAAAATTTATTCCCGTTCTAGAATGGTTGTAAAAATGTTGCCAACTTTGTTTGCAATTGTTTTTACTTGCCTGTTACTGGTCTGGTAGAGGTATCTTGCTTATGTTTTGTTTAGTTAAAGCTACAGACTGAGCTAATTTGTCGACTTGTTCATTTAATAATAACTTGATAATTTAATAATTTGAATAGTAATTAAATTGTCCGAGGTAGTAATATCATAATACATATTATAGACTCTTATTTCTATCACAATGTTTCTAATACATAATTTGAATTTGTCGATTTTATATAAAAAACTTGAATTTTTGCTCTCTAAAAATGTTATTCGCGTTGTTATGTGAAAATTAAAAAACAGTGTTGTGTCTTTATGATTTTGCCATTATTTTGTTGTATACAGGTGATGTGAAAAAAAACTCTGAAAATCCTACTGTTTCAGTGTTTTACTTACCAAGAATGAATACATCTAAAAGTCATTCACACACGACGATTTTAATTCTGATTCGCCACATTCAAATCAAAAATAAAAGTGAGGACATCCCATAAACATATTCGAGAAGAAATCGTGTTATTGGTTTTGAGTTTTATGCATATTTTAATGTCAGTAAAATGATTTTATAAGAAAACATTAACGACATTACATTAAAAGGTAAATATTATTTTTATGAGACTATAAAATTGTTTTAAAAAATTATGCAAAAAAACGTAATTGCAGTTTTAAAGCATTTCGTAAAGGCAAGTAAAAGAATCTTAGTTTTATTACAAACAAGAAAATATATGATCTAGTGAGTCTATTCCATAATCGTCTATCTATATTCATTGTAGAAACTCACTATCCATAGGATATACTCTACATTATTCGATGAAAAAAACAGCATAACCAACAACTTTTTCGAAAATCTAAATCACAAAATAACGAGAATTTGTACAACACCAAAGGAACATGCAACAGCTGAACTGGCAAAGAAAAATCTAGTAATATTTTAAGCGGGCTCCACACTCTCGGCGAAGTTACTTCGCCAAAGTTGATTGAAGTCCGAAGTACCTCTCTACCTCTACACACTCGTTCTACTTCGCGAGGAAGTGCGATACCGACAAAGAGCGGTGCGATACCGACAAAGATCCCTTTGACTCGGACGCGCCAGACCGACAGAGAATGGAAGTAGAACGAAGTGAGGCAAAGTTGCACAAGGTGGCCGTCTACACTCTCGTACTTGTTGAACCTCGATCGACTACGGCGAGAGTGTGGAGCTCACAGTAGAAGAGTAAAAAGTTTAGTTAGAAATCATTTGAGGATCAAATGATGAGAAAAATAATTCAGAAAAATCTATTGAGGCCACCAACAACATAGTTCATACAACAAAGTGTACCTACACGAAAACAGCTAGAGAATCATTAGGGATTAAGGAAAAGAAAACAAGTAAGAATCTGTGGTGGAGTTTTCAAATAGGTACAAGAAATAGTCCAAACAAAAGAGAAGCATTTAAAAAGTGGTTAATGCGAAACAGTCATGGCATATTTTTTTATTTTCTCTATTCCATTTTTTATTAAGTAATAAATAAAGCCATACAGTACTTTTCAGTGGCGGATCTACGGGGAGGGAAAATGGGGATATCCCCCCCCCATAAAAAATTGTTGAAACATAAAAATATATTAGCTGAGATGAAATTTGAACCACAGACGGACAAATTCAACCCAATAAGGAAGTAAGGAAAATTAAGGGAACTTATGCATATAAGTTATTATTTATGTCTTTTATGTAGTTTGGGTTTATCTTGGTTGGTGTTTCAATGGAAGTTCTCCTCTATGGCGAATTTCCACTCCCAAGGCGATCTAGATCCGCCACTGCTACTTCTAGTCTTAAATATGCATAAAACCACAAAAAGCTCAACGTATCGATGAAATCTTAATTAATCTTAGCGTAGTATAAATTGACTAATATCACCTAACAAATTACCATAGTTATTGTCAAAATTATAGGCGGAACCATCAGACCCGACCCATGCCTCGACTCTTACGAAATCAGACACAAACGATGGGATGTTGCATTTCAAGACGGCAGTGTTGCCCCTTATTACGTATTCAGAAACAACTTCCGCCTCGTAGTATTGGTTAACAACTGAAAATCATAAAAAAAAATGGTTGTCGTGATCAATAAAAAAAATCTTTGTAATACCAAGCGGCGCTAATAACCACGTAGGTTGATGCGCCTAAAATGCGAATAAAATAATAATAATAATAATAATGACTGTAAACAATAGTAAAATCCTATAAAAAGTATATTTTATTTAAAAATCCCTTAAGTGGCCACATCACAAAACGTTTTCGAGCTAAAAAGTTCGTCATCAGAGTGCTATAACCTTGAGCTTACAGTTTGGGAAGTTAAGCTTGCTAGTGTAGAAAAAAATTGTTGTTGATACATACAGGGTGATTGATTAGTAGGGTAAAGCTCAATAGCTCCGCTATAGTAATAGACAGCAATAAAAGTTAATAACAAAAATTTTAGCCACCTTTGAGCTTCACATTACAAAATTAGTTAGAATGTTACAGGGTGTTCGATAACACAGTGGCAGATTAAACTTATGTTTTTTTAAATGGAACACACTATATTTTATTTTAAATTCGAAATCCTGTTAACTTCTCCATCACAAAAATATAAAGGTTTGTTATGTTATACAGGGTGTTTACAAAGTTATAACCAATTTTATATGAAAATCGTAACAAGTTCAACTCTCTGTATAAATAAAAATAAGCACAACGGCAATGGTTTATTAATGCCATATTTTTTTATTTATTGTCAAAATTTTTAAGAATTATTGATATTGCTAATTTTCTTTATATCAAATACAGGGTGAGTCAAAACGCAAGTACATTATTTTCTCAGTAATATTAAATGGAACACCCTGTATTTTATATCATTATTGAAAAGTAAAATTAACGTACCTACTTTAATTTTTATATAACATTTCCTATGCCCAAATATATTAGTTTTCGAGATATTTTCATTTTTCAGAGCAAATTATTTTAGATGTTTAAATTTATCTAAATTTTAAGTAAGCGATGACTGAATTGACAATTGAAGATTACCGATATTATCAATCCGGTAATCAATGAACACTGCAGCAAATAAAGAAATAAAAATAATTTATTAGCAATACATTTTACAAACAAAAACACAACCACTACATGCAACATTTTTGAAACAATTAAAAACTAGCTTTTTATGTACATGCAACAAATAAACAAAGAAAATTAGTAATAAATTTTACAAAAAAACACACAAACACAAAATACAATATTTTGTGAAGACAATTAAACACTACTTTTGTATGTAAATGTAACAATGTAACAAATAAAGAACGAAACATAATTTATCAGTAATACATTTTGCAAAAAACATGTTTGAAAAAATTAGAAGCTACCTACTTTTAATAAAATATTTTTAATATTTAATTACATAAGGTGTTCAAAATTATCTCCTAACACATTCATGTACGCCTAAAAACGATCATTGAATGAGCTACTTACTCTACGGAGCATTTGTAAATTAACACATCGAAATACACTTTGTATTCTATTTTTTATCTCATCCCTTGTTGTTGGAGGTATTTTATAAACTTCATTATTAACGTAACCCCAAAAAAATCCAGTTTATTAAATTCTGGTGATTTGGGTGGCCACGCTACTGGTCCATTGAAAAATGAAAATATGTCGAAAACTAATAAATTTAGACATAGGGAATGTTATCTAAAAATTAAAGTACGGTAATGGTACTTTTCAATAGTGATATAAAATACAGGGTTTTCCATTTAATATTACTGAGAAAATAATGTACTTGCGTTTTGACTCACCCTGTATTTGATATAAAGAAAATTAGCAATATCGACCATTCTTGAAAATTTTGACAATACGTTAAAAAATATGGCATTAATAAACCATTGTTGTTTTGCTTATTTTTATTTATACAGGAAGTTGAACTTGTTACGATTTTCATATAAAATTGGTTATAACTTTGTAAATACCCTGTATAACATAACAAACATTTATATTTTTTTTCCTGTAGTTGGCTGTATACCATCAATCACAAAATTGGAAAGAAATCCTTTGTAAAAGGTATAAAAATTTTTTTATTAAAAATCCCTTAAAAGGGCTACATCACAACAAAACGTTTTCGATTTTTATAAAAAATCATCATCAGTGTTCGATAAACTGGATGCTAGCTGAGCCACAAAAGAAAAATATTTGGGTAAAAACCCTTTACATAAAATATAGATGCCTTAAAAGTGCATACTTCAGTAAAAAGGCCTGTGATGGTCACATGGCAAACAGGATAATGCCCTAAGGTAAGGTATACAGGTTTCCCAACACGTGGGATCCAAATTGAGTTGATCACATTTCAGTTGCCATTAAGTCATTGAAATGTGATCAACTCAATTTGGATCCCACGTGTTGGGAAACCTGTATACCTTACCTTAGGGCATTATCCTGTTTGCCATGTGACCATCACAGGCCTTTTTACTGAAGTATGCACTTTTAAGGCATCTATATTTTCTGTAAAGGGTTTTTACCCAAATATTTTTCTTTTGTGGCTCAGCTAGCATCCAGTTTATCGAACACTGATGATGATTTTTTATAAAAATCGAAAACGTTTTGTTGTGATGTAGCCCTTTTAAGGGATTTTTAATAAAAAAAATTTTATACCTTTTACAAAGGATTTCTTTCCAACTTTATATTTTTGTGATGGAGAAGTTACCAGGATTTCGAATATAAAATAAAATATAGGGTGTTCCATTTAAAAAAACATAAGTTTGGTCTGCCACTGTGTTATCGAACACCCTGTAACATTGTAACTAATTTTGTAATAGGAAGCTCAAAGGTGGCTAAAATTTTTGTTATTAACTTTTATTGCTATCTATTACTATAGCGGAGTGATTGAGCTTTACCCTACTAATCAATCACCCTGTATACAGCTTGAGAGTGCATCTTTTAGTGAACTCTAGAAAATGAATTTCTTTGTGGTTTTGTAAATTGACAGTATGGCCAACTTGATTCCCCAATACATACGCTTAGCCTTTTGTAAAGTTAAAACTCCAGGAAATGTTCCAGTCAACTTAAAGAACACCTCATATTATCAAAATTAAAAAAAAAAAAAGATTATTTGTAACCACTATAGCAAGCTTAACTTTCTAAACTGTAAGCCCAAGATTAACAATACTGATGATGAACTTTTTAGTTCGAAAACATTCTGTGATGTAGCCCTTTAAGGGATTTAAAAAATATACGTTGTATAAAGGATTTTACTAAATTTTTTGTGATTAATGGTATACAGCCAGCTACGGGAAATAATTTTTCTTGTGGATTTTTCAATAATGACTGTGATAATTGAGTTGTGTTAAAAATCGTTAAATTCTGGACATCTGGACTACCTTTTTGATATTTTTGGGACTTTAGGACAGCATATCATCCGTGGAAAGCTAGATAGAACCAGACAAAACAACATTTATTAGTAAACTGTTGTTATATATTATTTTGTAATCTATTCGATGTTGATTTAATTGATTTTTTTCATCGACTATTAAATTGTAATGCAAAATATCAAAGACCAACTTTAGCACGTAAATTTTTTGACATGCGAAGCGGAATAAACAGGGTATATTATTCAGGGCTCAGGGCGTCGTAAAAAAGTTTTGCTCGCAATAATGGGAATCGTGCTTGACAACCTCCTTATTTTTCTATTCTAAATCTAATTGAGTTAATTTGCACAAAACTAAAAGGAAGAAACGTGACTCCTATGTTTTCGTGAGCTCTTTTGTAGTCAATTAACAAAAAAAATAAAAAAAATTACAGCGACAAGCGCGAAAAATGTAGTAAATCAAGTAATCGGAAAATACGGTAAGTCATGTCATCGGAAAATACGGTAAGTCATGTCATCGGAAAAACAAGAATACGTTAAATACAGAGTCTACAATAGTGACATGAACTTTGATAGTTAGTGACGACCATATTGTTGAAATTAATCTGTAAACTTGGCTGTTATTTATTCTACATTTAGGCTATATTTATTTTCAAGATATCCGTGGATAGATATATCGTGCAACAACACGTACAAATGATTAAACTGCTTTATCAAATTCATATAAGATCCTTCTATACATACTCTCCATACTATACAGAACAATCAGTCAATCGATTTAGACTTAGACTGATAGAGTTCAGATATGAGGCACTGCTAGCAACTTCAGTCTTGCCATCCTCCAACAGTTTGAGATTTGTTTCGAGCGTCAGTTTGGTATACTCAGCTATTCTTCATCAGCTTCATTTCGAGCATCAACTTAGCCCCAACCTGATTCGATTTGAGGACACTACCAGACGAGCAGAAGCTCGCGTAGGGCAGAAGGTAAAAGAACTTTTCATAAAGAGGTACCAGAACAAGAAGTGTCGGATTTCCACAGGCATAACTGAAGCGTATTTTGGTCCTTCGATGCCGGTTCTTCTTATCATTGCGAAATAGAATTCGCCAAGGTGAGTTTAGACCACCAAAAATCTGACTTTTTTAAGCAATTTTAGTTCGATCTACTCTTTTAATGTTAATAGAAAAGGCCTATGTTAATATCGCTTTTTCTTTCTTCCAATTTGCGAGTTCGAAACAGGTATTTCTTAAAATACATATCGTCATCTAAACTCATTCAAACTCTATTCTGACAACGCGATAATAAAGCCCAGCCTACAACTTGTCAAGGGTTCAAATCTCAATATTGCGACTGCGCTCGATTAGGGATATCACTGAAATTAGCCCTGTAACGTAAACTGCCGCAACTGATGCAATAGGTAGGGGAGCGTCCACATGCAAATTGTCGTAATTCAGCCAGCGTTCACACTAATGCAGACACTTTAATTACCTATTATATTTTTTAAACTGTAATTAATAGGTATCAAGTTGAAAAAGTCAATGAAAAACAACGTGAACGATAATATAATGAAAGTAATCTGAATTATTAGCTCCCAGTGTATAACTTCAAATGACATAGACTGGAATCTTTAGTTTCCTTTTATTAAAACTCTATTATCCGTTTTATATGCGTAAAACCTATGTTGAAATTTCGATGGTAGAATTCACTTCCTGTGTTCAATGAAAAACTATTTTTATCCATCAACGTCAACAAACCCGGTCATTTTCAGGTGCTCCTCATTGATTAGTTATGTTTACTTTTTCATTCTATTCGCAACTAAATCGGTGTTTTAACTTTAACAGGTGATACCGCTACTACCATGGTGTTTGCAAGTGACTAACTAATTGCAAATATTAGAATTGTTCGACTAATTTATTTGAACTAGATACTGTGTGACATTGAACATGCAGTACCCGTTTAATGTCATATTTTTGTATATTTTTGGTACCTAAATAAAAAGGTTTATGTAGTATATCAAATGAGCAGTTTCAAACAATTTTTTTACTCTTTGTATGGAAATTTTGTCTAAATAAGGGAATGAATGCCGTCTTGAGGAACTCAAATAGACTTTTAAAAAAAGAAGATTCCAGTCTATGCCATTTCAATCTATACACTGGGCAGCTCATAATCCAGATTATCACTGTCTCCATATTACGATCTTTTTAATTGATTTTTTTTAACTTCAAACCGGATTACAGCTTACCTAAAACATTAGTAGGTAATTTTTTTGTCTCTATTATTTATAAATCGAGATCCAGGAAGAAGAAGACCATCCTGGTTAAAGAACCTCAGAGCCTTGTTCAATATCTTCACAGCTTTGCCGCGCTGCAGCAGACAAGAAGAAGATTACCATGATGATCGTAAACATTGGTCACCGATAGGCACACTAAGAACAAGAAAGAGAAATACCAGGATTGATTAATTTCATCCTATTTGTAGCCGCTTAGCCTCAAAATCTGTGTCTCAGAGTCAAAAAGAAGTCCATCACCCTGTATATATCCATACTCCATACATCACTTGAATGCTCAACTTTTTCAGGAACAACTTTGTACGTATGAATGCACATACCTAACCACATACATACGTTCTAAATATATTCCTCCAGGAAATACAAAACAATACATTCAAACCTTGCTATAATGAAAAAGGTTCAAACATCTCGATACGCTTTTCTCACATTCATCCTCCAGAACAAATAAATTCACGTTCAAACTACGCCAAAAACTAAAATTGTTTACATAAAACAATAACATTTCTATTTCTGTAGATTCAAGCAGGAAATAAGATGAACATTCCGAATCTGCATAACCAGTTAATCATTTACATTTACATTATAGACATTCTCGTTAGTCTTCAGCTCCATTTATAATTATAATTTGGTGTTGAATGAACAAGTAAAAATACATAACACGACAACACGAGTCTAATTTTAAAATCTACAAAATGTATAACTAGAAAATTGGGAAGATAAGAGTCTGTGTGAAAAATAAAGTTAGACACTGATTATTGTAAGAAATCCATCACAAATACAATCATTAATATATCATGTAGATGTAGAAGAACAAAATGCAGAGAATGAATGGAGACAACTAAAATTGTCGATAGAATCATGAGAGAACGAATCGTAAAATGACAAGCTAAATTATAGTAGCTTGCCATTCTTAGTAGCAGATCTAGTAGCAGTAGCAGAAGAAAAAAAGGAGAGCTAAATTTAATTAATTCCAAGAGGTATTAGAAATAATGCGAATATTTTTAACCAAAAGAAAATACCAGCAAGTAGAACGTGTATAAGAACAAAAATAGATATGGGAAAACAAAAGAGAGGTAGAGCAAGCTGTAGAAGAAACAGGCAAGCTGCCTTTAATAATTACAAAGATATTAGAAATATCTCGAAAATGTTAAACAACAGATACAGGCGCGTAGAACATGTAGATGAAAGAAAAGAGAGGGAGAATGACGGAAGAGAGAAAAATGCAGAAAAAAGACAAGCCAATTTTAATCAATTACAAAAATAGTTACTCGAAATTAATGGGATATTTAAATCTATAAATCTAAAAGGAAGATAACAAGCAAATAATTAGATATTGAAACGACGAAACCCAAAAGACTCCATTTTCAAACAAATAAATATTTAAAAATAAAATCTTTGGATTTCTTAATTCGGAAACAGATCTCTTTTATACCTATTATCCATCCTTCTAAAATTTGCAAGGAATAAAGGGTGATGAATGCAGAGACATGGGGAGTCTATATAGTTGCACTCCACGATTCCTCACTCAATTCAACGAGGCAAAGATCAACAAATCTGTTTCCTAGTACTCAATACGTGAGTACATCATTACAAGCTCTCCTGAGGAGAACAAAAGTTCGAAATGGTCCATAGAGAGAATGATCTCTGAATCGAAATTAAATATAAAATGCCTTTATCTACCTGCATTTTTACTCACGTATTGAGTACTAGGAAGCAGATTTGTTGATCTTTGCCTCGTTGAATTGATGGATTGTGGAGTGCAACTATATGGACTCCCCATGTCTCTGCATTCATCACCCTTTATTCCTTGCAAATTTTAGAAGGATGCAGTCCCGGATTAAGAATCTTGAGGCCCATAGGCAACCCAAGCTATGAGGCCCCTTAAGGCCTCCGCCTTCTCTCTCCAAAACCACCTCGGTTAACCCCCTCCATCTCCATCCTCCATCTGCAGTTTTAAGTTCAATCCCTTCTCTCTGTAATGATTTACTGACAGCGTTGATGCGTTCTTTATTCCAAAACTCATTCATTACGAATGTTTCTTTTTTTTGACATTTCTTTCAACCAACACTTAGCCTCTTGAACTGTTTCATCCTTTTGATTAGTGTTTTCAGCAAGGGAATGCACAGCAGATTTAAAGACGTTGTAACATTTAGACAAAGCTCTTGTTGCGTTAGCCCTTGCATTCCATCTAATCCTGCTTATTCTTTTAATGGCTAGATCGTGGTG
Source organism: Diabrotica virgifera virgifera (assembly GCF_917563875.1). Classification (NCBI taxonomy): domain Eukaryota; kingdom Metazoa; phylum Arthropoda; class Insecta; order Coleoptera; family Chrysomelidae; genus Diabrotica; species Diabrotica virgifera. The sequence continues at coordinate 216,566,056 of NC_065451.1, read as the reverse complement.
AATGGGATCGCTTAGTGGAGTTTCATTTAAGCATTTGATCATAACTTTCCAACGGTTGGTAGAGGCTCAAAAAAATGGACACGAACTGAACAAACCCCAAATATGATATTGCTCCAACGCAACTTTCAGCAGCACTTACTAAAACTAAATTAAGCGAGTGGTGTGCGGCAAAAGGAATGTAAATTGCAAGTTTGTTAATCTTAGATAAATGAGCCTGAATACCATTATATTTGCCTGACATGTTTGCTGAATGATTGTCCCCTCATGTCGTTTACATTAATGCCAGTCGTTTAAAACGATTAAAACAGCAAAAGAAAGATTTTCTTCAGTATGGTTACTTATACATATGTATGAATGTGAGAAAACCCTCATACACTTTACCTAAGCTGGATTTACATATCTTAATAAATAGTCAACTGGCCAATACGAGACAAATCTGGTATTGAATCGACACGTAAGGAGTAATATTTGGCTTGTTTAATTTCTTTAACAATTGTATTTAAAACGTGTTTTCCCATATTATTTCTTCCCAGATCTTTGAAGAAAAGTAAGAAGGCTTTAAAGTACCCTTTTCCATACTTAGCTAAGTGAGAGTTTAAAGAGGATCGTACTCTGCAAGTAGCTCTAAAATGTCTAAGTAGTTTCCATTATTTTGTGAACGAAGGATCTCTGTATCGTTTCTAAACGCTAATCCGCGAGAAGATAGAAACTTAACCACAGAGACTACTCTTTTCAGAACTTGAATCCAGTAATCTCGTTCTTGATTAAATTAAATTTCCAAAGAGCTGTCAATTCGACCATGAAGACCATGCCTGCTGATGAGTGTTCGCCATGTTCGCCAAAAAGAATACATGGAAAGCAGTAAAAATTTCCATTTGAAAGAGGTACATTATATGTATAGCCAATCTCTTTTCATTTTTGTTACACTGATATATTTTCGGAAACCATAGATTGTGAAAAAAATTTTGTAATGCCTTCAAAATTTATTTTTGATGCTGAAAAACTTCCATCAAGATTTTTTACATTCTGAAGAATCTTTCCCAATCCAAAATTTCCATATTTCTTCAGTTATGGTATTCCATAATCCTGTTGTTTCCGAATTCTGGGCCCAATTTACCTTCAACTTCAATTTCTAACTTAGATTCGGTTTCTGGTTCTTTTCTTAAACTGGAATATAACTGTCATTGTATGTTTTTTCATATTTTTCAGTTACGAAAGCTATGTTTCCTCAGCTTTTTCTATTTCATCACGTGCCTTTTCATTGGTTGCAGCTTCACTAGCTGTGGATTTCCGTGTGAAACCGAGTTTATGGTATTGCGCGATATTTGAATTTTTCACTAGTAATACCACTAGAGGTCAAATTATTTCCGGAAATTTTTTTGAGATCATGAAAATTTTCTAAAAATATTCATGATCAAAAAAAAATTTCCGGATATTAATTTGACTTCGCGTGGTATTCGGTAAGAAAATTCCACACCAAATTTGCATTTGAAAATCCAAAGCTGCATGAACAGATTAATAGCGCGCCATAGCTTTGTCAGCAATTATTTAGGCTTTCAAATTCGTAATTTCTACTTATTGTAGTTGCATGGGAATACCATTTCAAGATAGAAAATAGTATATTCTTCAATTTTACATAAGTTTTGAGTAACTACAAGTGATAGAAAATGAATCAAAACTAAATTATGTAAACAAATAAAAACCAGTCTGTCAAAAATGTTCTGTTATTGTAAACGTCAAAAAATCTCCACTATAATTCGCTGTTGGGTACCCCACGAGCAAAAAATTTCCGATAAAATACCTCCGTTGCCATGGTGATCTGTCAAAATAACTTATTTTGATTGGTTCAAAATTACAGGTGTGGAATTTTCAACAAAATATACCTTTGATTTAGATATTTTATTTAATTTTTTATTTACTTTCTTTTTTTTTCGTTTTGGGCCCTACGAGGCCCCCTTTGGGGCCGAGGTCCCTAGGCAATTGCCTACTTTGCCTAATGGTTAATCCGGCACTGGAAGGATGGGTAATAGGTATAAGAGAGAATCTGTTTCCGAATTAAGAAATCCAAAGATTTTATTTTTAAATATTTATTTGTTTGAAAATGGAGTCTTTTGGGTTTCGTCGTTTATTTAATAGAGGTCGCGAGTGCGTCTAAATGTTGATAATTTCTTTGTAATTGGCATACTTGGCGAATATGTCTAATTTAGATTCAGAGCAGCATTACAAGCTCTCCGGATCAGAACAAAAGTTCGAAATGGTCCATAGAGAAATAGTAATTATCTCTGAATCGAAATTAAATATGAAATGCCTTCATCTAATTAGATATTGGTTTCAAAAAATTGATGTACCTACAGATGCAGAGAAAAATAAAAGTAGGTTATTTTAAAACGGATTATTAGTGCTTTTATTGTAAGTGTTTTTGATGAACCAAAGATGAATTCTTTACTGAAAGCATATCGTTTTATTGTTATAGGTATATGTTAATTAAAAAACTTGTCAGGAACCTGGATAATTTCGCTTTCTCAGAAGAATATTAATTCTCAAGTCCGTAGTCACACGTTTATTTCGGAGCACTATTACATAACTTTCGAGTCCTTAGTTAGGACATTCGCATCTCGCGCTCTACGTACAATAAGAATTATTTAGCAATCTCAGAAAATACATTCTCTATCTAGCCCTCAGTCGGACAACACCTCACTCACAAACTCACAACAGGATAAGAGACATCCACAACACCCTGAGTTAATAGTTTGAACTTAGACCTGGAGTGACTACACCTCAAAAACTCTCAAACTTTTGGACCAAAAATAAAGATGGATCGCAGTTTATACACTTCGTATACGATTTTTAGACATGTCAACATGATATTTTGCATTACAAAAACTTGTTTCGTGACACTTATTATAAATATACTTTGTCTTGCCTGTAAGTTTGTACACATCTCAACTCTTAAACTTTCCAAAGAATGATATAAACATTACTACATTGACGTAAGTCGTAAGTGATATACCGTAGTTCTCATCATTCAATCCGTACTGATGCCCATCACTATCGGTCCAGGAAGTCACACTGACAAAATCGGCAATAAAGGATGGTATCGAGCATTTAAGCACAGCTGCATTTCCACGGATGACGTACTCGTTATTGACTTCTGTTTGGTAAAACTGTTGGACCACTGGAAAAGGGGGAAATGTGCATGTTTAAAAAATATTTAGATGCTCTTAGTACAGTCCGTATACGCGCTTTTTCCATGGGGGTAGAATCCAATCCAACTGTGAGCTACATTTTATCCATTGACAGTTTTTTCGATCAAATGTAAAATTTTTGAATTATTAGTGAAAAATCGATTAAAAACATAAGAAAAATTGAAATCTCCAATCATAAATAAATCGACAAGTATTATATTTTATATTATATTGATTTTTCGAAAAAACTCTGTAGAACATTTTTTGATTAGAATATATTTTTCTATAAATTCTTGAGATTATTTTCAATATAAAACTTCCACCCCCAGTTGTTTTGGAATGCGCTCCCAAGATAAAAGCACACTTCGGTATATAACCGTTAATTCCAAAATTTCATCCAAAGCAATGCGTGTTCATGAAAATCGGGGATCATACCCTATTTTTACCGTGGTACACTGGAATATCTAGAATTCCTTGGTTATATTTCATATTTTAGAGAGTTTCGATAAAACTGTACTAATTGGGTAATGAAATAAGCATCCAAATACTTTCCATACATATACAACAAAACGATTCTATTAAATTTAGTACCATCGGGAGCCTGTGGATAAAAATTCTCGTTTTGGTCTGTATGCCAAGAGACAACAGTGACGAAATCGGCGACAAATGACGGAATTTGACATTTCAAAATGGCGGCGTTTCCCCTGATGGCGTATTCCTTGTTTACGTCAGTGTCATAAAATTGGGCGACAACTAAAAGATGACGAATTATTTATTGATTTATTGTTCTAGTTATGATTTTATAATTCAAATTAAAAATAAAAGTTTTGTAGAGATTTTTCTTATGTAGAGTGTCTTAATCATATTTTCAATAGGGCTGCAATATGGTTTTTGAAATTATTCCGAGATAACTAGTAAATTGTTGTTTTTTCACGCATTATCCAAAGAAATGTTGCTAAGTACAGCTACAAACTATGTCAAAATTTGTTCTTTATTCTTTTATAAGGAAGATGAGGAACAATTATTATTATTAGCTGTGTCCACTATTAGTCCACTATTATTTCTAATAATATGGCAAAATTCTGAAGAAAACAAGAGCATGTACAAAAAATCTAATAAGTAATGTAAACTTATGTAAAAAATTAACTTAGAACCTTCTTATTACACGGAATACTGAGACTTATGGTGCTTAAATCATACCCTAAATTTCAAAGCAATTGGTCAAATAGTTTAAAAGTTATTGAATTTGTTTATCCCAAATTATTTTTTGCAACACTGTAAGTCAGAAAATGATGAAGTTACAGTAATAATTTAGATAATGTATGAAAGAAGAAAATTTACAGTATTAATTTAATTAAAAAAAAATGACAAAATATAATTATAAATATTGCAAAATTATTTTGCAAAAACATGTGAATTAAAAAAATGGGGGGCTAACTGTGTCCCTAATTGTCCTAGGACAGTTGTTTTTCTTTCTAAATGTGTATAAAAATTCATTCTTTCTAAATATGAAAAAAAAATTTTTTTTACGCGTAACGGTTAAAAAGTTATTCTAATTGTTTATAAGTAAGCAAAAAATCGACATGTTTTTGCAAAATAATTTTACACTGTTTTAATTATTTTTTGTCATTTATTTTTAATTAAGGTAATAGTATAAATGTTCTTCTTTCATAAACTGTCCGAAGTATTATTGTAACCTCATAATTTTCTGACTTATAGTGTTGCAAAAAAATGAATTTGTAAAAAACAGATTAAATAACTTTTAAACTACTTGACCAATTGCTTTGAAATTAAGGGTACAATTTAAGCACCAGAAGTCTCAGTATTCCGTGTAATAAGGAGGTTCTAAGTTAATTTTTACATAAGTTATGAATATTTACAAAAACTCAAAATTTATGACTTATTTTGCCATTTTCTAAGCAACCAATAAGGATGGACATATTCAGCGAACGCCATACTGAAGTTTTTTATACGATTTATGAGTATCTTAATCTCAAATTTGTTTAAAGTGCTTAACATTTTGGTAATAGACGAAAAATGCGAAAATTTACCGTTTTTTGATCTTCATTTGTTTATAACTATGTATATGTAGGGCAGAGGCACCACTTATGGCCACTTTAAGAACTTTCTTTATTATTTTTCTCTTGAGAAACATGAAGGATTCGAATAAAATCTTTCCGCTCAATTTTTACTTTCGAATTAGTTCTACTAGGAAATCAAATGATCATAAGGATTTAGATTGAAAATATTATATCGTTTTATATTTTGAACAACAAAAATCCCCACTTTTGGCCATGTGTTTCTACATTTGGCCATACAGTTTCCCCACTTTTGGCCACCCAAAAAATAGGTACAAATAAAGATATAAGTTGATATTTATATGTTTAAATATTTATTGAACTACAAAAATAGGTAAAACAAAATAAATTTCTGGTAATACAAATAGGTAAAAAGTATTGAAAAATGTTGTAAATAGTGTTTATGATTTTATATTTGTTCATAAATGTTTAGTTTTCCTGGAAAAATAGTCTTAAATTTTCTTCCTTGTTCCTGGACAATGGGATCGGGTAGTTTTCCTAAAATATCGTTTTTATCTATACTGCAAACATTATTTTCTATAGGACAAAACACAGTTTTCTCTTCATTAGCACTTTTGAGACATTGTATCTCATACTCTTCTGATGAAAGGACATCTATAATTTTGGGCAACATATTTATTTGTTGTCGTCGATCTTTTACCCAGTTGCTTAAATCTTGCAAGCACAAAGTCTCCCAATTTGAGATCATCGGTATCGAACATTTCAATATTTTCTTGTTCTGGTTCCACGAAGTCAACATCGTCTTCACTGCTATTGTCCAAGTAAAAAATACTGTAGAATAGCTTTAAGCCGGTGAAATATGATATTCTTCAAATATAGATGTTAGGTCAAACGTTTAAGAAGCGGCCCTTTGTGAAAGCATCTGTGTTTTTACGGCCAGACCTCCCGCATATCTATTCACAAGTTTCGTGCAAAACATTAGTTTTAGTTCGGCAGCCTAGCAGTGTATTAGTACTGGAGTGTACGTGTGTTAAGTGATACGAGTGTTTTGTTTGCTGTAATTATTTTGAATATTGGTTTAGTATTTCGTTTGGAGAGTGTCAAGTGTTGATTATTGTAATTTAATTAATGTGAATAGTGATGTGGCGCCCGTGGGATAATGTAAATATCGCGTACGATAACGCTGATATTGTAGAAATTGCCAGTGCCAGTGTGAATGTAATTACTAAAAAAAAAAGAGATCGTAAAGAAGATTCGAATGCATTTAAATGCAGAAACACAGCAAGTATGTTTGAATGTATACAAAAATCTACGTACGAAATTCGGCTTCGATGAAACACTATTGGCACAAGCCACCTCTGATTTAACAGAAATTCCACTTTTTACTGTATATAAAATAGTTAAAAATGAACCCTATCATCGCAAGAAACGATGTGACTACAAATTTTCAAGACTTTTAAATCCTTCACTTGTAAAAATATTTAAAACCACAATATAAGACTGCTACAAAAGCAATGAAATACCTACAATAGAAATAATAAGAAAGAAATTGGAAACAACCGGTCGAAATATGAACTGCTGTGAGAAAACTCTTCAAAATTGGATAAAAAAATGGGCTTTAAGTTCAAAAAAATAAATAAACGTCAAGCAATTATGGAAAGCCAAAGAATAGTCAACAGACGTAATATGTACCTAGAAGAAATTACTAAATATAGGCAAGAAAATAGGAGAATTTATTATTTAGATGAAACTTGGTATGATACCCACGATACAGTAAAGAAAGGATGGACAGATGGTTCAAGCATGTGCATACCAGAAATGCCTGCAAATAAAGGCTCGCGACTAATTATTGTACATTGCGGAGGAATTGAGGGATGGGTTCCGAATGCTTTAAAATTATGTGGGAAGAAAATGGAAGATTGTAACGTTGACTACCACAAGAATATGGAAGCTGACATTTTTGAAGATTGGTTTGAAAACTCGCTGATCCCAAACTTGGAGAAAAACAGCGTAATAGTGCTTGACAACGCTTCCTATCATTCCCGACAACTCACTAAAATACCAAATACATCTTCAAAGAAAGCTGACCTGCAAAATTTTTTAATGGAAAATGATTTGTATTTCGAAGATTTTTACACAAAAAAACAACTTATTGAAGTTCTACACACGAAGCAATTTAGAAAATTAGACGCTCTAGAGAGTATTGCCGAAAAGCATGGACACACTATATTGAGACTTCCCCCCCTACTTTTGTGTTTTCAATCCTATTGAGTTAATTTGAGGACAATTAAAACCAAGTATAAGGCGTTCAAATAAATTTCCTAAATTTGACAAAAAGGTAATTGAGATAATTAAAAAAGAAGTAGCCAATATTACCAAAGTAGACTGGCAGAAAAGAATCGCCAAAGTGATCAAAGTGGAAGAATATTATAAGAAGATTGGGCACTTCCACATTAATGGTGGAAATAAATTTATTATTGAATTGGGCGATGATAGTGACGAAGAAAATACGGAAGAAGGAGAAAATGAGTTAAGTGTAACAGTATTTTAATTGTTGTGTTGTGCAATTCATTTTCCAAGCATAAGTGTACTAATGAAAAGACTCGGTTAAAAAAATATTTTTAGATTTTGTATTTTTAATAAAAAAAAAGAGCGGGGACATGCTTGCATTTTGTACTGAATTTTAAAAGTTTTGAACTGTATACCTAAAGTAATTTTAGATCTAACTGTGTTTTTATAAAGTTCTTTTAGTATCAGTAATTCTAACAATAACAAGATTAATTATAAAAGCTATTCTACATCAGTTATTAATGCAAGCATGCGGTAAGAGGGAGGTCCCTGTGAGGTTAAATGTTATTAAAAAATTGATAAAATTAATTTTAACACATACAATATTATGTCCTGCTTTAACGGTATTTACCTAAGTATAAATAAATATTTTTAACTACATATTTAATTACCAGAAAACACCAGCTGCCGGCCTAATATTAAAGAAGAACAACCCAAAGAAAGCTACAAATCTTACCTATTACACTATATAGATTGCTTGAACTATACCAGTTTCCTCAAGAGTCTGAATATAGATCTTTAGAGACCGCTTTAAGTAGGGTACAAAAACGTTCAAAAAATACTCAAAAAAACATTCTGCTGTCATCCAGCCTCTTTGACTTTTCCCTAAACCCCAACCTTTAGGAGCTGCTTTATACATAGCAGACGGGATCCGGTCATATTTAAATATTGTTAAAGGTGGAGCGAATTTTCCTTCTGCATTAACTGTGAAAAGCGTAGTTACATTTCCCTTATCTGACGAAGTTCGTTCATCATAGATGTGTTTTCCTCGCGGTCCAATTACAGTACCACTTTTTGGGGCTAAACAGAAATATGTTTCATCCATATTATAAATCCTTTTTGGATAATCTAATATACTGGTAGCACTCATATCACTTTAATTCATACGAACCTCGTCGAACCATTTACCTATTTTCTCTTCAGTTACTGCACCTCTACCACCGTGAATGTATTCTGCTTTCTTCTGGGAAAGTTGCTTGTGCCTGTTAAGGAAGTTGTAATACCATTTTCTTCCTGGTCGATCATTGGCAAAAGGAGTTTTAATATTTGCCTCTCGAACAAGTTTTTGTACTGAACTCAATAACCAATCTTTTTCAATTGGAAACCCCATCTTCGCAGAAGTTAATGTCCATTCAACTAGGAGGTCTTCAGTCTCTTTTCCCAAGTGAGAGTCGAATTCACAGTGCACTGAATCTCTTGGAGACTTTCCGGATACTTTATTACGCAAAGTAGTTCTCGGAACTTTAAATTCACGACTGGCTGTGGCCACAGGCATCCCTTCGGATATGTCATTTAATGCTAAATTTACTTTTGAAGGTGAGTACTGGAATTTAGTACTCTGCTCTTATTATTCTTCAGTGCGTTTGGCATTTTCACTGAAAGAAATAAAGTAGGTATACCTATGTAAACATGCTACATTAGTAGAAAAGTAAACTGGCCATAAGTGGATTTCGTTTACCTACTTGTGGCCAGCAGGTTGTCCATAAGTAGGTAAATAGTAATTTTTCGGTTTCCACTTATGGCCTCCGCCATTTTTTCAAATTTCATACTATTAATTATAATGAAACATAAATAATATCAAATAAAAAGGGTCTATTTACCTTATCTAGCACTTCCAGTGCAGAAAAAATATCATATAGTGTTGTATTGAAAAGGATGATTTCAGATATGTTTCTTATGAAAATTCGTTAGTTAGCTTAGCACGTGCAACACACTACCACTCAAACATCAACAATAAAATAAACTGATCAGTTAGGTAGGTTTTTGTCACTGTTCCCACTTCCTATAGAATTATTTGACGTTTTAGCAGGTTCAAGGTTATTGGTTGATGGACGCCATGCTTATTATCTTACAAATCACAGCGATATGGCCATAGGCGGGGTAGTGGCCATAAGTGGTGCCTCTGCCCTATATCATCAAAATCGGCTGCAGGAAACATATAGGTTAATAATATAGATGTCCATTCAAAAAATTTGGTCTCGGCCTGGAGGGGGATGTGTCACGAGAAAAACCTTATTTCTCTGGACTATATACGCGGCAGAAACACGACCCGACACAGAGAGGACAAAATCGACGGTAAGACTATATGGGACAGAGCTAGAAGTACAGATATACGACGGAGATTCAAGGTGTATAACATTAATAACTGGTTAACTATTTAGTGGGAAATAAGCCACAATTAAATTGAAAAAATAATTTTATTAACGTTAATAAAATTATTTTTTCAATTTAATTGTGGCTTATTTCCCACTAAATAGTTAATCATAAAAATGCCACAAGGAAATAGCTTCAGAACAACATTAATAACTGGGTAAGAAACATAAGAATAGAATGGAATGGCCACATAAGCCGAATGACAATAAATAGGGTAGTCATTACAGCGAGAGACGGTTCCCCAATAGGAAGGCGATCAGTGGGAAGACCACGAAAACGATAGAACGACAACTTACTAGAGGCACATTGAAAAAACAGACAGAGTCATGTCTATAAAAAAAGAAGAAGAAGAAGAAGCTTAGTCGACGTTAACTGGTAACGCGTGTCACACCACACTCCATCGTATTCCGGCTTAACGTGTTTCCTGTCCATATTTAGAACAGTATAATTAAAATCCCAAATAAAAATTTAGTAAATATGAAAAAATGTTTGATTTATATTCAATATACTGTAGGTCAGCGGTTCTCAATCTTTTTGTGTCATGTACCACCAAATACTTTTTATTATTTTTGATACCACCTAACTGAAATACATTTAGTGATGTAACGAATGTCATTTTTGAACATTCGCGAATACGAATGCGAATGCGAATATCTGCTACCGACATTCGCGAATGCGGATGCGAATGCGAATATTCAGTTTTTTTAAACTTGTTTCTATTTTGCAATGTTTTCTACATTTTATAATAAGAAGTTAATAGATATTTAGTGTAAATCAATCCGAATCTTACGCTTTATTTTATTACTTCTTCTTTTTCATAATCCTTTGTGCCCTTCGGTGCGTCGGATATATGGTTCCGCTCCGCTTCTTATCCATTTATTCCACGCACTTCTATTGGTAGCCAGTTTGTTCATATCTCTTCAGTCATGTCTCTCTTTTCACCTATATTACGGAATTGGTCCATCCATGTCTTCCTCGGCCTTCCCTTTTTTTGTTACCGATTTTGGCTTAATGTAGCTTTTGTTAGCCTCTTTTGCTCCATTTGCAAAAGTTTTGTTCCAAACCAGTTCAATTGTTAGTTTTCGATCTTCCATGTGTCATTATCGGATTAACTATGCTGTTATATACTTACACTTTTAGTTTTGTTATCTATTTCTGATTTCCCAACATTTGTTTAATGAGTATAATACGTAATACACGTTAGTAGCCTTCTTCATTTTATAACTCTTATTGACATGGCCGTTTTTCCATCATCTATTATATTTTCCAAATACATATACATATTTAAAATTAAAAGCTTTATTACATAAAACCAAATAAGAAAAAAGTGAAGGCTGATAATGTGATTGTTGAGGTTAACACATTCACGGACACGACTCCATATGAAGTCATTTACCTACTCCATAAGAAGACGTGTCCGACGTGTCTACATGTGAAGCGTGTCCGTGAATGTGTTAAGTTACCTTTTCTTGATAAAAAAGACGAGAAGTGATTAGATTTTGATTTTATTAACCAAATATTAACTTAAAATTATTTTTTTCTGTTATTCATATTCGCAAAATATTCGCACAAACTTGGCGAATGCGAATGCGGATGCGAATATGCAAAAATATGCGAATATTCGCGAATGCGAATGCGAATACGAATATTCGTTACATCACATATCTAACTAGGTGATCTAATTAACTATAATACTGGTGCTGATTTTGGCTGTTTTTGCGTTTTGTGTACCACCTCAAAAAATGAAATGTACCACCAGTGGTACATGTACCACAGATTGAGAACCGCTGCTAATAAAAAATGTTTATTAGGTATCCCACGTCCATATCTTAAAAGCCCATAATCACCCACAGACAATTATTATTTATTATACATACTTCCAGGTTTTCTTGACCCCGTTCAACACTCCTTTTGATCAATATTGTATTTTTATTGGGTAAGTAGCTGTTAATCTCGGTTTTACACCTCTCGGCTCAATTTATTACTTTGAAAGATCTTCATTTATTATTGAGGTAGATAAGGACTGACCTGCCACGCCATAAAATTGGTTGGGGTTTGCCTTTACTTCTTTTATTTTGATCTACTACGCAATTGGTCTATTATTTATTCAGGACCATTTAATGAATGTTTATCAGAATAATTCGAGTCTGTAGGTAATTTTGGAGGATTTTATTTGATTTTCTTTTTTTAATATTTGATGTAGATTTTGTTATAGAGAAATGGTTGAGGAAAATAAATGTCCCAACTTCATTGATAAAAATTATAGAAAGCACTTACAAAGAGGTAAAGGAAGAGTACAAATACGTAATAAGCATTTGAACTGTGGGTGTATGGTGTATAGAAGAATCCTGAAGATATCATGGACCGAGCATGTAACAAACAACGAAGTCATGAGAAGAGTCAGCAAAACAATGGAAATATTGGAAACCATCAAGACACGAAAGCTGCAATACCTGGAGTCTGGAGCATGTTATATGCGTAATGAGAGATATAACATACTTTAATTAATTATACAAGGGAAAATCCAGGGAAGAGAAGTGTAGGAAGGAAAAGAATCTCATGATTGTCTAACTTGAGGGAATGATACGGATGCACACCAACCGAACTGTTCAGAGCAGCAGCATCTAAGATCAGAATAGCCGTCCGTGATGGTTGTCAACTTCTGTCGCGAACATGGCACGTAAAGAAGAAGATAGGTCTATCGTTGGCGCCATTTTATCGCCCATTTTTCTTAATGCTTGTTACCGTCAATGTTCTTCATTTTTTAATACAACCATAGCCTCGGTCTCAAAACATCGCTTGTATAGAAATATTTTACTTGTTTGACATTTGGATGGCTTCTTGTTACAAATTTATATGAGCCACTTTACTTCACGTTTGCTTTTATTGCACAGCAAACTGCGGGACTGCATTTCAGAAAAAAAAATAAAACTCATTCACCACACGCTAGAGATGGGTGATGGGTCGGCATCTGAACGAATCCTTACACGGGAACGACTCTGCAGAAGAGATAACTAACTTAAGAAAAGGTTAATAAGAACTTTATTGAAAGCCGTTTATTCAATAAAGTTGATCATCTCTACAGTTTATCAGCAGAACTGTGATCCAGTGACCTTTGGCGTTCAAGCGATCATTAATTGGTTGATCATCAATTTGACATTTGTCTTAAATGTCACATTTCTTTAAATTTGTGTTCGTTTCTTCTTTGCAACATCTCTCCACCATCTGATCAGCATTGCTCTTACATCCTCATCCATGTCCTGCAGCTATTCCTTCTTTGATCTACTCCTACTTTCATTATTTCATACTAAATTTTTATCTGTTGGGGGATTATATAGATATGGATATATTTCTCCTTGTAATAAAGACAAAGACAAGATAAAATGATTCTAGGAAAAACAACCTTCTCCGGAAACTTGTAGGAGCAAGTAGGGTGCAAAGCCCCAGGCACAGCATAGAAAACGCAACAGCAGTGACACACTAGAAGGCGGGAAAAGCATAGAGGTATATATTAACATAGAGGGAGCCTACCTTCCGCGCTTCCTGACGACAAGATCTCAGGGACTGGTTTGCTGCATCTCCTTCTAACACATTGTATCGAGAATCTATAATGACATTCAGTGTGAAGATAGGCACGGAAGAGGAGGACAACTGTAGCAGCTTTACTATGCGTAAGAGTGAAACAGCACTAATCCAAATAAAAAAGATGGTGTCGTCACTTCGCTCTGAATGACACTCTCTCTATGCTAATATTTAACTCTATGGGGAAAAGTTCGCGCACTATTACTGCGCAGATCGTCGGCATTATTCGCGTAGTACCAGACAGTGTAGAAAATCGACAGTGTTGCCGATTTGTACATAATTATCAGATTTACTTAACTTTTATGACATTCTGATAATAAATATTTTTTAACATAATTTTATACGTATCGTTAGGAGACCGGGTCTCCTTAAACGCCTGCTGGGCTGCGCGGAGCATTAGCAACGGAGGCTGGTCAGCTTCTCGGCTCCCTTCATGCATCTCGGGATAACCCAGGGTCCTGTCTACAATAATAATAAAAAAACTGAGACGCAATCATGCGTTCTAATGCTAATGCTCCGTGCGTATGGATATTTAATGATGGAATTTAGACGTTGAATAATAGTGAGTATGCTTGTTGTTTTTCGCGATTCAAGATAAACAAAATAGTGTAGCGTGTGTAAGAAATTTATGGGGAGGCTAAGCCTCCCTTGCCTCCTCTGACGAGCCGCCACTGAGCGATCAATATCTTTACATTTTTTTTTTGGGAAAAAAACTTTTCTTGCTACATAGACTTTATGTTTTGGGAAATTTGCAATTTCCATTTCTTGTCCTAACTGCGGTAGCTTTGTTTCCAATAAGTTGGTTTCCCGTCCAATATTACTATTACATTATAAATTCTCAGACTTGGGAGTCGTTAGCGAAGATTTGGATCATTTAAAGTAACGATTTAGTCCAGCTCTATCGTTCAGCACAATCCTTGACGTCGTCGCTTGGTCGGGCACTGCAAATAAAAAGAAAACAAAAAGAGGTAGATAGTAACATAGTAGTCTCGCCATTCAGGAAATTTAAAAATCGACTGTTTTATTCTGTAAACTTGCTCAAACAATTTTTATCTATTTTCCTAGTTTACGTTGTGACTTTCAGGTTGTCCTTTTAGTTTTCCTGATAAATAAACGTAAGTCGATTTATCTATCTTACATACGTCCATCACATATTTGAATTTCTAAAAAAATACTATAACAGGGCTGTTACCCCTGTCTATGAGTATCTCAGAAGCAATTTTCTTGTTTCAATTCATCATCATCATCATCCAGCTTCTTCTATTATCCACTGCAGGACATAAGCCTTCTCAGCACGTCTCCAGGAAATTCGATCTTGTGCTAATTACATCCATCTACCATCTATTTTTTTTCGTCTGTCCAGCGTGTTGGTGGTCTGTTTTTACTTCTCTTGTCCATGCGAGGTCTCCATTCTAACAGTCTTTTTGTCTACCTGTCATCCTGCAGTCTAGCTATATGTCCGATGAAACTGCATTTTAATCTGGTAATTCTTTCTATGATACTTGTTTCAACTAGTTGACATAAAAAGTAAAACTTTTGAAATAAATGTAGGTTCCTATTGCCCACCTAAACACTCCATTAAAAAAGAGCAGTATTATGAATTCCTGAAAAGCTAAGGGGAAAGGTAGGTGAGGTCTCCTCCAAGGTATTGGAGGAGACTTCAATGTGAAAAACTCACATGTGGCTCTAGAATAACTACCACTAAGGATAAGGAGCAATCATTAGCTATTAAAGACCATAGCCGCGAATCACTATCAACTGGTAGAGGGTAGACCAACCTACTGGCCTACATATAGAAACCAGATCCCTGATTTAATGTTGGGATTTACATTCTGATCATTCGCCCTTAGTAGTAACCATGAGAGGCAAGATTAGTAAACAAGAAAGTAACCCTACATTAATAAACAAATTAACGGATTGGGCAAGTTTTAAGCTGAGCCTTGAAGAGAAAATAAATCTAGAAGTTCCACTACCAAACGCGAAGCAATTAGATAAAGAAGCAGAATTGTTGGTGAACAATATTCAGCAAACAGAATGAGAAAATATTCCTATTTTCAAAATAATTCAAAACAAGAAACATTGCAAACATAAGGACCTAGGAATGTAAACTGTGGATACAACCATCAAGAAGATGACAGGAAGTCACGAGCAACGACTTCATAGCCACGAGAATATTGAGGCAATTCAGCTCCTCGATACTACTGGACAATCTAGAAGATTGCAGAGGATAAATCCTTTTGAACTACTTTGAGTGATAGTGAAAAGCAGAGCAAAATGCTATAAGGTAAGCTCTTAAGACTTCAAGAAAACTTGATTTCTACCAGCCAATAGAGCAAGCGGGATTTCGTACCACATTTGGAAGAAATGATCACCTAAAGAGCATTAAAACGATAATAGAAAAGAGTATCGAATACAATCGACTACTCGTTTTGGCTTTTGTAGATTTCCATAAAGACTTTGACACGGTAGAATTTGACAAAATTCTGGAAGCACTACAAGCACGCCGCATTGACTACTGATACACAAGATTAATTTACAATACATACAAGAACGCAACTATGTCGGTGAAACTACATAAAAACACGGATCATATCCCAATCGGCAGAGTAGTCCGACAGGGCGATACCTTTTCGCCTAAACTGTTTACCGCAGTGCTACAATATGCTTGTAATAAAACACTTAACTGGGAAGAGAGAGGCCTGAACATTGACGGTAGAAGATTAACAAATTTGAAATTCGCAGACGAGATAGTTTTATTTTCTGACAACCTCAAGGAGATATGTACAATGCTACATGAACTTCAGTTAGTGTGCGTTAGTGTAGGTCTTAAAATAAACATCTCCAAAACAAAATAACTATACAAATACATATACCTTGGACACGAAATAAAGATCACAAGATACAACCAAACATGCGAACTACGAAGAAGAATAAACCTAGCATGGGCAGCCTACGGAAAACTCAAAGACATCTTTAAAAGCAATATACTTTCTTTAAAACGTAAAACATTTGACCAATGTGTGTTGTCTGTGATGACTTATGGTGCCGAAACTTTGACATTGACAGCTACAACTTCTAAAATGCTGCAAAAAGCTCAGAGGAAAATGGAAAGGTCAATGCTGAGTATATCGCTTCCTGACCGAGTTAGAAATGAAGACATAAGACGAAGAACAGGAGTTGTCGATGTAATTACTCGAATTGGCACCCTGAAATGGAACTGGGCCGGACACGTCGCCCGAATTAGTGATGGGAGGTGGACGAAGAGATTACTTGAGTGGAGGCCGAGATTAGACAAAAGAAGTGGAAGCCCCCTACTCGTTGGACTGACGATCTCAAGAAAATGTCAAGAAATTTGATGCAAAGTGCTCAAAATAGATCACAATGGACAAAATTGAGGGAGGCTTATATCCGACAGTGGACGCAAAGGGCTGGATGATGATGATGATGATGATGATGATGATGATGATGATGATGATGATGATGATGATGATGATGATGATGATGAAGCTCTTAAGTACTTAATTTAGGTTAACTTTAAATTGATCATTGGTCATTTATGATCATATTGTAATAATTGTAATAATCAGTATCGTACTGATGATTATGGGAAAAAATTATTTTAAAATATTAATAACACTTTATAAGAAAAATCTCTACAAAAACTCATATTCTTCTTTTTCTAATTTCTAAATGAGGCTCAAAGCTATCGCGAAACCTACTGTATTTTAATAATAATATATTATTGTACCATCTAAAAAACATATTGAATAATAGTACATATTAGAAAGAAAAATACTTAAAACAAACATTACAAATGTATCTACTGTTTCGTAAAATACTTTTGTAGGCCAATTTCATGCTCTAAGCGAGTGTTTTTTACATATGGCCAACCCACCTAACCACCTACCAAAATTTAGTCGAACTGTCCATGTGGTATCTATATTACACATTATTTGATGTGTTAAAAATGGTTTGACGAAATAGGAATTGCTTAATACTAAAGCAAAACGAAATCGACAGAAAATATGTCAGCAGATGTTGATACTGACGGTATTGGTGATGAGAAAATTATAACTTTTAGAAAAAAAATATTACAGGATACAGATAAATGCCATTAAGTTTCATGCTTGAAAATAGTTGATTGTTCAATGAGTTAGGTTGTTTGATAAGAAAACAGTAGTTTGTGATTAAAAATCGTTTTTTGTTTAATAAAATCTAGCTTTATATCTAACTTTAGTATACCTACTTGTTCCAGTATTCTTCTACTTTATGGAATCGATCTTTGAACTAAGAATCCTGACGAATATCCTGCTATTAAATGAAGTAAAAGTCAGACTTACTCTCAATCTTTATTATAACTTCCGACGACCGGTTTCGCTCTTTAAACTTTGTAGAGCATCTTCAGGTCAAAGGTAACAAGTTACAAAATGCTACAAATAAAAACCAGAATTAGCACATTGTCTGGTTGTAAAAGATGCTAAAGATCCATATTATCAAGCCAATGTTGAATAACATACATAAAAGTAGCGAAATAGCATATCAATGCACATGCAAGCATTCATGGGGGTAGTGGTACAAAACTTCCCTCAAACGCGACAACATGCGCAGAAGTATGCTATACATAATCATGCAATCATAACGTGTCGTACTTACATTCGGATACAAGGTGCCATCAACTCAGTTTTCATTATCATGATGTTTCTTTTAAAGTTATGTTAACGGGATATGGTGGAATAGACGGGCGTTATAGACCACCATATCCCGTTAACATAACTTTAAAAGAAACATCATGATAATGAAAACTGAGTTGATGGCACCTTGTATCCGAATGTAAGTACGACACGTTATGATTGCATGATTATGTATAGCATACTTCTGCGCATGTTGTCGCGTTTGAGGGAAGTTTTGTACCACTACCCCCATGAATGCTTGCATGTGCATTGGTATGCTATTTCGCTACTTTTATGTATGTTATTCAACATTGGCTTGATCATATGGATCTTTAGCATCTTTTACAACCAGACAATGTGCTAATTCTGGTTTTTATTTGTAGCATTTTGTAACTTGTTACCTTTGACCTGAAGATGCTCTACAAAGTTTAAAGAGCGAAACCGGTCGTCGGAAGTTATAATAAAGATTGAGAGTAAGTCTGACTTTTACTTCATTTAAAATGAACTCTCACATGCAACCCATTCAAGATCCTGCTATTACTTCTTTGTTCATGAGACATTGAAAATATGAGCATGTATGAGCAAATATGTTCATGATCTGGTGAATAGGGTGGATTTTGCAACAATTCGTATTTTAATTCCTGATTTACATGATGGATTATTCCGGTTATGTTATTTTGATTCAAAAAGATTTTATTCTTTTGTAAGTCAGGTTTTTTTTCATTTTTTCACTCATTTTTATATCCAGCTTGTACAAAAAGCTTGAAATAATAATATGAGTCGATTTTTTTACCAGTTTAGAGGTAATTTACGACCAAAATCCCAAAAAACTTATGCTACTACTTTGTTGGTCTAGACTCAAGTCTAATTCATAATGATGGAATGACGTATAAGCTCCTTTTGATCCTTTTTCTGTCTCTCCAATGGCACTACAGCTCAAATCGACCCTTGGCTTTTCCCAAACTATTTCTCCAACCTTGCCCGTTCCGCGTCGATCTTCTCCAGATTCTTGCACCTAGGAGCAAACTTTGCGCGTCTGCTGCCACTTCATCCTCTCACCTTTCCCGTGGCCTTCATTTCGGCCTCTATTCACACTACATGACCAGCCCATCGACCCCTCTTTGGTAGAGTTAATGGTTGTATCTCGATCCTCATACTCCGTTTTCGTTAATAAGGTATAAATATCTTCCTTAGGACTTTTCTTTCAAATACTTCCAGCTTTATTTTTGTGTTTTCTGTGATCACCAATGTCTCGCATCAATATTATACGTACTATTGGTCTCATAATAGTTTTGTAGACCCTGATTACTATTCTACTTTGAATTTCTGGTTCTTCTCTTGCATCCATGCTTAATACAACTTCCAGATATGTGAAACTTCCTATAGTTTCAATATCGTCCTCTAATTCAACTGTCCGTATGTTTTCTCTAACTCTGACCTGTGTTATTTTGTGTGTTTTGAATATTTATTTCTATAAAAAAAATAGTACAGTCTGTTAGCCATATTTGTAATTGTATGTTGTTCTGAAGCTATTTTCTTGTGACATTTTTACAATTTTAACTATTTATAATGGGAAATAAGCCACAATATTATTAAAAAATGATTTTTATTAACGTTTCGACGCCCAAATCGGGTGCCGTATCTAATAGAATCTAATAAAATCCAAACAGAACAACATAGAACGGGATCCTACAACATTCACAAGAAATAATACGAGGAAAATATCAATACCATACATAAAAGGACTATCCGAGAAACTTAAAACAATAGGAAATAAATTCAACATTTCAACAACATTCAAAACAACCAACACATTGAGATCTATTCTATCTAAAACTAAACCTAACAATGAACAAGAAAGGACAAAGAATTGTATTTATAAAATACCTTGTGAATGCGAACAGTTTTATATAGGTGAAACATCAAGACCATTAACCGTTAGAATAAGTGAACATCAATCTTATATTAAAAATAGAGAATTTGATAGATCTCAAATATGTCAACACGCATGGGATAATGAACATAGAGTTCAGTGGAGAGATTCAAGTATAGTCCTGAAAGAAACAGATAGTAAAAAGAGAAAAATCAAAGAAGCGGCTCTAATTATGCTAAACGAAACCAATTGTGTCGCAAATTCCTCGGTGGAATGCAGTAGGATGTGGATACCCATACTGAAAGAGGAAGTCAATAGAAAGAAAATACCACAATTAGTAAGAAAATAGTCGAGTTAGTACATATTTTATAATTTAGTATTACTTATATGTATATCCATGTATTATTGATATTATTTATAATTTAAACAAAATTATAGTAAAGTCAGAATTTGGTATTAATTTTGAGAGTAAATTAAATGTAAGACCAAATACTTACGATGTTGGGATAGTATCACGAGGTTTTTCCTGGTTTTCCCTCGTGATTTACTATGAGATCTCTAACGCGAGAATTTTAATGTCACCGTTGCTTGTGGTTGTCTTTTTAAAGACAGATCACATGCTATGATTTTTTGGTGACGGATATTCTTGAGTTGGAGTTGATTTCATGTAATCGAATGAACTATCTTTCAGTAAAGTCGTCCCAGGAACGCAACTCATAAATATTGGCAATATCATTTTAAAGTCTTCTACTTTAAAATGTATCATATGTATCTGAATTGCCGATATAAATGAGTCAAATTAAATAAATTATTAGAAGAATTTTTTTACTAAGCAACAACATTTGTGTTTATGTTAGTAGTATTTTGTATTTTGACAACGGCACCCGATTTGGGCGTCGAAACGTTAATAAAAATCATTTTTTAATAATATTGTGGCTTATTGTCCATTATAAATAGTTAAAATTTGTAATTGTAAATATATTTCTGCTGCATCTTCCGTTCTACGACACATAATTCTGATGTCATCGGCATAGGCGGCAATCTGTATTGATTTATTTGTTAGACGATTAGCTCTTTCTATTATAAACTATCTTTAAAGCGCTATCTCTTATCGAATGACATAGCTCATTGAACAACGCTATGTAAACGACCATTATATCCACCATATTTTATCATAGAAACCAATACCATCTTGCAGAATAATCGAATCATGTTCAACTAAGCCGAAAACATAAGCCTCACAATGCCAAAATGGCAAAAATCGATTCGAAATGGATATATTTCGTAGAAAAAAGATTTAGTTATAAAACCAAATTGCATATTTGAATAAATTAATATGAACTGAGCGGGAACTTGTCGGCAAGAAAATGTGGTAAAAACTCTTTCTGAAAACCCCGGTCGATATCTATTTGATGACTGTCGCGTTTGACAAATGACGTTGATCTGTCATCTCAAAAGAGCGAGAGAAATCCCTAAAATGTGCTATCATAATTTTCTTCGAAAATTATCGATATACTATATTATTTCGTATATTATAATGTCTGTTAAAAACAGTCTGTAAATGTTTTAAAACTGTTTGGGAATTATTACGCTTTTTAATGGTATAATATCTGCAGCAAAATAGTAATACATACTAATAAATGTGTTACACTATTAAAGTCCTGGGATACCTGAAAGAGAACTACACATGTATAAAATGATTTAAGTTTAAGTTAGAAGGTCTGGAAGCGAAAAAAAAAAGAATTAAAGGACACCGTACACATCTTATGGAAAATATAATGTCACTCAAATACAATAAAATTTACATGAATAAATTAAAAAACTTCATATCCATATCATTGCGGCAACTCTGAATGTTGATTTAAAAAGGCGTAAATTGCAATTAAAGTTTAAAGAAATCACATTTTTGAAGTCCATAAAACTGTCATTCATAAATACTATTAGTCAAGTGGCTATTGACCACTGAAATCAGCTTCCCATCATAGTACGTTCTTTAACGGTAAAATATTGCAAAACCTCTAAATTTTAAAGAACCGCTTGGATTGACATGAAATTTGGCATACACATAGCTAACAAGTCAAAGAAAAAAAGTGATATTGTGCCGATATGTGCTTTTGCCCTGGGGGTGCTTTTCACCGCCTGTTGGGGGGTGCAAAAAAATTCGTCCAAAGTAAGTCCGGAAATGGATAAACTGAATAATTTTAAGTAACTTTTGTTCTATAGGGTTTTTTCACTAAGTCAATACTTTTCGAGTTATTTGCAAGTGAATATGTTCATTTTTTCAACAAAATAACCACGCTTTTAGATGGTTTTTCGCAAATAACTCAATCTCTATACTTAGTAGAAGCAGAGTTATCGCTAATGAAAAATAGGTTTATATTCGCCAAATTCCAAATGGAATACTTTAACGTGAAATAACCAAAAAATAAGCACATTTCGGGGAAAACTCATTACAACTTATTTAAAGTGTTTAAAAAAAGCTTCATTTTTGTTTTGTAAAAAAAATTTCTAGCATCAAAAGTAAACAAGTTACGCTCAAAATATAGTTAGTCCCTTTTTTTGGTAAAAAAATCGGAAAAATCACCCCATAATTAGTATCTCAATGAATCGTTACGACTTCACAAGTTTCTTGACTCGTGTATGTATTGTTTATACGATCTGTAAGTTTCATCGGTTCAAAGTCCTTATTATTGAAAGGGCTGTAGTTAAAAGGGGTTGAACGAGTCACTGATCACGAATGTATGCAAATTTAGAAACACCAAATCTTAATAAATTTTTGACTAACAGAAAAACAAAAAAATACATGATATTCAGAAAAGCAATGCTGACTTTTTTTGTTTTTCGAAATTTTTGGTATCTCTAACAATTTTTAAGTTATTTTGAAAAAAAGCATATTTTTCAAAATTAAAATTTTTAAAAATTTTACTTAAAGCCAAATTTTTTCAAAAATAAGCACTTTGAATCGATGAAACTTACAGATCATATAAACACAAGTAAAATAATTTGTGGAGCGGTAACGATTAATTTCATTTAAGTTGCTAATTAGGGGGTGGTCTTCCCGATTTTTTTTTTTGCCAAAACAAAAGGGACCAACTTTATTTTGAGCGTAACTTGCTTAAATTTAATGCTAGTCTTTTTATAAAAACAGAAATAAAGCTTTTTTAAAACACTTTAAAAAAGTTATAATGGGTTTTCCCCAAAAAGTGCTAATTTTTTGGATATTTCACGTCGAAATATTCTATTTGGAATTTGGTGAATATGAATCTATTTTTCATTGGCTTTAACTCTGGTTCTACGAGGTCCAGAGACCTCACGCGTACACCATTTTTTTTACTTTTTTACAGGCTATATTTTTGCTAAGAACGTTTCTTTCGGCAACATACTTACTTTTTGAGTTATTTGCGAAAAACCGTCTAAAAATGAGGTTATTTTGTTGAAAAATGAACATATTCACTCGTAAATAACTCGAAATGTGATGACTTGGCGAAAAAGCTCTATAGAAGAAAAGTTACTTAAAATTAGTCTGTATTGTGGAAATATATTTTTTCACCACCATGGCAAAAGCACACATCGGCACAATATCACTGTTTTTCTTTGACATGTAAGCTAGGCGTATGCGAAATTTCATGTCAATCCAAGAGGTTCTTTAAAATTTAGAGCAAAAACCGTGAAAGAATGTACTATCATGAGTTAAGCCGATTAGAGGGACTACAGTAAAACCTCCGTTAACCGAAACCTTTTTAACCGAAACATCGTTTAACCGAAATGGTTTCTATAATTTTTAACATTTTTTACACTTTTTAACAGTTTCTATAATTTCGTCAATAAAAAGTGAATTTAGAAAAAGCAATAAAATTAAAGAAAATGAACATGTTTAGAGTGTTTTTTTAAAGAAATCTTCTATTTTCTTTTGTGTTTTCCTTTGACAACGATGTTTTGCAGCTATATCTCTCCAATACTATGTAATTTGGTAAAAGAAGAGTACAAAAAACAATGTTATTTTTAACCGAAATTCTTGTTATCCGAAACGGCTTCCATCCCCCCCAATCATTTCGGTTAATGGAGGTTTTACTATATATACTTTTCTACGAGTGACCGAATTACACCTAATTTATTATCTACCTATAAGATAAGAGTAAGCCTCTGCCTTAATACCTGCAGAAATATTTATGAACTCTCCATTCACAAAATCTCTTTTCTCTCTCTAACTCACGCACGTACCCATTTGATTTTAGATTAATTTATATCCATTTACGTCGTTATTAATCAAAATTCAGAGTTGACGCAATGATATGAAATGATTGTAATTTCGAGACGAATCTATTCATGTACATTTTCTTTCTTTTAAGTGGCATTATATTTTACATAAGATGTGTGCGTTGTCATTCGTTTAAAAATAGCAATTTTTTTTATCGTACTGGAAAGATAAAATCGTTGATTTTATGACCAAAAATTGCATCATCTGCTTTAGAATGACAATTCTTATCCCAAAAAATCTAATTTGCAAAAAAAAATTCAATTATTTCAATGAATGATGTAATGGTTTAACTTTATAGTTTGTTGTTTAATGGTAACATAAACTTTTAGTCTGTGAACGGTGCAAAGGATTTTCCAGATAAATATGTATATTTTGATTACCACTTGCCAGACCTTCTAAACGAAAAAAAAAAAACACAAAATATCAGGTGTAAACATTAAGAACAAAAACAGTAAAAACATGTTAAGCTTTTTAAAAATTGAAAATGGACAATTATATCAACAAACAATGAAAACATTGATCATTTAGTTTTTTTAACATTGTATTGCTCTTTTTGTAATTATGAAAAAACGTTTAGTTAAGCGTTTATATCACCTGATATTTTATCGCCAAAAAATTGTTTATCGGAGCAACAAAATTATGATACCTACCTATACAAAAGTCTCATTTTTTATTTCTCGATAAACAATATTTTAACAAGCATCTTTTGTCAACTGAGAACAAGTTTTCAAGCTCATGGTTACTAGACACCAGGGCATTATGTGCATTGGAGGAAATTGTGACAAGTCTGGTCAATCTTGCAGCACTACTGGAATTCGACTTTGTCTTTGTCAGCTATATTTAGAGAGTTTTCGAAAGGATAAAGTAGATTAGGTGAGTCGATTCATCACTATGGATGCAACTGGGGTCTATCACCATGATCCTGAATCAAAACAAATGGCTAAAAAATGGTGTGAGCCTGGTTCTTCATTTCCGAAACGAGTTTGTGTCAAGAAATCAGCCAAAACGGTATTGGCATCAGTTTTTGGGATGTGAGAAGAATTTTGTTTGTGGATTAGGTATGTACTTGCAAACTGGTAAAACAATAAATTCTGAATATTATCGTAACCTTTCAGACCAGCTTAAGGAAAAAATTAGTGAAAAAAAACAGGTTTGCAGAAGAAAAAAATCATTTTTCAACAGGACAATGCACCGTGTCATATGAGAATTTTAACTATGAAATAAATTTCGAATTGTTGGAGCATCCACCGTATCCATCAGATTTGGCCCCTAGCGACTTCCATCTGTTAGCTAAAAAAAATCATGCGTGGAAAACGTTTTTCATCAAATGATGAAGTCATCTGGAAGCGTATTAACAAGTGTATACATTTTTAAATTTATTTTAACATAATGTAGATTTATTTATAATCACAACCATTGTTTGGTTCTGGGGCTATTTTGCAAGTATTCAAATTCACTGATGATGGACCGATAGGTTTGAAAACGTTCTGATGAACTCATTTTATTGAATCCATTGGGATTCTAAAAATTTTTAGTATATATACCTTTTACATAGAAGTGGTTTTTACTTCATGTTCCAGTTTGTTTAACTATAAGGTATACAGCCAACCCAGGGAACTACCCCTTTTTAAGTGTATACATGTTCAGGGAGACTATACTGAATAATAAAGTGTATTTTAAATCATAAAAATTGTGTTTTTCTTATCGAACCACAAAACTTATTGAACAGCCTAGTATAATGAACCAACTGATACAGAAACAGACCTAAATATGTAATAAACATTGTTCTCAGTATCCAAATGATGTAGTAACTTGTATAGCTGCCATCAAATTATCGCAGAAACCTTATTTTAAGCTTATTACAAATTCATTTGTATTTGAGTGATGTCGTTAAGTTTCCGGGGCACAGGTACAAAGTAATAAATGTTAATATATTGTACGTTTAATTACTATACCTGCTATTCAGTATGTTTACCTCTCGAAACTTAACGAATAGCTTTGTAATAAGCTTAAGATACGATTTTCTGTAATAATTGTTTAGCAACTATACACTCCTTTAATCAATTGAATTGTAGAGGTATGTGACATGGACCCTACCTGCTCTCACGTTGACATCTCTAGAATGAATAGATCCCTCGGTGTTCTTCGCCAAACAAGCGTAGACCTGGGCGTGCACCTCCTGTCTGTAGTCCTCCGCTCTGAAGGGTGGGAACACCAGATTGCCGTTAGCCAGAACCTGTCGAAGGCCGGGGACGTCACCTACGGCGGAACCGTCGGCACGCACCCAAATTATATCCGGGGGCGGGTTACCGCGCGCACTACATTCCACGACGGCGCCGGTGGTGTTCGAGAAGTCGACGCGGTTGGGGGGTTCCTTGAGGAAGACGGGACCTGCCGTCGTGTCGTCTTCGGCGCGCACACTCGCGGCGAGTAACACGAAATAGAGGGATGCTAGAAGCATGGCCGGGGCGGTAACAGCCGGGGGCCTGCAACAAAAAGACAGTGTAATTTAATAACTAAATTAAATAAAAATAGCACAAGGAAATATTCCTGTACTAGCTGTATACCATAAATTACAAAAAAAAAGACTTTATCTTGTAAAAGGTATATTTAAAATCCCTAAAAAGGACTGTATCACAACAAAACGTTTTCGGAATCAATATTCCATCATCAGTGTTCTCACAGGTTTACATGCTATAAGCCACCAAAATGTACGGGTAAAAACCCTTAAATTGATTTTAAACCGTTGGGTTACATTATATTATCCGATTTTAAAGGATGTTAAAAATATTTCCAGATTAACCCCTGACATCACATGACATCGACCATATTGGTTGGGAAATTGTAGGTAGAACCTTACATGGCAAAGTTTGTCACCTAAGCTCTGCCATGTAAGGTTCTACCTACAATTTCCCAACCAATATGGTTGATGTCATGTGATGCCAGGGGTTATTCTGGAAATATTTTTAACATCCTTTAAAATCGGATAATACCTATAATGTAACCCTAACCCCCTGTTTAAACCCCCTGTTTAAAATAAATTTAAGGGTTTTTACCCGTACATGTTGGTGGCTTAAAGCATGTAAACCTGTGATAACACTGATGATGTAATATTGATTCCGAAAACGTTTTGTTGTAATACAGCTCTTTTTAGGGATTTTAAATATACCTTTTACAAGATAAGGTTTTTATTTTTTAAATTAAATAAAGCAAATAAGTATTTATAATATTTCGATATGCCTTTACCACAATGTCTTTTGGAGATTATCAATAAAGCTTTCAAACTCTTCATAATAAGGAAAATGATCATAAATACGTTGACTCCAATCCCCATACTTCCTGAATGACATGCTCTACCAATATCTTCTCCGCAATTTAGTCGTAGCCCTTGGCCAATCGTCAGTTTGTTGCATACCTTTTCTTATTATTATCCTCATTCACAACATCCCATCATCTAAGTTTTGGCCTATCTATCTGTACTGTTCAAATAAATCCATTTGAACATTTAAAACTATTTAAAAATATTTTAATTTAGTAATAAATATGTAACTCCACTTTTGACAAAATTTGCAAATGTGATAAAACACATGAATAAGTAAATGACAAACCAGTGTTCCGTGTGCATAAAAGACATAATGTAGTTTTCAAAAAATATTCCCCAAACACCAGGCACCCGCCTACAAGCCAGAGCAAACGAGGTCAAAACAACCTCTCTGCAGACGTTCTCAAAAATTCGTCAAAGATTTAAATATACACATTTACAAAGTGCTCTCCAATCTGTCAAAGATTGACCCGTTTTTGGTGTAAGAACAATTAATTATAAGTTTTGTAGTGTCCTTTTTTTTGGAAGCCTAGACCATAGGGTTGCCGCATCTTCACACCTTACAGTTAGGAACTACGTGCTAGTGACTTGGATGGACAATTAATAGTGTACACAGACATTCGAAAAATTTATAATAACTAGTAAGTAATATATTGTAGCTCTAGGATTTTGTTTAAGTATATTTATTTTGTTTACGTTATGTTCTAGTTTTGTTTCATGGTTTTTTTCTCTCGTTAACAAATTCTTAGTACAGTTGGACAGATTTTTTAACCGTTAGTGTTTAAGACATTCCTAAATTACATGTAAGACTTTTCAAATTTGTATCCAGCAACCTATGTTATACACTCTATCTCAGTTTTAGTTATCCTCTCTGGTTATTTTTCCTATTGGCACTTGTTTGCTTATTTTGTTTTGAATGTTATGATATCCAGATCCTGGTATATTTTGTATAGTTCAAAGTTATATCTTCTTCGTCAAATTCCATTTTAGTTTGAGCCTATGTATATGTGTCGCAAAATTTTTCTTTCAAAGATGGCTAATATTCTTGCCTCATTTGTATAAGGTGTCCAGGTTTCCGAACAATATGCGTGAACCTATCTTATTTTAAGGTTTTGTAAATATGTATACCTATTTTGCATTTTGTTTTTCTTTGTGTTGAACTGGTTTTAAAAGTTATATTTACAATAAATAAACATTTACAATCTACTATATCATCTAATCTTCTAAAATTAACAACAATGACACAACTATGTCTAATCTTCTGAAATAACATTGACCTGGTTTGCCTTAGGGTAGTGTGTCTTCGACCATTACTCTTTATTTAAATTACCACTACTTTACATTTAAATGATATTCACCTTTTTATAGAATCGTGCGATTTTGCAAACTTTTTGCCGGTGACGCATTTATTGGTCTGTACTAGAAAGAACTAAGCTTAAACGTATTAAAAAAAAACTCAAAAAACCCCAAAACTAGAAGTTAGAAAACTGAAGGAAGATGGTGTAAAAGAGAAACTCCAACAGAAAATATCTAAAAACCTTGGTAAAATAGACACTAACGCCTACAAGGTCAACAATCGGAAACACCATAAAAATGTCTCCCAATTTCATGCAAAAACATGTTAAAAGAACCGATAAGAAAGAAAGATAATAGGATGACCGAATAGATACTGGCCATGATGGACCAACGCAGACAAGCCAAGAACAAAAGCAGTAGCAAATACAAAAGCATTAACAATGAAGTAAGAAAAAAGATAAGAGAGACAAAACAAACTTTCTTTAAGGAAAAATGTAACAAAAGAGATCTTCTAAAGAAATATGACCTATTCATCCTACATAAGAAGGTTAAAGAAATTGCAGTATTGCTAAAAAGAAGCCAAAATAGATGAAAACGGGAACACCATGATAACTACTGACGAAATGCTAAAACTGAAAAGGAAATAATATATTGAAGAGGTCTTCGAAGACCAAAGAGGAAACCTACAAGACATATCGTTAGAAGAAAACAATACAAGTGAAGATTACAAAGGAAGAAATACTACGGGAGGAGTATAGGAAGGAGACGAATTTAATGGCTGCGTAACTTGATGGAATGATATGGAAGCACATCGATCGAACTATTCAGAGAAGCCGCATCTAAGATCAGAATAAGGATGATGATTGCCAACCTCCGACACGGAGATGGTGCGTAAAGAATAAGAATATTTAAGAATGCATACTTGAACATGAAAGAATCCTTTCTACTTTTTCTAATTTATTTAATACTATTGTACCTATATTTTTCCGTGTACTTTCTCCCTGTATAAGTCTTCCCTGACACCAAAAACTACATATTCCTAAAAGTCGTTAGAAGATATTAATAAATAAACCGAAATGAAGGTCACTTGGTAAGTAGCATCTGGTAAATAATATGAACTGAAATGATCTATTTATATGACATGCATCTGGATTTAGCATTAAATAAACTCTCATTGCGTAGCGAATTTTGGAAGAGAGTATTGAACGCCAAATTGGGGTTTTATAGTACCATTATAAATAAAAAACAAATTATTTTGACTACTGGATTTCTATTTATGCTATGATGTCATCCAGATGTGGTTTATTTATGTTGATATTCCATTAGATTCTAGCTAAACTTGTTCCGGGTGAGATTTGTAACGCACAATGTGAGGATTTTTGTTTTCGACACTTCTTTAAAGCTTCTTTAATTATGTAGTACATAATATATTACAAACATGTACTTAACACATTCGAGGTCATGACTGCATATGAAGTCATTTACTCCATAAGAATACGTGTATAAAATGACAGCGTGTCCGCGAATGTGTTAATTACTTTTTACAAAAAAAAATGAAGCATAACTCAGGACGTTCGAGTACTGAGAAAAGTATATGGCCCGGTGGCATATTTTCAGATGCTAGCGTGTGTAGACACCAGGGTGCTGAAATCAGTTAGGGTTTGGAAAAACAGTACATTTACAAATACTAACAGATTTGGACACTAGAGTGTTGAAAGCAGCTAGCTTTTTTAGTGGTTATACATGCATACATCGCACACCTAGTTCAATTGTGCCACAACTGCAAAAAATTCGAATTTTGGGTTAAGGCTGTAAAATATTGCCTATATAATGGCCCATCTAATGCAAAAACAGCCTGAACTAAAATATTGTTTTGGATAAGTATAAAGTAAGTTACTTCGGTATTTCACTGTAGGGTTTTTGGAGGTTTTAAAAATGCAATACGGCCATAACTGGGAGATGTGGCGATAATATACACTGCCACAATACAACCGATGTAATTCAATACGTTCAATACGGCCACAACTGCAAAAATCAATTGATTTTTTCATATATTGCCGCCGTATCTCCTAAGTATTGTTTTATAAATGACTTTCTTCACAATGAAATATCGCCATAACTATCAAAACAATAATAACGTTTTATTTTTAATAAATTGTAATAAGATCCAGCCAATAAGTGTATAATTTACTACATAAATTGTAATTTTGAAGCAAGTCACTCTCAAAATAAATTATTTACAGGGCATAACGCATTCACCACAGCACGTTTTGCTCATTTCTCGAGAATATTGTGTTTTGCACTTACTTGTGGCACTATTGAACTAGGTGTGCGATATGCTAACGGCTATTGACACTGATTTTATATACCTACTGCTGTGGAAAAATATTTAAGTGATTTAGGTATTAATAAATAATTAAACGTTGTTGTGAAAATAAACAATAATATATTAACACAAAAGAACAACATACAAAATAATGTTGTTCTGAGGCTATTTCCTTGTGGCATTTTTATAATTAACTATTTAGATGGGAAATAAGCCAGAATTAAATTGAAAAAAATAATTTTATTATCGTTTCGATGCCCAAATCGGGTGTCATTGTCAAAATACAAAATACTACTAAATTAAACAAAAATGTTTTTGCTTAGTAAAAAATTCTTGTAAAAATTTATTTAATCTGACTCATTTATATTGGCAAGGCTATAGTAATTTTGTTAATGGCAGCTCGGTAAAGGGATGTAGAGGATCTGTTAAACCATTCTCACAGGTGTCTAAGCCATGACGGTCTTCTTCGGCCTGGCCTTTCTTCTTCCGTATACCTTGCCTTGTATTATTAAATGGAGTATATTACACAGACTGAGTTTTATATATGGAAAGCCTCAATTATCTCGGAAACGGCATGCACGATTTTTTATAGATTTTGCTGACAAAGGGTTTTCTAATGCGGCCGATATAATAGTGACAATTACATTGTTGTCAGAACTTCCGTTTTTCTGTAAATCTAATGAATTTTCTTTTTTCAAATGGAACACCCTGTATATTTTTGGGTTTTAAAGTCCTTAAGAAATCCTGATTATTTTTTGTGTTATATTCCCTATATCTAAATACCATAATTTCGTAGTTATTTAGCTACACTTAATAAAAAAAAATTTAAACAAATTAAAAAAAATGAATTTTTTCAACCCGGGTACATTATTTTAGGTTCTTTTGATCATTGGAAACAAAAAAGGTCTTTTGTAATTTTTCTCTAAAGTTAATATTTTCGAGTTATAAACAATTTAAACCTGAAAAAGACGAAAAATATTTCATACCTTCTTCTTCCATTCAAGAATCGTATTTTAAATGTTACATACCTCCTTCATCCACTAGAATATCTCTTATTAAGGTTTTTAGAGATACAGTATAAGTGTCATATGATAGTGAAGTTATATACCACCTTCATTCACTAAGAAACTCAAAATTTTAGAAAATGTTACATACCCTCTTCTTCCACTTAGGTCTTCATGGTATATTATTCAACGAGCATGCATTTATAGGCAGCTACTACTCACGATGAAGTTTGCGGTACGAGCCGAAGGCGAGTGTCGTAATTCATCAGAGTGAGTAATTGCCATTACATGAGAGTAGAATACTATACTTTTTCTACGACCTTTTTTTTATTTTAATTAGTAAAAAAATATATTGTCAGCTAGGTATGTAGGTACTCGAGATTAAAATTATAATATACAGAAATAAATGTTGTTTTATAAAATTAAAAAAAAAACGGCAAATACTGTCTTACGTATTGTAAAAATACAACAAGAAATAGTCAATTCAAGTTTTATTCGTTTTCGAAAATTTTAAGCACTTTGTACCTATTGTCAATGTAATAAATAAGAAATGGCTATTATTGGTGGACATATGTTATAAAGTTATAATGTACGTTTTTAAATTTAACTATACAGGGTGGTTCATCTTATTCGCCTCGGTCTCTGTACGGAAAACCACTTGATGTTTTAAAAAAGTTTCTTCACAGAAATATACAGGGCCTTTAATACTACAACCTAAAAATAATGTGAATTATACAGGGTGTTCCAAAAAGGAGTGGTATATCAAAGTTATATTTTTTCTTATGGAATGCCCTATATCTGATGACATTATTGAATTGACCTTAAAAAATAAGTTATACTTTCATAAGGGTTCCCTATACCTAAATACAGGGTGTTTTGATTTATTTCAATTTTTATAAAAATGTAAGGTTTTAGAAAAAAATAAATATCTACGAATCTAAGAAGCAGTAACAAATTCTTTCTTGGATCTTAATAATAGACTATTTAGCATACTTAAACAGATGCTTGTTGCAACAAAATTTCTTACAGGGTGGTCAAAATATGAGATTGTTCTATTAACAAGTTCAAGCTGTAATAACTTACTTATTTTAAATAGAATACCCTATATCTTACTAGTCTATCGCGTAGAAAATTTACTTAGCTTTCAATTTGTATTAGGGTTTCCTATACCTATCTTTTTACAGGGTGGTCAAAATATTAGATTGTTCTATTAACAAATTCAAGCTGTAATAACTTACTTATTTTAAATAGAACACCCTGTATCTTACTAGTCTATCGAGTAGAAAATTTACTTAGCTTTCAATTCTTATTAGGGTTTCCTATACCTATCTCCCTTCATTTTTTAAATATTTAAAGATTTCCTAATTTGTAAGCTTTAAAAATTAGAATTAAGTACCTATGTCTTGGTTATGTACAACACATCAAAAATACCGGCAATATACTTAAATATCTTATGAGCATCAAGTTAGCTAAACACCTATCACAAATCGATTCGAAAGTAGGTGGATAATTTGCCGCTAATTAGTCGTTAATTAGTTGTGAAAATACCGATTTTGTCGTTTCTTTTTTTTTTTTTATTTTTTTAGGTGCTTTGCTAACTTGATATAAAGTTAGCAAAGCACACCTCCGAAAAATGACTTTAGAGCGTTCGTAGGAGAATCGGAATAGGATTAGTTTTTGCCGCTAATTAGTCGCTAATTAGTTGTGAAAAAATTAATTTTCTAAATTAATTTTTTTTTTGTTTTTTTGGGTGCTTTGCTAACTTGATATAAAGTTGGCAAAGCACGCTTCCATAAAATGATTTTAGGGATTTCGTAAAAGAATGAAAATAGAATGAGAATTTGCCGCTAATTAGTCGCTAATTAGTTGTGAAGAAATGAATTTTCTAAATTAATTTTTTTTTTGTTTTTTTGGGTGCTTTGCTAACTCGATATAAAGTTGGCGAAGCACGCCGCTATAAAATGATTTCAGAGTTTTCGTAAGGGAATGAGAATAAAATGAGAATTTGCCGCTAATTAGTCGCTAATTATTTGTAAAGGAATTTTATTCACAAAAAATTTTTTTTTTGTTTTTCACGGTGCTCCACTTACTCGATATAAAGTTGGCAAAGCACGACTCCATACAATCATTCTAGGGTTTCCGGAGAAGAATAGCAATGGAATAATAATTCTTTGCTAATTAGTCGTGCATTAGTTGTGAACACACCAATTTTGTCGTTTTTTTGTTTTTGACGGTTCTTTGCTGACTTGATATAAAGTTCGCAAAGCACGCATCCATAAAATGATTTAGGTTTTTTTGTAGTAGCATGAAAATAGGATCAGAATTTGCCGCTAATTAGTCGCCAATTAGTTGTGAACAAATTGATTTTCTAAATTAATTTTGTTTTTGTTTTTTTGGGTGCTTTGCTAACTCGATATAAAGTTGGCGAAGCACGCCGCTATAAAATGATTTCAGAGTTTTTGTAGGAGAATGAGAATAAAATGAGAATTTGCCGCTGATTAGTCGCTAATTATTTGTGAAGGAATTTTATTCAGAAAATTTTTTTTTTGTTTTTCACGGTGCTCCGCTTACTCGATATAAAGTTGGCAGAGCACGACTCCATACAATCATTTTAGGGTTTCCGTAGAAGAATAGCAATGTAATAAGAATTCTTTGCTAATTAGTCGTGCATTAGTTGTGAGAATACCAATTTTGTCGTTTTTTCGTTTTTGACGGTTCTTTGCTGACTTGATATAAAGTTCGCAAAGCATGCATCCATAAAAGGATTTGGGTTTTTATGAAAAAGCATGGAAATAGGATCAGAATTTGCCGCTAATTAGTCGCTACTTAGTTGTGAAGAAATTATTTTTCTAAATTAATTTTTTTTTATTTTTTCGGGTGCTTTGCTAACTTTATATAAAGTTGGCAAGCACACCTCCGAAAAATCATTTTAGGGTTTTCGTAGAAGAATAGGAATAGAAAAAAAATTTGCCGCTAATTAGTCGTGAATTAGTTGTGAGAATACCGATTTTGTCGTTTATTTTTATTTTTTATTTTTTTAGGTGCTTTGCTAACTTGATATAAGGTTAGCAAAGCACACCTGCAAAAAATGACTTTCGAGCGTTCGTAGAAAAATGGGAATAGAATGAGAATTTGCCGCTAATTAGTCACTAATTAGTTCTGAAAAAAATAATTTTTTTAATTAATTTTTTTTTTGTTTTTTTGGGTGTTTCGCTAACTTGATATAAAGTTGGCAAAGCACGCCTCAATCAAATGATTTAAGGGTTTTCGTGAAAAAAAGAGAATAGAATGAGAATTTGCCGCTAATTAGTCGCTAATTAGTTGTGAAAAAATGAATTTTCTAAATGAATTTTTTTTTCGTTTTTTTGGATGCTTTGCTAACTTGACATAAAGTTGGCAAAGCACGCCCCCATGAAATGATTTTATGGGTTTCGTAAAAGAATGAAAATATAATATGAATTTGCCGCTAATTAGTCGCTAATTAGTTGTGAAGAAATGAATTTTCTAAATTAATTTTTTTTTTGTTTTTTTGGCTGCTTTGCTAACTCGATATAAAGTTGGCAAGCACACCTCCGAAAAATCATTTTAGGGTTTTCGTAGAAGAATAGGAATAGAAAAAAAATTTGCCGCTAATTAGTCGTGAATTAGTTGTGAGAATACCGATTTTGTCGTTTATTTTTATTTTTTATTTTTTTAGGTGCTTTGCTAACTTGATATAAGGTTAGCAAAGCACACCTGCAAAAAATGACTTTCGAGCGTTCGTAGAAAAATGGGAATAGAATGAGAATTTGCCGCTAATTAGTCACTAATTAGTTCTGAAAAAAATAATTTTTTTAATTAATTTTTTTTTTGTTTTTTTGGGTGTTTTGCTAACTTGATATAAAGTTGGCAAAGCACGCCTCAATCAAATGATTTAAGGGTTTTCGTGAAAAAAAGAGAATAGAATGAGAATTTGCCGCTAATTAGTCGTGAAAAAATGAATTTTT
Source organism: Diabrotica virgifera virgifera (assembly GCF_917563875.1). Classification (NCBI taxonomy): domain Eukaryota; kingdom Metazoa; phylum Arthropoda; class Insecta; order Coleoptera; family Chrysomelidae; genus Diabrotica; species Diabrotica virgifera. The sequence goes on along the minus strand of NC_065451.1, from coordinate 216,529,793 downwards.
TAAATGAATTTTTTTTTTCGTTTTTTTTGGATGCTTTGCTAACTTGATATAAAGTTGGCAAAGCACGCCCCCATAAAATGATTTTATGGGTTTCGTAAAAGAATGAAAACGACAAAATCGGTATTCTCACAACTAATTCACGACTATAGCGGCAAATTTTTTTTCTATTCCTATTCTTCTACGAAAACCCTAAAATGATTTTTCGGAGGTGTGCTTGCCAACTTTATATCAAGTTAGCAAAGAACCCGAAAAAACAAAAAAAAATTAATTTAGAAAATTAATTTCTTCACAACTAATTAGCGACTAATTAGCGGCAAATTCTGATCCTATTTCCATGCTTCTTAAAAAAAACCTAAATCATTTTATGGATGCATGCTTTGCGAACTTTATATCAAGTCAGCAAAGAACCGTCAAAAACGAAAAAACGACAAAATTGGTATTCTCACAACTAATGCACGACTAATTAGCAAAGAATTCTTATTCCATTGCTATTCTTCTACGGAAACCCTAAAATGATTGTATGGAGTCGTGCTTTGCCAACTTTATATCGAGTAAGCGGAGCACCGTGAAAAACAAAAAAAAAATTTTTCTGAATAAAATTACTTCACAAATAATTAGCGACTAATTAGCGGCAAATTCTCATTTTATTCTCATTCCCTTACGAAAACTCTGAAATCATTTTATAGCGGCGTGCTTCGCCAACTTTATATCGAGTTAGCAAAGCACCCAAAAAAACAAAAAAAAATTAATTTAGAAAATTCATTTCTTCATAACTAATTAGCGACTAATTAGCGGCAAATTCTCATTCTATTTTCATTCTTTTACGAAATCCCTAAAATCATTTTATGGAAGCGTGCTTTGCCAACTTTATATCAAGTTAGCAAAGCACCCAAAAAAACAAAAAAAAAATTAATTTAGAAAATTAATTTTTTCACAACTAATTAGCGACTAATTAGCGGCAAAAACTAATCCTATTCCGATTCTCCTACGAACGCTCTAAAGTCATTTTTCGGAGGTGTGCTTTGCTAACTTTATATCAAGTTAGCAAAGCACCTAAAAAAATAAAAAAAAAAAAAGAAACGACAAAATCGGTATTTTCACAACTAATTAACGACTAATTAGCGGCAAATTATCCACCTACTTTCGAATCGATTTGTGATAGGTGTTTAGCTAACTTGATGCTCATAAATATCTTAGTCAAGATAGTTTCATTAATAAAATTCACATTTTATTCATTTAATCACACAGAGTGTTCTTATTTTAAATGACATACTCGATATTCTATTCTTTATAATGGAAGATATTTAAAATCTCTTCAATTCCATGTTAACATTCTCAACACACATGTTATTCTGAAAATATAAATTCCCATGTTATTCTGTAAATACCCATTTTTACATATTTTTGTACAATAGGCTCGTTTTCGTCAAAGTAGCCATTGCATTTAATTGTTTTAATTTAGATTTAAAGATTCAAACAAAAAGTGGCGTTCTTAAATTTACTTAATAACCGTTGGGTTAAGATATGGAAAATACTTATACAGAATGAAATATAATTTAAATATCTTCCAGAATACGGCATCTAATATAGGGTATGCAGTTTAAAATAAACATATTCAATTTCACATGTAGGCCAAAATCAACTAAAATAATACAACACTCTGTGTGATTACATGATAACAATGAAAACTTTATTAATGACAGTATCTTGTCTAAGAATATTGCCGGTGTTGGTGATGTGTTGTACATAAACACGACATAGGTACTTATGTAATTCTAATTTTTAAAGCTTACAAATTAGGAAATCTTTAAATATTTAAAAAATGAAGGGAGATAGGTATAGGAAACCCTAATAAGAATTGAAAGCTAAATAAATTTTCTACTTGATAGACTAGTAAGATACAGGGTGTTCTATTTAAAATAAGTAAGTTATTACAGCTTGAAATTGTTAATAGAACAATCTAATATTTTGACCACCCTGTAAAAAGATAGGTATAGGAAACCCTAATACAAATTGAAAGCTAAGTAAATTTTCTACGCGATAGACTAGTAAGATATAGGGTGTTCTATTTAAAATAAGTAAGTTATTACAGCTTGAATTTGTTAATAGAACAATCTCATATTTTGACCACCCTGTAAGAAATTTTGTTGCAATAAGCATCTGTTTAAGTATGCTAAATAGTCTATTATCTAGATCCAAGAAATAATTTGTTACTACTTCTTAGATTCGTAGATATTTATTTTTTTCTAAAACCTTAAATTTTTATAAAAATCGAAATAAATCAAAACACCCTGTATTTAGGTATAGGGAACCCTTATGAAAGTATGGCTTATTTTTTAAGGTCAATTCAATAATGTCATCAGATATAGGGCATTCCATAAGAAAAAATATAACTTTGGTATACCACTCTTTTTTGGAACACCCTGTATAATTCAAATTATTCTTAGGTTGTAGTATTAAAGGCCCTGTATATTTCTGTGAAGAAATTTTTTTAAAATATCAAGTGGTTTTCCGTACAGAGACCGAGGCGAATAAGATGAACCACCCTGTATAATATAATATAATAATATAACTATGTTATAATATATTTAAGACAATATAACTTTATAAAAGAAACACAATAAGTGTAAGTTATAAATTTCAATAAACACAGCAAATGCGCTAATGTCACTCTCACTAAAAATGATAAAGGTCAAAATTCATACATATTAAACAAGGTATAAACGGAAAGGTATACTCAACCATTTTTTTATATTTCTGTATAATTTTAATCTGGAGTAGTTGATAATCATGTTTTTACTAATTAAAATAAAAAAGGTCTTAGAAAAAGTATAGGATTATACTCGCACGTAATGGCTATTATTTACTCTGATGAATTACGACACTCGCCTTCGGCTCGTGCCGCAAACTTCATCTTCGTGAGTAATAGCCATCATTACCTGATGAAGCTCGTTGAATAGTATACATACTATTCTCTGCGGTTTATATACAACTAATATACTAAAAGTGACATGCACTACTTGAACCTTACTTCAGCCCGTGAGTAATGACCCGTGAGTAATGAAGTAGTCCTCACGGGTAAAGTCTTGGATGTTATTATCTATTCATATTTCCCATCTAAATAGTTAATTATTATAAAAATGCCACAAGGAAATAGCCTCAGAACAACATTATTTTTTATGTTGTTCTATTGTGTTAATATATTAATGTTTATATCCCAACAACGTTTAATTATTTATTAATAACTAAATCACTTAAATATTTTTCCACAGCAGTAGGTATATAAAATCAATGTTAATAGCCGTTAGCATCTTTGCATGTATAACCACTAAAAAAGCTAGCTGGTTTCAACACTCTTGTGTCCAAATCTGTTAGTATTTGTAAATGTACTGTTTTTCCAAACCCTAACTGATTTCAACACCCTAGTGCCCTAGTGTGAACACACGCTAGCATCTGTAAACGTACTATTTTTCCAAAACCGAGGCAACAAAAGGAAAAAAAAAAGAAGCAGAGACCTGATGAGGAACATCACAGAGAACCAACCTAACGCTAAAGGGCATGGATCTGCTCATTAATCTAATATTATTTTTTATAATTAACTATTTGGATGGGAAATAAGCCACAATTATATTAAAAAAAAAAGAATGTGTGTGTACTTTGTACGCACGTAAGAAGTTATACTTCTATTATATGATTTAAACGAAATTAATATACTTTTTATTTATATTTTGTTTAAATATTAAACTAATTTATACTTACTACTCCTCAAACATTTTTATTAGAACAGTGCCAAAAATTAAAATAATAAAAGAATAAAACACACACAAACACATTAAACAAGCCACAAATGATGTCTGAACATTAATTGTCGAAATTTTTTTTAACTAAATACGTATTTTCTGAAAATACAATTATATAATAAATATACTTACAATCATAAAATGTATTAAAAAAAAAAAAGAAAGTTTCTATTGGGACTCGAACCAGCGCTGATAAGAGCGGTTGGTATTGGAATTCATTCGCCTTCTCCGCTTAGCCACGGACACTATGTCATTATTTACGAAGATCGACTAACTAAACGGATTAAACTTGTGATATTTTGATATTTTGAAAATTGATCAAATTATTTTAATTTTGAATTGAAATGATTTAGAATTGAAAAAATACAACAAAACAGAGTAAAAAAACAATATATTAGGTGAATATTGATAGAAATTTTGATGGTAATCAAATTATATAAATAAAAGTATTACATACTATGTATTTTGGCAGATCAAATAGGTAGGTTTATACCCATGATACATTAACAATTATTACGTACCTGTTGCTTTTAAAAACTATTTAAAAGTCACTACAATATTATAAACTTTTTTGTTTCTGTCCTCACAACAATAAAACTAATATATTATACATTTGTTTACCTTTACCTTTACCTCCAAACCACAGCTGCCATATCGGATAATTTTTGACATGTCATTTGAACATCCAATCAGAACAAAGTTATAATGCGCACGCGCCGGGCTGATAGGTTTTAACATATAAAAAAATCACCCTCTATCGCCGGTAAAGAAGTATAACTTCAAAAATTTATTAACGTTTCGACGCCCAAATGGGGTGTCGTTGTCAAAATACAAAATACTACTAAATTAAAAGAAACTTGAAGTTGCTTAGTAAAAAATACTTTAAAATGTATAATACCTGTCTGAATTGCCGATATAAATGAGTCAGATTAAATAAATTATTAGAAGAATTTTTTACTAAGCAACAAAATTTTTGTTTAATTTAGTAGTATTTTGTATTTTGACGACACCCGATTTGGGCGTCGAAACGTTAACAAAAATTATTTTTTTTTAATTTAATTGTGGGTTATTTCCCATCTAAATAGTTAATTATAAAAATGCCACAAGGAAATAGCTTCAGAACAACATTATTTTTTATGATGTTCTTTTGTGTTAATTTATTATTGCTTATATCCCAACAACGTTTAATTAATTTATTAATACCTAGATCACTTAAATATTTTTCCACACCAGTAGGTATATAAATTCAATGTCAATAGCCGTTAGCATCTATGCATGTATAACCACTAAAAAAGCTAGCTGGTTTCAACACTCTGGTGCCCAAATCTGTTAGTATTTGTAAATGTACTGTTTTTCCAAACCCTAACTGATTTCAACACCCTGGTGTCTACTTAAAATACGGCCCGGTGCAAGAGGAAGACGGCACATTGAGAATCAGGAGAAACGAAGAGGTTAATGAATTGATTGAGGGATATGATATTGTAAGATTTGTGAAAAGTCAAAGACTGTCATGGCTGGTACATGTTCAAAGACAAAAAGATGCAAAAGCAGCAAAGAAAATATTAGAAGGGAAGCCGATAGGAAGACGAAAAAAATAAGGCCCAGAACGAGATGGTTGATGACTGAAAATCATGAATATAAGACAATGAAGAAGGGCACAAGGGGCAAAGATACATCTAGGGTTATGATGCCAAAAGAAGAAAAATTACTTTTTGCAGAACAAATTCTTATATTTAAATATTACTCTGGGCTAATTAGCAAAATTCATGGAAAAGTTATTTACCAGCAATTTTATTGCTGGAATCGAATTATAAGGTCCTATATATTAATAATATACTTATACAAAGTCCACAGATAGTGTGCTACTTTTTTTATAAACAAAATGGCGCCGGCAAATCGTATTTTTTCCAATTATTGCTCTATAACTCCAAAGATTTTAACATTACGACCAAAACACCAAAATAAAAATTCACCGCAATTAAATTGTGCATAAAGATATGTTTTTCCCGATTTGCTCCGACGAAAATTTTCCTCGGAAAATGCGGGTTTTCCCAACAAAAACTCTAATTTTCAAATAAAGTTTTAGGTAAGTAATTATTAATCAATAATTAAATAACTTAGTGACATCAATGCTTTCTTGGTATAGATTGTAATTCCAGAAGCCGGTGAAAATTAAACGAATATTTTAGCAACAATTCAATTGTTGATTAACAATTTACGATCGCAATAATAACCAATATAATCATGATACATTGATCAAACTTATAAAGATGAGATGCTTATTTAATATTTTATCGACAAAATATAAATTTTTTGTTTTTTTGCATAATAATTATTATTAAATTTTGAAAAAAAAAATAGTTATAATACGCTGGTCTAATTATTAAAGTACAAAGAAAGGTTATTTACCAGCAATTTCATTGCTGGAATCGAATATTATGATCCTATATACATATTAATAATATAGCTATGCAAAGTCCGCAGATAGTGTGCTACTTTTATTATTAACAAAATCGTGTTTTTTTCAATTATTGGTCTATTAACTCCGAAGATTTTAACTTTACACCAAAAACACTCATCTAAAAATTCACCCCAATGTAATTCTACATATAGGCATGTTTTCCCGATTTGCTCTGACGAAAAATTTCCTCGAAAAATGTGGGTTTTCCCAACAAAATCTCGAATTTTCAAATAAATTTTTTGGGCAAGTAATTATTTATCAATAATTAAATAACTTGGTGAAATAAAGCTTTCTTGGTATAGATTATAACTGCAGAAGCCGGTGAAAATTAAACGAATATTTTAGCAGCAATTCAATTGTTAATATAACAATTTACAGTCGCAATAAAAACCAAAATAATCATGAGACATTGATCAAACTTAGAAAGATTATAAAGATGTGATGCCTATTTAATATTTTGTTGACAAAATATACATTTTTTATTTTTTTGCATAATCTTTAAATGTTTAAAAAAAATAGTTATAAACAAATTAACATTTCTCAGAAATTGTTTATTATATTTTAATTTTAAAAAAATACTTAAAATGCGTATTTCAAAGGTCTTGAAAATGAATGCTTCAAAAAAAATTTCCAACCATTTGCAAAAAAGTTATGAAACAGCAAAGTAAATATACGATTGTTCCGTTGTTTATAATTTGTTTTAATTGTTTCAAAGCTTAAAAGTGAGTCTGTGGTACAATCTAATTATTCACAAAGAATATCAAATATTAGTTCAATGGTGCTATTTTAATCAAAGATTAAAAATATTTTTTTTTGTAATTTTTAGAGCGATAGTAGGCTTGATACAGAGCCGGAGATGTTCACTCGAAGCGACTGACACGCTTTAAACTCGCGCGAGTTGTGTATGTGGACGGGTATAATACATAATACATAGCTACGGTACTGTATTAGTCTACTTTCGCGCGTGTAAATTACAAAAAAAAATATTTATAATCTTTAATTAAAATATAACCATTAAACTAATAATCGATATTTTTTGTAAGTAATTCGCTTGTACTTTAAACTCACTTTTACGCTTTGAAAGAATTTAAAAAAATTATAAACAACGCAGTAATCGTATGTTTACTTTGCTGTTCATAACTTTTTTGCAAATGGTTGTAAAAAAGTTTTAAAACATTCATTTTCAAGATATTTGAAATACGCATTTTAACTATTTGTTAAAATTGGAATATAATAAAAACTTTCTGATAAACGTTAATTTGTTTATAACTATTTTTTTAAACATTTAAAGATTATGCAAAAAAATAAAAAAATTATATTTTGTCGACAAAATTTTAAATAGGCATCTCATCTTTATAAGATTTCAAAGTTTGATCAGCGTATCATAATTATTTTGGTTATTATTGCGACCGTAAATTATTAATTAACAATTGAATTGTTGCTAAAATATTCGTTCAATTTTCACCAGCTTCTGGAACTATAATCCAAACCAAGAAGGCTTTTAAGTCACCAAATTATTTAATTATTGGTAGATAATTACTTATCTAAAACTTTATTTGAAAATTAAAGATTTTGTTGGGAAAACCCGGATTTTCCGGGGAAAATATTCGTCGGAGCAGATCGTAAAAAACATATCTCTATGCAGAATTTAATTGCGGTGAATTTATTATTTAAGTGTTTTTGTTGTAAAGTTAAAATCTTCGGAGTTATAGAGCAATAATTGGAAAAAACACGACTTTCGGGCGCCATTTTGTTTATAAAAAAAGTAGCACACTATCTGCGGACTTTGCATACCTATTATTAATATATACAATCATAAGATTTGATTCCAGCAATAAAATTGCTGGTAAATAACTTTTCCCAAAAATGGCCTATTCTCCAATAATCAGCCCAGACTATATTTACAATGTTCAATTTCACTTTTTCATAATAATTTTCATCTAATTTTGGAGCAAGATTTAACATCATGACTGTATCCTAAGGGGCATGTACATACATTTGTACATATTTTCAAGAGTGCTGTAGTAAAACTGAACCAAACTTCACATTGTTCGGTAGCATCAGTTTCAGAATTCTGTTCTGTACATTTTTTGCTGCCGTTTCTGCCTAGTAAGACCACGAAGATTTTTTCAACTATCTCATGACCGAGTTTTCCTTCTTTGTCAGTAGGTTTTATTTTTAATGGTAGGTATGTTCCCCTTTTGTATCTTATGGCCACTTGCTAGAGGGGCGAGGAGCTAGGATAGTAAGAGGGGTAGATTTAGGGATAAAGGGATTCACATACTTAGTCGATTTCACCTTATCTCTGAAACCTTGATGATCTTAGTGGTCACCAGGTAATTTCCACTTATTGCAAAACTTTTTCAACCTGGCTTGCCGATAATATTATTATATTTTCTTTCTCGACCAAGTTGTGCATTAAAATCCCCAATTAAAATAATAGAATGATGTTCTGGAATGTTTTCTATTGTTTCCCCTCATTTTCCCATAATCTGTCTGAAGATTCAGGCTCTTTCTTGTTTGATTCGTTGGTAGAAGCATGAAACTTAACAATCCTGTAAGCTTTATTCATTGATTTGAAGGACAACGCTAGCATTCGTCCACAAGAAAACAAAAATCCTATACTGAGTAGATTATTTTCTTGTTAACAATAAAACTAGTGCCCAAATGTGGTATATTTCTCGTTACTTTTTTTTGGATTTTTCTTTAAAAATTTTAAAGCCTTCAGATTCAAAACAACATTCATCTGTCTGTAAACCTGGTCTCCTGTATAGCCATTATTATTGCATTATTTTCTTTGAGTACATCCAGTGTTTGCTAGTTTTCCAAATTAAGGACTAGTGTTTAGGTTTCTTTTTTTTACACGAAATTGTAGACTGTTCTTCCCAGATTCCGAAGATACACTTCTTGCCCCATGAACAGGAGTGGATTCTCAACTATTGAGGTTGTGAGCCCGATAGTTTGACGATGTTTGTAGCTGCTCGTTATGAGGCAGATGCTACCAGTTATTAGTTTTGGTCTACCTTGATTATTTCGTTTTGATCAATGCTACCCATATCTAGGAGGCATTCTCTTATCCGCGACCCAGGAAAGCGCCTGATGGGGAACTAGTAAAACTCCACATATAATTTTGTTTTGATCTGAAATATCTTTGTGTAATGGTCAAAATTTTTAGTTCCTTTAAGTTTCCTTTTTGTTTCAATTATGATGGCTACATCGTTATCTCACGATTTTCTAGCTCTTCGTTTATTTAATGTCCCTTTCACACTTATAATGATTAAATTTCGGCAAAATATAGAAAAAACTGAGCAAACTAGAGGTCAACGGTACAAATTCTTAACTGAACTGAATAACCAAATAAAAAAGTGTTTACTTAATCATTTAATTTCCGCTGAATTCGTAAACAGAACTGAATACCAACTGAATACATTGTCCTATAATGATTCATTGTACGAAGCAAATAATGCAGCAGCATAAAATAACAAATTCCATTTGCAGACAATTTAAAAGATGATCTAACGCTTTTAAAGAATCACACTCACATTTTGTGGAATTGTGTCCGGCATTAAATATTCAGAATCATTAATATTAACAGCTTAAAACTATAAAATATGTATTTAAGTACATAATTTGTCAATTAGATTAATTTTTGATATTAACTTTTATTTTGCTATAAAAATTATCATGATGTGAAAAATACAATAAAAACAATACATCGGAATAAAAACGATTACAATAAATGGAGTCACGTCGATTGCTGATATTTTTTCAACAAAAACTTTGAATATAGATGTAACCAGCTACATACTGGTCAGCATGGTATCCTACCAGGCCATTCAACTTCTACCAACCTACTAGTTTATGTTGGTATTGCACTTATATATTGGATCTTTTTAATGTTAAGGGTTGGCACTACTTATGCATGACAATTGTGTCAATGAGTCAACAAGCAGTTCATTATTATAACCAGACATTATTGTTATAATAAAAACGTTCATATTTGCCAATGTACCCATTGCAATATTCCATCTAATTTGATTTTCCCCCAACACATCCCTAGAGTTTACACTGGTTACAAATAAATGCTTTGTAAAACAGGTGGATTTCATTTATGCTGACTCGTCTAAAGCATTCGACAAGGTAGATCATTGCCTTCTATTGCATAAACTCAAATTTTTGGCGTATCTGGTGAACTTCTTTACTTGTTGAAAAGTTATAATATACAAGACCAGCATGTCAAACTGAAGGGTTTTACTTCAACTGAATACTTTCCAAGCTCTAGAATGACCAAAGGTCCCATTTAGTATTAACTAGTACATCTACTAGTTACAGTTTTTGTTGATGATGCTATCAGATCTTTGAATGATCGTTAAGTCTTAGCACATGCATATGACATAAAATTATATCGTTCTGATATGATTGTATGTATTGGGTTACAGAAATCATTGGACAGTCTTTCGTTTCCCACTTTTCGTGAAAGTTAAGTCTATAATATAAAAAAAATATGCAAGATATGCAAAAATTTGCAGATTCAAAGTTCAGGTAGCAATTTCAAAATCCGGTCATAGGCACTTCAATTTATTGTTAAGGTCTCATAAACGATTTATATGGCTTCAAATAATATGACACATACCACAACTATCAGCTTTGAATATAAAACAATCATTAAATTGCTCAGTTTACATGCTTATTTAGATAAGAAAAAATTAAAAGAAGATTCATCAACACTTCAGCACGTCAACAATTTGATTACTGAAATTTGCAGTTTGCAGACGGCTATCATTCTTTTGTCTGATAAAAAAATTACTGTGGGCGATGAAAATACATATTATACGAGTCACCTGGCAAGGGCGGATTCAGGACCGATTTTCGGGAGGGGCCATGGATTTTTTTGGGGGATAGTTTTCTGGGGAAAATTTTTAAAAATTAGAGTTACAATGGTGGATTTTAAGGCACTTTTCATATACTTTAAATTTCATTAAGATATTTGCGTCACAAACGTCAAGCAACTTTGTTACTTCATCTGACAATAGAATAATGTTTGTCTGTGTATCACCAATGTCCATGATAGGTGAAGATTCATCAACACTTCAGCACGTCAACAATTTGATTACTGAAATTTGCAGTTTGCAGACGGCTATCATTCTTTTGTCTGATAAAAAAATTACTGTGGGCGATGAAAATACATATTATACGAGTCACCTGGCAAGGGCGGATTCAGGACCGATTTTCGGGAGGGGCCATGGATTTTTTTGGGGGATAATTTTCTGGGGAAAATTTTTAAAAATTAGAGTTACAATGGTGGATTTTAAGGCACTTTTCATATACTTTAAATTTCATTAAGATATTTGCGTCACAAACGTCAAGCAACTTTGTTACTTCATCTGACAATAGAATAATGTTTGTCTGTGTATCACCAATGTCCATGATAGGTGAAAACTTTTCAACTACTTTCTTCAAATCTTTTAATAAATCCACTTCTTTTTCTCCTTGGGAATCAGTTAGGAGTGTGGGAATAATGCCCCGTAGCCACAAACATTCCAATGAGGTGATATTATGTAGTCTTGACGTTAAATTGATACAAACATTATCTAGAAGAGGTATGTAAATTGAACGTCTGTAATATTCTTCTGGGCCACCTGAATGATTGGCTCTCTTAGTTTGTCTAACCACAAATCTAGGTAATTTCACTTTAACATTCAATTCGTCTGCTAAATCTTTAACTTCGGTAAAGATCTTACTAAAACTTTCTTCGCAGTTGGATCTTCTGTCTTTCCAAGTCGGCATGGTATCTATTGGAAACAGCCTTAGTCGCCAGGTTAACATCAAGAGATTTTGTTTGTAGAAGTCGTCTTAATGGCAATATTAATTTTAGTTTGTCAATCAGTGACATCATTGATACTAGAAACTCAGATGTGCATAAAGAATGTTGATGCAAGTGTAGCAGTCTTGAGATCTTTTCATGTTGAGATAGATGTTAGTGCTTAAATTATATGTAAAATGCCAGATTTGAACTGGATTAAGCTTTCATGGCGGTGACTTCATTTTTCTTGGCTGACATGTTAAAAATGATATTACTGACTTCATTGTTCACACTGTGTTTCTGATGGACGATACATTAATAGAAGTTGAAAGGGAGTTGTTGAAAATATAATTCAAGCAAGGACATCTTACTGCATTTGTTGCGATCTTTTTTATTTCTGTTACTGCACCGACCGCTTCAGAGCTCATTACTCTACAACTGTAATTTTTACTAATTATATTTTTATGTTTTCATAAGCGTCAATGAACTTGACAAAAGTCTTCACGAATGTTGTTATTGTATATGTATATATCTCAAATTTAGAGAAAGCTTTTCCACGTGGGATACGTCGGTCCTCTGTCAAATATGAGACAGAATTTGCACTTTGAACCTGATTGGTTATGAACGTGGCAAGCGGGGTATATGTTTTAGTCCAGAAAGCCACTGCGCATCCGCTAGGAAAAATATTCTAATTCGGATTTTTTGCACAATCTTACTCAAAAAGGACTACTTTTAACAAATTTGCATGTTGCGAGGACCAAAAGGTGGTCAAAAATTTTTTAAACGTTTTTTTTTGTTTTTTTTTCCGAAAATTATTTTTTTTTGCATGGAAAAAAGTTTTTTTTGGTTTTTTGGATCATTCCAAACAGAAATGGTCTTTAGTGACTTTTCTCTAAAAATGATAGTTTTTGACATATAAGCGATTAAAAATTGAAAAATTGCGAAATCGGCCATTTTTAACCCTCAAAAACTATGTGAAAAACTGAAAATTTAAATGTTGCCAAAGTAGGTAGATACTCTTTAAGCATCGATTAATGAAATCCCGAAGAGTTTTTTGCAATACAATATTCAAAACTCCTTTGTTTTTTAATTGCTAATCAAGCGTGCGCGACACTATTTTCCATCGACAGTATGGTGCAAATGAAAGGAATAAATTCGTTATTTCGTAAACCGGCGACTTTAACGAAAAATCCCGAAACCGGTCGATTTTTATTTTTAAGTTATGATATTGTGGCATATATGGTATACTAATGACGTCATCCATCTGGGCGTGATGACGTAATCGATGATTTTTTTAAATAAGAATAGGGGTCGTGTGCTAGCTCATTTGAAAGGGTCTTCAATTTTCTATTCAGTAATATAAACATTTATATAATTATTTATACAGGGTGTCCTTCTATTTCTTTTTTTGTCAAATAATTTAATTTAATAAAAAATTTTTTGGATACCCTGTATAAATAATTATATAAATGTTTACACTACTGAATAGAGAATTGAAGAACCTTTCAAATGAGCTACCACACGACCCCTATTCTCATTTAAAAAAAATCATCGATTACGTCATCACGCCCAGACGAATGACGTCACTAGTATACCATATACGCCACAATATCATAAATTAAAAATAAAAATCGACCTGTTTCGGGTTTTTTCCTTAAAGTCGCCGGTTTACGAAATAACGAATTTACTCCTTTCATTTGCACCATACTGTATACACATGCAACGGTGTCGCGCACGCGTGATTAAAAATTAAAAAACAAGGAGTCTTGAATAGTGTATTGCAAAAAACTCTTCGGGATTTTATCAATCGATGTTTAAAGAGTATCTACCTACTTTGGCAACATTTAAATTTTCAGTTTTTCACATAGTTTTTGAGGGTTAAAAATGGCCGATTTCGAAATTTTTCAATTTTTAATCGCTTATGTCAAAAACTATCATTTTTAGAGAAAAGTCACTAAAGACGTTTTCTGTTTGAAATGATCCAAAAAAACTAAAAAAAACTTTCTTCCAAGCAAAAAAATAATTTTAGGAAAAAAACAAAAAAAAACGTTTAAAAAATGTTTGAGCACCTTTTGGTCCTGGCCACATGCAAATTTGTTAAAAGGAGTCCTTTTTGAGTAAGACTGTGCAAAAAATCCGAATTAGAATATTTTTCCTAGCGGATGCGCAGTGGCTTTCTGGACTATTTGAAACTAAAGACATTTGGACTGCAAATATATAAATTTATATTTTTCTCGGAGGGGGCCATGGCCCCCTCTCTGGATCCGCTCTTGTCACCTGGACAAATTGATTCTTATGGTTAAGAAAACAACAATTTAAAAAAACAAGTTTTTTTATACAGGAGTGGCAGAGACCACAAATTAGGACAGCTACACAAAGAAGATAGTATAGTCACAGTAGTAAAAGCACAGTGCATACAATGACTTGGCTCCAAGGCACTCCAAGGACCAAGAGCTCCCGAAGAGTGACAGTTAATGGTATTAAGATGAGAGGAAGGTCACGGAATCAATTAGTTACATTAACAATTGGGAGAAAAAAAAAAGGAAAAATATATATAGAATTGCACAGATGTTGGAAGTGGAACTACAGAACACAATTAAACGAACTGGAAATGAAGAGAGAATTCGACTCCGTAGAAGAAATGGAAAGAAAAGTAGAAAAAGTCAAAAATAAAAATCCAATGAACAATGAAAAGCAACATTTCAAGAGAACAACAGAGGAAGAATCATTCCGAACGAGCTAAAAGAAACCATAAAGGAAAGAAACAGAACCAGAAGAGCATTCCAAACGACAAGAAGAATATAGTTCAAGATTTACAGAGACGAATTATCCAAAGATATACGGACAAGACTCAGAAGACTCCGAAGACCGAAAATAAGTGGCACAGCAGCATCAGAAAGCAGAAAAAAAAAACTGCGGAAATGTATGGAAACCGCTAAAAACCAAAAAGAGAGTAAAACACAGAAGATGCCAAAAATATTCGACGAAGAAGGAACTCACTACGAAACACACTAAAAAGTGGATAAATCGTAAGAAAACTGGCAGAAACACACACAGGCATACAGTTTATTGCTGGAATCTATTGCTAACTTCACACAAGTACACAGACACAGGGCCCCCGTAAGGGCTACTGGCGCCTGTGTGCAAAAAAGGATTTTGGCGCCCCTTAAGAGCGTAGACGCAAAATTTCCGACCAATGCTTTTGAAATGCATTCATTTTTTTTCGAACCTTGAAAAAACTAATAAAAATTTTTGAAAAATTTAAACGCAGAAGGAAAGATTACATTATTACCGAGGGTCTAAAGTCGCTGAAAACTTCTTTAATAATTATTTTAATAAGTTACAGGGGTGAAAAAAGGGAAAATTTAGTGTGATTTATAATTTCAATTATCTCATTCAAAAGAAACTTTTTATTTATTCCGTGATAATGTAATCGTTCAATGTGCGTTTAAATTTTTCAAAAATATTTATTTCTCAGTATTAGAAAACAAATGAATGCATTTAAAAAGCATAGGTTCGAGATTTTGCGCCTATGCACTTAACGCATTTTGGATCATGTTTTTTATTTATTGAAGTTAAACTTCCTTAGGCGCGATTGGGAATAATGTTTAGAGTTAATTTTTATAATAATGACAGTATGAAGTAGGTACGCGTACACAGACAATATTAATAAAAACGATAGTCTGAAGTTAGTTGCTAAATATTTTAACTTCGTTATAAAATCAAAAAGCTAATTGGGGTAGCGATATTTTCCGAGACTTTGCTGTTACAATTTCATTCATTACATCGCTAAAATTTATACACACGATCAAATATTTCTTGTTCAATTGCTAATATTGCTAGCCCAGACAATATTTCTTGAAGTATTGTCGATCTTAAATAATTTTTAACCTCGAAAATGATCACTTGTCTGAAGCTACAAATACCTACATATACCTATGCAATGTCAAAAGAATTCTTAGTGAAATGCTTACGTTTGAAAGGGTAGAGATTAAATTGTTTTCAAATATATATTGTAAAATTCTTAAGGGGTCAGTATCATCAGGCAATGAAAACAACTTAAACGCTTTAATTTCATTAAACAAATCATTGGAGTCGATATCCTGATTAGGTATCCTGATCTGTCAGTCGTTCTTCAAGGACAAAACAACGTTTTAAAAGATCGCTGTCACTTAATTTGAATATGTCGCTAAAAATCCGAAAATATTATTAGTAGTAATTACACGAGAGCTCTAAAATTATCGATTTGTATCCCGAGTGACACTTTGGCAGTTTTGATTTCACGACCCGAAGGGGAGTGAAATTATGTCGAAAGTGTCACGAGGGCAAAACAAATCGATAATTTAAGAGCTCGACAGTAATTCGGTAAGCTTATTTCATGAATAAAACTGTTTTTTTAAATAATTTTAACTAATAGGTATTAAAGGGCATCTGATGTAAAATACTTGACGACGGGAAATTATCAAAAATTATCGCTGTAATTTTTATTTTTGTAGGTTTCTATTGGTCAGAATCTCTATGAATGAAATAATCATACTCATTTAATAAATCAAATCGGTTTTTTAAAAAGCTTCAATTTTGATCTAAAATTTTTAAGAAAAAACTAATTTGAAAGGTGATTCTTAGATCATGATTATGATCTTGTCTCATCTTGGTGTTCATAGTCAAACAGTTTTTATTTAAATTTCCTCCTGACCGTTGGCAACGGTGGAAAGTCTTCTTAAATTTCGAGAGACAGTACTAGTTATTTCGCTTATACAAGAATTTCTTGAAATGATTGGTCAGATCTATATTGCTGAAAGTGATCAACTAAAGTTAGGTAGGATTGGCATACTTTAATATTAATTGTAGCACTTTGCATTTGTTTGCTGATAATATTTATATGAAATAAAAGTCATACCAAATAATAATTCCGCAAATAAATTAAAAATTTTGTGCAGACGTTAAGAGGGAACTCGTTTTATGTCTAGCATCAATGTGAAAGGAATTATATTCAACTACTTCTAGAAGATTTTTGCAAACTCTAATTAAATAAAGTTTAAGGGGCATTATTGAATTAATTCTGCTCGTCCATCTTGTCCCACTTAGAGGCTTTAAACTGTAACCCTTAACATTTTCTCAAAAGATCCCACCTTTTTGCGGATAACGAAAGAAAATTATATAACTCTTGCACAAGATTAAAAAACTGTATTGTAGCTTGTAGCATCTGATACTTTAGAAGCGTCATTTACTGTTAAGTTCAAAGTATGAGCTGTACAAGGTACAAAAAGGGCTCTCAGATTCGCATCAAGAATGCATTTTGGAAGCCCAACTAGCTTTCCCTTCATGTTTGCTCCATTATCATAAGCTTGTCCTCTAATATTTTTTATATCTAAATTTAATTTTTTCAAAATTTCTGCCAAAAATGTATAATATATCCCTTCCCCTAAAGAGTCCAGTATTGGATTAAACGAATTAAAACTTTCCTTAACTTCAACCTTTTTTGAAGGGGTGTTAAGGACAACATGTCTCAGAACAAGAGTAATTTGCTCAGTATGACTAGAGTCTGGTGTACCTACAGTCTAATATTATTTCGTGTGTATTTATATCTAATCGTGTGTATTTATATCTAATCGTGTTTAATTTATCAACTTTTATTTTAAAATAAATTTTTGATTTTTGTCTTTTTTTGTAATTTTTGACCCTGGGTTTTGGCGCCCCTAAAGGGTTGCGCCCGTGTGCTTTGCACACTTTGCACATATGGTAGCGGGGGCCCTGCACAGACAAAATCAAAATATGTCGGATAAACCATCCGTAGAAATGGTTAACAGTAAGCGAAAGGCCACACGGGCGATAATTTACGGCGCCGTAAGAGCAGTAAACCTATTGGTTGACTAACTCCTCCACCAATTGTAGATGAAATAGGAGTTAGTCAATCAATCCTCGTCAGGTTTACTGCTCTTACGGCGCCGTAAATTATCGCCCGTGTGGCCTTAGGCTACAGCTCCACGGGCGAGAAATTGACGCTAGCAGTAGCCGTAAAACGAACTTAAGTTTCCGCGGAACGGAATAGGAATAGCCGAACTGTACCGACTACAGGAGTTGTGCGTAGTCGGTTCAGTTCGGCTATTCCTATTCCGTTCCCTGGAACCGTTCGTTTTACGGCTACTGCTAGCGTCAATTTCTCGCCCGTGGAGCCGTTCGCTTTGGTTAGGTACAGAACGCACAAGTCCTGTAGTCGGTTCAGTTCGGCTATTCCTATTCCGTTCCGCGAAACCTTAAGTTGGTTTTACGGCTACTAGCCCGATCAAAGAACAATCTGACCCCAAAAAAAAATAAAGGAAGGATGAAAATTTGGGAATAGGTAGTTGAAATTGTCTATTATTATATATAAGAAAAAGTTTACAATTCTACATTCCCTCAATTTTACAAAAAGGGGAATACCTCCCTCTCGAAGATGAAAAAAATACATTCAAAATAAGACCGGCATTGGATAAAATGGCTAATTTTAAACAACTTTTCTTCTATAGAGTTTTTTCACTAAGTCAATACTTTTCGAGTTATTTGCGAGTGAATTCATGTTTAACAAAATAAAACATGTTTTTGGACAGTTTTTCGGAGATAACTCAAAAAGTAAGTATTTTAGCGAAAAAATATTCTTAGCTGAAATATAGCCCATCAAAAATTGAAAAAAATGGTGTATACATGAGGTCTGTAGACCCAATAGAAGCAGACTTGCAGCTAATGAAATTGCAGCTAATGAATATTTCAATGTGAAATAACCCAAAAACGGAGCACTTTTAGGGAAAAATTCATTTTAACTTTTTTAAAGTGTTTGAAAAAGGTTTATTTTTGTTTAAAAAAAACTTGTAATATTAAAAGTAAGTGAATTACGCTCCAAATATTGTTTTTCCCTTTTATTTTTTGGTGAAAAAACCGCGAAAATCACCCCCTAATTAGCATCACATATACATTTTAACATTACCACTTCACAAGTTACCTTGTCTATGTATTATTTATATGATCTGTAAGTTTCATCGGTTCAAAGTGCTTCGTTTTGAAAAAGATGTAGTTAAAATGGCTTGAACGAGTAAATAATCACGAGTTAGGCAAAATTTGAACAGCCATAGCATAACCAATTTTTGTCTAACAAGAAAACAAAAAATCAAAAATATTCAGAAAAGCAAAACGTACATTTTATTACTCTTTGAGATTTTTGGTATTCCTAATTGTTTTTAAGTTAATTCCATAAACAATTACGATTTTTTTCAAAATAAACAAAAAAGTTTTATTTCAAACCCATTTTTTTTTAAACTGAGCACTTTGAGCCAATGAAACTTATAGATTAATACATAAGTAAAGTAACTTGTGAAGCGGTAACGATTAATTTTATTTGAGAAGCTAATTAGGGGGTGATTTTCACCATTTTTTTACCAAAAAAATAAAAGAGACCAACAATACTTTGAGCGTAACTCACTTACTTTTAATGTTGGAGGTTTTTTAAAAAACAAAAATAAACCTTTTTTTAAACACTTTAAAAAAGCTGTAATGAATTTTCCCCGAAAAGTGCTCCGTTTTTTGGTTATTTCACATTGAAATATTCGATTTGGAATTTGACGAAGAAGAACCTACATTTCATTAGCTGCAACTCTGCTTTTACTGCAGACCTCACGCATACACCATTTTTTTTCAATATTTTATAAGCTATATTTTTACTAAGAATATTTTTTTCGCTAAAATACTTACTTTTTGAGTTATCTCCGAAAAACCGTCCAAAAACATTTTTTTTTGTTAAAAATGAACACATTCACTCGCAAATAACTCGAAAAGTATTGACTTTTAGTGTGTAAGTTATTTCATATTTTCATGTCATTATTAGAATTATTGTTAGATTGTCACGTCCACTTCCCCTTATTAAAAATCATATATCCAAATACCTACTTGGTTACTTAAAATTCAAACCGACAAACATCCTACTAGACAGGTACATAGTATACCAAATAGATTATGTCTTTTGCAATTTAAAAGAGTAAATAAACACCTGGCGTTGTTTTTTTACATCTACCACTCAGGTCCAAAAAGGCAGAGGCAGGTGGTAGCATCGGATAAAGATTTATGAAATAAAAACGAACATCTGCCAGCTGATGCTCTGTACCATTCTGATTTCTTTCGAAACGAGATGAGAAGATAGGACTCAGTAGTTAAGTTCTGGCCTTTCTGTTCGAATTGGTCTATTTAAAGTAGGCCAGTCTTGGCGTGCAGAGTATGTATTTGTTGGAAAGTTTTTTATGAATTTGGATATTTTTATTTTGTCTCGATTAGTTCGTTACACAAGTTACATGTGGTAACGAACCTGTAAAGTATACACTGTGTCCGTAAAGTATGGAACAAATTCTTTTTTAGCTAAACAGAGCATTTTAAGAAATAATCCTGAAACACGTCGATTTTTGATTTTAATTTACCGTATTTTAAAATAATATTCTAATATACAGGGTGAATTACTTTCGAGTAATGACGTCACCGTCATTTCTTTTAAATAGAACACCCCCATTTTGTCTCAATTTTCGGATTACTCTAGCTGAGCTGATTCCAAAAATGTATCACATGTTGATTCAAATTGGTACAGGGTGGACAAAAATGCAAAAGTTTTGTTTGTGTTCATAAAGTAACGCGTTAGTTAAATTAACAATATTATCAAAAATACTAGACTTATTGTCTAGCGGACAGAATATGATGAAATACATGACTTTATAAATGTTCGAACTGCAGCCCTTACTGTATTTGACAGTAACCCAAACGTTGTACAAATTATTGTTGAACCTTGTTTATTGTTTCTTGAGAAATATCGCTGTCCGAATTCTCTGTTTTAATTCTTGAATATTTGCTAGTTTCATTTGATACACAACATTCTTCAGATGGCCCCACATAAAATAATCCAAAGGATTGAAATCTGGTGACCTCGCTGGCCATTCAATAGGTCCACGTCTCCACCTGTTCGGAAAAATTTCATCTAGGTATCTTCTAACATCTGCAGCATAATGTGGAGGTGCACCATCCTGTTAAAACCATAAACTTTCATCAAAACCTCCAGGATTACGTCTGCTGGGAAACAAATTACGTAAAGTAACTACGAGGTACCCCCTTAAAAACTCAAGGTACGTTGCCTAGTTTAAATTACCTTCGATAAAGTAGGGTCCGATGATTCGACTTCTTACAATTCCAGCCCATACATTTACCTTTTGCGAGTATTGTGTATGATGCTCACGCATCCAGTGGGGGTTCTCTTTTGCCCAGTATCTACAATTCTGACGGTTAACCTCGCCATTTAACGTGAAAGTGGCATCATCAGAAAAAATAATGTTTTGTACCAAGAGAGGGTCTCGGTGGCAGTTATCCATCATTGCTTCGCAAAATTGAATTGTTCTATCGGGATAATTTTCGTTTAATTCCTGCACAAGTTTGATTTTATAAGGATGCCATTTTTCAAGCTTTAATAGTTTGTGTACCGTTGTTTTGCTAACACCGATATCGCGACTAACTTTACGCACAGAAGTGTGCGCATCTTCTTCAAAATTAAGTAAAACATCTAATGCTGTATCAGAATTTGCAGAGGGACGACCTGATTTCCGTGCATTTTCAACCGTACCAGTTTCTCGAAATTTCTTTTCAATCTTAGACTGTTGAACGCGTTTTAGGTCTTTCTGGATATTTATTATTAAACAAATTGCACACTTCCATCTGAGTTCGCGATCTGTCTCCATATCATCATAAGTATTTCAATTCTTTGCTTTACACTTAACTCCATTTCTACTTCCAATTAAATCTAAGCAATAATTAAAACATTCACAAATACCAAAAATATTGTAGTAATAAACTGTCACTGAACATCAATAAATTACTAAACAAATAATGACATTTAACAAAAACATAGTCTGCTATGTTTCTTTTAAATTGATAAGAAATAAATTCTTTCATATTCTGTCCACTAGACAATAAGTATTTTTGATATTGTTAATTTAACTAACGCGTTACTTTATGAGCACACACAAAACTATTGTATTTTTGTCCACCCTGTACCAATTTGAATCAACATGTGATACATTTTTGGAATCAGCTCAGCTAGAGTAATTCGAAAATTGAGACAAAATGGGGGTGTTCCATTTAAAAAAAATGACGGTGACGTCATTACTGGAAAGTAATTCACCCTGTATATGAGAATATTATTTTAAAATACGATAAATTAAAATCAAAAATCGACGTGTTTTAGGATTATTTCTTAAAATGGTCTGTTTAGCTAAAAAATAATTTGTTCCATACTTTACGGACACAGTGTATATGTTACAGTTCAAGTTGATTATCCAGTTGGAGTTGACTATTCCTAGTTCGAGTCAACTCAAACGGCTGGTTTCAGTAAAAGTTGATTATAAATACAGGGTGAGGCAGATAACTGGCCTATTAGAAATATCTCGAGAACTAAAGGCAACAGAATAATGAAAATTGGAATACAGGGGTTTTGAAGGATGATCTATTAAATGAAAATATTTTCATCTCTTTGCAACTTCCGGTTATACCGGAGTTGCAAAGTTATAAGTTATAAGTTGCTTATAACTTCGTTTTTTTAAATGGGACACCCCGTATATTTTTACATTTTTGGATTCTCTTCGATGTCTTCTTTCTTAAAATATGAGGATTTGTAATGTTATACAGGGTATTTTAAAAGATAATTATGTTTTTTTATTAATTTCGTAGCAATATTCACACCCAGTAGAATTGTAGTAGTTTGACAACTAAAACTCTACTTACTTTCAAATGATTTTTAATATAGTCTACTATCGTTAAGAATCATTAGTATAGCTAAATTTTGAATTTTAGTATACAGGGTTGGTCGAAACTCGGAATGAGTATTTTCTGAGTTTTCTTAAATGGAACACCTGTATTTTAGTATTGTAATGAAATGATATTTTTTGGTACTTTTTTATTTCTTAAGCATTCCCTATACCTAACTGCTTTAATTTGTGCTTAATTGTTAGTCGCACCAACAATCTTAACTACGTAGGTATTTTGATAGCTAACTCATTATTGGTAATTTTAAGGATCAGTCTGGATTAATATGTATTTATTTCTGAAAAATTATTTGTGATTGAATATTTTCACGGCCAACCTAATAAAATTTTACGTATTATTTGTTGCAATTAATGTTTAGATTGAATCACCAATAACTCACAAATTAAAGCAGTTAGGTATAGGGAATACTTATAAAATAAAAAAGTACTATGAAATATCATTTCATTACAATACTAAAATACAGGGTATTCTATTTAAGAAAACTCAGAAAATATTCATTCCGAGTTTCGACCAACCCTGTATACTTAAATTTCAAAATTAGCTATACTAGTGATTCTTAACAATAATAGACTATATTAAAAATCACTTGAACGTAAGCAGAGTTTTGTTTTTAATGTCAAACTGTTACAATTCTACAGGGTGTGAATGTTGCTACGAAATTAATAAAAAAAACGTAAATATCTTTTAAAATACCCTATATAATGTTACAAAATCTCATATTTTAAGAAAGAAGATATTGAAAAGAATCCAAAAATGTAAAAATATACAGGGTGTCCCATTTAAAAAAACCAAGTATTAAGCAACTTCCGGTATAACCGGAAGTTGCAAAGAGATGAAAATATTTTTATTTAATAGATAATCCCTCAAAACCCCTTTAATTCAAATTTTCATTATTCTGTTGCCTTTAGTTCTCGAGATATTTCTAATAGGCCAGTTATCTGCCTCACCCTATATAAAATGAAGATTTTTATTCAACATTTACTGGTAAAAGTAGACTCCAACTAGAAAAAGTAATACTCTTCCTAATGACATTTAGTAAGAGTTGATTCACACAAACAATCGATTCTAGAAATTAAATGTTACTGGATGTGTTTAAATCGTGATATTTATAGTCCAGGCTGTATCGTCGCCCCCGTTAAGTAAATGATTCCAGTTCGATTTTTTTACACAAACTTACTCAAAAAGAGTTCCTTATAACGAATCCACGGGGTGTCAGGGGGTACCGTAATCGAAAAATTGTTTAAACAATTTTTTTTTAAACAAATTCACTTCGGACGTTTTTTTTACATCATTAAAATTTGGGTCATTCGGAGCAAAAGAGGTATTTTGTGATTTTTCTGTAAAATTTATTGTTCTCGAGTTTACACGATTTAAGATTTGAAAAATGCGAAAATGACCATTTTCAAGGCTTAATAACTCAGTTAAAAATTATTATTATGAAAGTCAGAAAGTCACCAAATCAAATTTTAACGACCCCTCTACAAGGTACTGAAGAAATATTTGTCATTATTGTATTACTAAGCTGTTATTTTTAATTATTAACAATGAGCGCTAGGAGCGTATTGAGGCGGCTGTTAATGTGAGTGCGACTGAGATGCACCATTGGACGGTAGGAATGAAGGATCTTACTCGCACTCACATTGACGGCCGCCTCAATACGCTTTTAGCGCCCATTGTTGATAATTAAAAATAACAGCTTAGTAATAAAATAATGAAAAAAATTTCTTCAGGATCTTGTAGGGGAGGCTTTAAACTTTGATTAGGTGACTTTCTGACTTTCATAATAATAGTTTTTAATCGAGTTATTAAGCCTTAAAAATGGTCATTTCGCATTTTTCAAATTTTAAATCGCGTATGACTCGAAAACTATCAATTTTAGAGAAAAATCACAAGAGACCTTTTTTGCTCCGAATTACCAAAATAATCTAAAAAAAGAATGTGTGTGTACTTTGTACGCACGTAAGAAGTTATACTTCTATTATATGATTATATGATTATAAACGAAATTAATATACTTTTTATTTATATTTTATTTAAATATTAAATTAATTTATACTTACTACTTCTCAAACATTTTTATTAAAACAGTGCCAAAAAACACATTAAAATGCCACAAATGATTTCTGAACATTAATTATTGTCGGAAAATTTTTTAACTAAATACGTATTTTCTGAAAATAAAATTATATAATAAATATACTTACAATCATAAAATGTATAAAAAAAATTAAAAAAATAAAAGTTTCTATTGGGATTCGAACCAACTTATAACGCGGCTGGTATTTGCGTTGTATTGGGATTCACCCGCATTAAAACTTCGCCACAGAGACAGCTTGTCATTATGTGCGAAGATCGTCTAACTAAACAGATTAACCTTTTGACATTTTTAACTTATGTAAATCAAATTATTTTGATTTTGAATTGAAATGATTTAGAATTGAAAAAATACAACAAAACATAGAGTAAGAAGACAATATATTAGGTGAATATTGATAGAAATTTTGATGGTAATCAAATTATGTAAATAAAAGTATTACATACTACTTATGTATTTTGGTAGGTTCAAGGTAGGTATCGGAGCCCGTATAACGACTAATAAATTTCTCAATCACTTGCGTCGTGCAAAGTGGCTATGTTCAAGTATCATAACAAAATTTGATCAACTATTTATAAAACACTTACCAGTGAAAGATTCTTTAGCTTTGAATAAGCGAGATCTGCGGCACTCATACTAGGCACAGTTTGATGAGCTTTCACATTGGCATGCAACAATCATCTCTTCTATGTAAATAAGTCCAAAAATATAATATGAAAACTATTTAAAAAGGCAGTATAACCATTAACTAACTTTTTGTTTGTTGTTTCTCTTCCTACAAATTTTAAAACGCAACAAGCATACATTATAACCAAACCATGCACAGTCCCACAGCTGTGCCACAGCTGCCATATTGGATAATTTTTGTCATGTCATTTGAACATCCAATCAGAACAAAGTTATAATGCGCATGCGCCCGGTCGCTAGGTTTTCCCATATAAAATTTCACCGTCATTACGCCCGTAAAGAAGTATAACTTCAAAAAATTTGTCCGGAGTGAAATACTTGGTTATTTATAAAACAGTTCGTGAAGTATACTTTTTGCGCACGCACGCGATGTTTAGAGCACGAGCGGGCCGAGTGCTATACATCGCCTAAGTGCGCAAAAAGTAGTTCACGCACAGTTTCATACAATATTTTATCTACCAAAAAACAAATAAAAAACGGCAACTCTTCGTCACTGGAATACATTTCTATTTTACAATTTTTTAGAACTTTGACATTTAAAAATTCATACTTCTGTCAAACCACAAAACTGTCAAAAATTTTTTTTGGTATTTATTGCTCACATGTCATCACCATGACAAGGCGAAAGTTAAGGATATTTGATTATATGAAAGTGTGCTAAAAAACAGTGCGAAAAAGTAAATCCCATTTAAAATACATTATTACTTCAGGCATACTTTAAACCCTTCATGTACTGCTATCTATATTTACAATGTTCACACAATAAAAACTTATACATAATATGAGGTAGAGTAGATAAGAATTATTTTTGTGAATTTGGTTAACAAAAATTGGTTAAACAATTTTTCGACCGCGGTACCGCCTGACACTGTGTATTTGTTATAAAGATGTATTTGTTTGAGTAAGTTTGTGCAAAAAAATCGAATCAGAATAATTTACCTAACGGGGGCGACGTTACAGCCTGGACTAATAAGTAGTTGAAACGGTCAACACAAAGAGACGCACACTCATCAAAAATGCACGTGAGATTATACTCGTATAAATTGTATAATCTACTTTTACTAACAAGAGTTAGGAAGAGTCAACTTCAACTAGTAACAGTTGATTTAAAATTTTCAAATCAACTTTTACTGCTCATTTTAGTTGGAGTTGACTCGAACTAGGAAAAGTCAACTCTAACTGAGAATCAACTTGAACTGTAACATACATATATATGTTACAGTTCAAGTTGATTCTCAGTCAGAGTTGACTCCAACTAGTTGGAGTCAACTCCAACTGAAACGAGCAGTAAAAGTTGATTTTAAAAATTTAAATCAACTTTTACTAGTTGGAGTTGACTCTTCCTGGATCGATTCAGTAAATGTTGATTATAGGAGAATCTCAAGTGCATTTTTGATGAGTGTGCGTTTCTTTGTTTTGACCGTTTCAACTACTTATTAGTATAGTCTGTAACGTCGCCCCCGTTAGGTAAATTATTCTGATTCGATTTTTTGCACAAACTTACTCAAAGAAATACATCCGTATAACAATCCTTATAACAAATACACAGGGTGTCACGCGGTACCGCGGTCGAAAAATTGTTTAACCAATTTCAGTAAAGTCAGTCAGTAAAGTGACTCTATCGAAAGAGTCTGATATTACGAGCAGAGGAACAGACGCGTTCGATAAAGAGTATTGAGGTGGTAAAATTGTATCGTCAATCATAAAAAACATTAACACTTACTTTAACTTTGAGGATTTTTTTTAATTTTAGACGAAATAAAAAATTCGTATGACAGTAATGACAGATGACTTTTGCATGATGGTCGGTTTTGATGTGTAATCGATAGTTATCAATATTGTATACCTACCTAATTATTAAATCTGTAAAGTTTTGATTTATTTTGTATGAATATAATTGCGAAACACTATAGAATTTAGGTCCGTAAAGTTGGCTTGTCCACTTTTATATAACAATAAAATTTTCATGCCATAATTTAGTGCTCATTTAGTGCTAATTTTGTACCGCAGTCCCGAATTTTGTGCTCTTTATTTATTTAAAAAAGCAGGTGGACAAGCCAGCTTAACGTTAAGCTGGCTTGTCCACTCTTAGTACACAATGAAAAAATAAAATTATTCAGATTCTAAATAGGCTATAATTTAGTGCTCATTTAGTGCTAATTTTGTACCCTAAACATTATAATGACATATTTGTTTAAACAATTTGTTATAAACAAAATTTAAAAAAATTAAAAAATCGAAAATTTTTTTATGCTATAATTTAGTGCTCATTTAGTGCTAATAAAATATCCATATTCTGAATTTTGTGCTCTTTATTTATTTAAAAAAGCAGGTGGACAAGCCAGCTTAACGTTAAGCTGGCTTGTCCACTCTTAGTACACAATGAAAAAATAAAATTATTCAGATTCTAAATAGGCTGTAATTTAGTGCTCATTTAGTGCTAATTTTGTACCATAAACATTATAATGAAATATTTGTTTAAACAATTTGTTATAAACAAAATTTTAAAAAATTAATACCTTTACTGTAATAATAACTAATAACTTACTTTTTGCTAACAAAATATATATTCCTTGAATGTTGTGTCCTTTGTTTATTTTAATCGAGCCTAAATCATATTATGTGATATAAAAAAATATTTTAATAATTTATATACTGTAATGGTAATGTATTATAAATAGTTTATTCCGTTTAAGATAATTTGACCTTAGGAGCCAGGATATTACATCTTTAAAGATGGCACGTCATAAACCCTTTTGTATTGAAAGGGACTTTTATGCCTGAAATATACCTCCAATAGTGTTTTCTCATGGTTTTTAACTACAGTAGAAAAAATTGGAGACACTAAGGCTCAAACAGGAACATATGTTTTAAATCCTTTTATGATTGGGTTACTAAATAATAATAAAGACTTTTTTTTAAATCTGTAAAGTCGAAATAATTTCCGCACCCTGAAGTCAGTATTCGTCTTGACGTTGACTTGACCACTTCTGTAATATTTTGTTTATTAAACAGGCACTTAATAATTGCGTTGTTATTGAATGTGATTTATGTATTTACGTGAGTGATATTTGTTAAGGGGGTTCTTACATATGTAAAAGTATATGCAATTTTAGCGATTTTTGTAAAGGCCTCCTGACAAAACTAGAAGAGATATCGAATATCCCCCTTAATAGTGAAATAGTTGTGAAAATGAGTATCCCTCACGTTGGTAGGAAAAGGAACATTTCACCGTCTAGAGTGAAAAGTTCACCGTCTGCTTATGAAAAGTCGAAGCATTTGCTTTATTATGATGACGATTTTAAAAAACTAAAAAGTAAAGAAGATGGTGTATGGCTTGACTTCTGTGAAGAGCTGGGTGGCAAATTAAAGCATACTACGTTATATAGTAGAGTATGTAATTTAAGGAAAACGAAATTCACCGAACCCACAATTGATGAAAATATTAGCAAATGTGTAATTAATAAAGATCAAGACAGTTTTTTTTCGAACAGTGACGAAATTAGCTTTATAATTTATGGTAAAAAATCAGAATATGAAGCCTTATTAGTACAAAAGACATATAAAAGACGCGAAACAAGAAAAAACAAAGTTTATACAAGGGAGTCATTGCATTTAGATTCATCGCGTAATTATTCGCGATGGATTACGTTTGCAATTTGGGCTGGAACAAAAATACCCTGTGGATTCAATATTCTGAATCATTCAATTACTGATAATGGTAATTATGGTACTCTTCAAGGTAAGTTTTTTAACATTTTCTTCATTCTTTATAACTTAAAATCAAAATTAGAATTAGTGACACAACAAAAAAATTTAGTAATATAATTTAAAATTATGCAATAGTTTATTTCTTTCATTAACTCTTTAAGCATGAATATTCCCTAAATCTTATTTGTCATAAATTTATACATGTTAAATTTATGATAAATGTCATTTATGGTAAATAAGTTTGATGGAAAATGAGATTTCGGCCAAATGAAATAAAAGCCAAAAGAAATTTCAGTCAAATGAAATTGATGCCAAATGAGATTTAGAGACTATAAATACACCTCAAATAAGTTTTTATTTTAAATAAGGTTCCGAAATACCTACATAATTATCTATAGCAAATTTGTTATAATCGTAATATTAGGACTATGAGATTTTATATCTCTGACTCTGACTGACCAAAACAGTTTAACAGTTAAACTCTTAGAAAATTACGATTATCTCCTAAAATGAAATCGACAAAATGGGCCCTTTTCATGCGGACGTACACATATAAGTATTAGGGGGGTAATAAATTATGAAGATATTTCGATTATTATTTTTGCCCTGGCTATTCCCTTTGCCCAGAATAGCGACTGTATCGATAAATAATAATCGAAATATCTTCGAAATAAGTGTGAAGAAGTTTAGATTAGATTATTATCTTTGCCCCGGTCTACCCTAGGTATTTAAGTATTTTTGAGTTCCTATTACATAATAAATAGACTTAATAGATTATGGATAAATAGATTAAATAATAAATAAATAAATAGACCACAAAAATCTATCTATCAACCCACAAAATGTTCAATGATACGCTTCTAATTTTTAATACGAATAAAAATTTATCAAATCGAATTTGTCCACATTTGTATTTCATTAAGTATGAAAAGTGACATTTCAAAATAATATTGATACCTAAATATGTTCCTGTTTTCAATATTTTAATTCTAAAATTTGTGTACAAGACTTATTTTACGTTATTATTATTACATTATAATCTTATTTTTTAAACTTTAAATCATATAAAAATTTAATTTAGAAAAATGTAATTTTTTTAGGATATTGTAGCTGTGGTAGCAAACTTCTTTGTACACTTGATAATGAAACTTATTTTGAAGATGTGCAAATGGAATGTGTTGTCAAGAAAGGAAAAAACTTTGGCAAATGCAAAAAACGCTATTTGAGGGAACCATTTCGGACGGAAGCTGCAATTGAATTGACTAATAAAGGAGCAGAAATAGATCGAACTGAACAAGCTAGAGGAAATATGGAACCAGGCGATCAAGAACCACCTTTTATGCCTAGTGCACCTGTTTTAAGAGTTGCTAAAGCTGGACATGTCCGTTCACAATACATTCATTCAGACCTTTTTGAAGCAATACGTATTATGAAAACTTCTACCTGGAATAACGCAATTCATGGCATTGGTTATGATCCCTTTTTCGTGCACTTTTGGACCGCACATCAAACAAGATTATACTTTTATTATGCAAAAAATGAAATTACAAGCGTTTGTCTAGATGCGACAGGAAATATTGCAAATAGCATTGAAACGATTGGAGGAACAAAAGCAGGCCCTGTTTATTTATATTCGATTGTTGTTAACAACGATGCAGGACAATTTAGTGTAGCACAAATGCTGAGCTCAGTACATAATACTAATGCAGTTATGTACTTCCTTAACGAGTGGACTCGTTTAGGTGCCCCTCAACCTAAATAATTCACGTGTGATGGAGGAAAAGCGCTCATAATCGCCAGCATTAAAGCATTCACTCAGTACCGCACCATCGAAGAATATGTTAATGCTTCTGACCTCCCTCAATGTTTTATTAGAATGGATGTTACTCATTTCATTAAATTGTACGTAAATTTTTTGAGTGACTTGACAAAATCTAGGAAAGTTAAAGTATTTTATAAAGCTGCTATAGGACAATTATTATTATGTCAAACTATAGAAAGAGCAACCACTATTCTAAAAGCAATTTTAATAGTGGCTTCTTGCGAAACAGATGGATTACTCATTAATTCAAATGAAGACAGTAGTTGTGAAACGCAAAAACAATTTTTAAAAAATATAGTTCAGCCACATGGTTTAGAAGAGGCTCTTTTCGACGAAGAAGTAACAGAAAAATGGGAATCAATGAGGCCAACTAATGAATCTATTTTTGACGACACAAACGAAGAAAGTGAAAACTTAGCAGATAAACCAATAAATTGTTGGTCAGATTGGTTTGAAAATGTTGAAAAAGAAGTCGAAATGGTGAAAACAAAAGAAATAGGAATACATGACAATCCATTTAATTTGCCAGAATTTTGCGCACGTTTAAAGAAAGACATTAAAAGCTTCCCGTTATGGTCTTGTATTTGGGTACAAAAATTTGGATTTGGTAAAATTCCGGCTTCCAGTTCTGCAGTAGAAAGCGAAATAAAAAATATAAAAAAAGATTTATTTGAAAAAAAATTAAGAGCAGATGCAGCAGTTAATGCGATTTTAGAGTACCTGGTTGGTCGCTCTAATATAATTCAAGCGAAAACTGATGCAATGGAAAACAAAGAAGATAACGTTGAAATTACTAAAGGATCTGGAAATGAATCGGAGAAAGATCTTGATGCAGAAAGAAATTTAATAATTGCTACTGAACCAAAGTCAATCTCAATTAAGGAAGATAAAGAATTCGTAAAAGGTATGTAAAAGCTTCTAACTGAAGTAGGTATTTCTTATTCATTACACCTTGTTATATATTTTACAACTATTTTTATTTTCTCTCATGTTTACAGATACAATTCAAGAAGAGAACGTAAGAATAATTAATACCAAAGAAATAATATGCCAATTGTGTTCATCCAGTTGTGCACAACAAAAAAAAGGGAGTAGTGAAATGTTGTGCAACAACTGCAATGCTGTAAACAACGTACAACAAATAATCGACTTAGGAAAAGAAGAAAATTGGCGTGGTCAAGTCACTAAGGCATCAAAAAATACAACTAAAAAATCGAGAACAAAATCTGCAAAGTTATCAAAATACTTGGATCAAAACCAAATTACTTTTGATTCACTGTTTCAAGATAATTTGCAGAAAGTGCCTATTCTGAAGAATGGAAATGCTTTAAATTTAAAGGTAAAATTAATCAGTTTATATTAAATATTACTTTGTGTTGCAAAATAGTTAATAGTGAATAATTACTTAATTTAAATGAACTCAGTTCAATCAAATTATGAATTTATTACGATAAACAAAATAATTAAAATATTTAAAATTTTATACCGGTTTCTTTTATTCTAGGGTGTGAAAATTAAAAAACAATTGTATTCATTTTATAACACGTGTGCAATAGATTCAATTGTACAATCGTTTATTGTTGGAGCAATAGACCATTCTGAAGTCGAAAATGCATTAAAAACATTACAAAAGGATTGTCCATTTATTGCACTTGCACTATATATAAAAAAGATGGGAGTTGCACAATCTTATGTAAAACGAGGCAGAATTTTACTGGAGTTTCATGAAAGTGCTATACAGAAGACACTAAACAAAACAAATAATGAACTTCAAAAAGTAATACACGTAGACTGCAACACAAATGCTTTTGACATGATGTTAAAATTAATTGAAAAGTTACCAATTAACAGAATAGTCATAAACTGTAATAATGGTTGCCCTCAAAGAACCCGAGAAACGAATTATTATTTTTTGGATAACTTACTCTTTAAGGAAGCTTTAAGCGAAGTGGAAATGCAAGAAGCATTAACAACTGACAGAGATTGTAGCAGAAGAGGATGCTTAGGACAATCAGAAGTGCAATATGATTCAAGTGGTACGTTTTAAATGATTAAAATCAACAAAAGTATTTTATTTTTCACGTGTACACATAAATTAAAGAAAATCCATATACTTAAAATAATTTCTTTACAGGTCCAATTATCTTAATTCAATTAACGGACATCAGGACATTAACTCATCTGGATAACATCCCGATAAAATTTTCTGATGTACTTGGGACCTCTGATTATTATTTACTGGTAGGAGTAATCCGTTACATTAACAATGACCTTACCTCGACTAATGGATTAGGAAAACTGTCCATGGGACACTACACAACAATCTGTCGCAGAAATAATCTGTGGACCGAGTTTAATGATCTCAATGCAGGAACACAAAGAACTCTAACCAAAGATGTGGACAAAAAAGTCAACATAGAATTTCTAATATACATTAAAGTTGAAAAAACGTATAAATAAAATCAATTAAAACTGTATCACCATGCCTTTATATTTAGACTGTAATTCTTTTCTACATTAATAAAGAGCACCAAATTTGATCTCACGATGTCTTATTTAGTTATTTGCACACAATTTGCGCTAAATTGGATCACTAAAAATTTTCGTTTTTATTACTGTTTAAAATTTTAATGTTTTATAATAATCTTTATGGTACAAAATTAGCACCAAATGAGCACTAAATTATTGCATAAAAATTTTTTCAATATTTTAATTTTTAAAAGTTTTGTTTATAACAAATTGTTTAAACAAATATTTTATTATAATGTTTATGGTACAAAATTAGCACTAAATGAGCACTAAATTATAGCCTATTTAGAATCTGAATAATTTTATTTTTTCATTGTGTACTAAGAGTGGACAAGCCAGCTTAACGTTAAGCTGGCTTGTCCACCTGCTTTTTTAAATAAATAGAGAGCACAAAATTCAGGATATGGATATTTTGTTAGCACTAAATGAGCACTAAATTCTAGCATAAAAAATTTTCTATTTTTTAATTTTTTAAAATTTTGTTTATAACAAATTGTTTAAACAAATATTTCATTATAATGTTTATGGTACAAAATTAGCACTAAATGAGCACTAAATTATAGCCTATTTAGAATCTCAATAATTTTATTTTTTCATTGTGCACTAAGAGTGAACAAGCCAGCTTAACGTTAAGCTGGCTTGTCCACCTGCCTTTTTAAATAAATAAAGAGCACAAAATTCGGGACTGCGGTACAAAATTAGCACTAAATGAGCACTAAATTATGGCATGAAAATTTTATTGTTATATAAAAGTGGACAAGCCAAGTTTACGGACCTATAGAATTTTACCTTTTGACATAAATTTTATTAATAATAACATAAATTTCGTACAATATTTTTAATAATTAAAGTAAAAAAATTTTAATTTCACTCAAATAAATAATCGATTGCTGACATTGACCACTTACATTCAATCTCGGTTAATTTGATTAATTATCGCGGCAGGTAAAGTAACATTCTTCTTTCAATACAACAAAGTGTTACTTTACTGCCGAAAATGAGGACAAATGAGTACAATACTGACTGATTTTAGTGAAGTTTGGCGATGAACAATGATTTTAAACAAATTCGCAAAAATACATAATGTTTTCACTTTTCAAGGTTTAATAACTCGGTTAAAGATAATTATTGTGTGAAAGTCGAGCGAGCGGCCGTGGAGTAACGGCATAATCGCTGGCCTCATACGCCAGAGCACGTGGGTTCGAGCCCTGCTAAAGACAAACCATTTTCATTTTCAATAATGACACGAGCCGTCTCACCGTGCCTCGGAGAGCACGTTAAGCAGTCGGTCCCCCTGGGCTAGTGTACATCGACACTAGTTACTTGAAACAGGGTTAAAGATGTAATTGGCGCCGGAACTGTCCGAAAGGCAAAAATGCCATACGATATTATATATTATGAAAGTCAGAAACTAAAAAAAATCAAAGATTAAAACTACCTCTATAAGATCCTGAAGAAATTTTTGTCATTATTTCATTAATAAGATATCATTTTTAATTATCAACAATGAGCGCTAACCTTGTATTGAGGCGGCCGTCAATGTGAGTGCGAGTGAGATTCACCATTGGACGGCCGGAATGGTGCATCTCTTTAGCACTCCCCAATGACGGCCGCCTGATACGCACTTAGTGCTCATTGTTAATAATTAAAGATAAAGCTTAGTAATAAAATAGTGACAAACATTTCTGCTAGATCTTGTAGAGGGGCTATAAACTTTGATTTGGTCACTTTCTGACTTTCATAATAATGGATTTTAATGGAGTTAAGCCTTGAAAATGGCTATTTTCGCATTTTTCAAATTTTAAATCGCGTATAACTCGACAACAATCAATGTTAGAGAAAAATCACAAAATACCTTTTTTTGCTCAGAATAACCCAAATGATCTAAAAAAAATTGTTCGAAGTGAAAAAATTATTTTTGTGAATTTGTCTAAAAAAAATTGTTAACAATTTATCGATCAAGGTACTGCCTGGCACCCAGTAGATTTGTTATGAGGACCTCTTTTTGAGTAAGTTTGTGCAAAAAATTCGAATCGGAGTAATTTACCTAGCGGGGACGACGATACAGCCTAGACTAGTTTGAACATATTCAGTAACATTTAATTTCTAGAATCGGCTGTTTGTGTGAATCAGAATCAACTTTTACTAAACGGCATTGGGAAGAGTATACTTTTCCTAGTTGGAGTCTACTTTTACTAGTAAATGTTGAATATAAATCTTCATTTTATATTTAAAATCAACTTTTACTGAAACCAGCCGTTAGAGTTGACTCCAACTAGTTGGAGTCAACTCCAACTGGATAATCAACTTGAACTGTAACATATACATATTATAGCAATTATTCATGGTCATTTAATAACTAAAATTTACGTACTACGTAAGATTTTTTAAGTCATCTGTTTCTGAAATAATAAATTTGTTCCATCCTTTTGCATCATACTGTATATTTTAGATCCAATATATTGTTTGGTGTAATTTTACACTAAACTATAAGTGTGCCTACAAAACCACAGCCGACAAAGGAAATAAAAAGGTAGGGACAATACGTAATACATATCAGATTATCTAAAAATGAAAACTAAGAATTCTGAATCTCCTTTCAACAGAATAATAACAAACAATAACAACCACAAGATGAAGATTTCGATGATAATGTTTATTAAACATCTGCTACGAAAAACTGATAGATAACTGAAAAAAATAAGAAAAGACAATAGAGAATATATCTAATGAAGAATTAAGACAATAATTAAAAAGATTTAAAAATGAATAATGAATTAAAAGAAACAACATATTTTAGATGAGACGAAAACTAGACTAAAATATAAGCTAAAAACAAATTACTAAGAGTTATTGCAAGAAAAAAGACCCCCAATTAAAAAGGATAAAAAATAACAGAACAACTGACCCCGGAAACATACTTGCAGAACTGCAAAAACTCGCTCCTTTGGCCTTAATACAAGAATTAAAACACGTACCTATCTGATGGAAAAATTCCGATGGAATGGAAAATAGACGACATACAAAAAAGTAATCAAAGAAAAGTTAAGTACTTAATAAAATATTTGTTAAAAATGAATCCGACGCCTAAGAAGGTGTCTGAGATATGAAAAGAAGAAGTTAAAAATGATTTATTAGTACCTACGTCCCATTTCTGAATCATTAATGTGATTATACTATAGTTTAACCTTAAGTACTAACATCTTAAATCAATGGCGCAAACACTAACTAACCGCCTGACAGACGGGTTTCACATTTTACTGGTTATTTTTCTTTTGTTAAATATTATAATGCAAAAAAATATTTCGATGACTTACTGAAAGTATTACTTATCTAAAAAACACAGTAATTGATCTAGTTTTTCTGTATTTATTAAAATACAAAACATTATAACAAGAATGGAAGGATTGTCTGTGCGACTTTTTATTCCTGAAAAAAAGTGTGATAAAAATGAAACAAATTAAAGAATCTTGATAAAAATTTATAATCGAGTTAAACAAAGAGTAATAAACATGAAAATAAAAAATTTTTTAAAAAATATTAAAACAAAAAAAAACTGACAGGCACTAAAATTTGTACAGTGTAGCAATGGTAGTCAGTGGCAACATTTTCATCACAAATTGATCCCACTTCGCTTACGTCGTCTTCTACCTCATCAAGTCATTTCAAAAGAGTTTCCTCATAGTCTTTATCCCCTTATTTGAACTTTTTGACGAACTGGGGCACATTATGTTTAATGACGAACTGGGCACAAACACTAACACCCCGTCTATTAGACGGAAATCACACTTTGAGTCTAAATATCTTTCGAATAACAACCTGCAGCAAATTGCCGAATTCAATACTAGTAAATAACAACATAACTTGAAAAGTCATAAACGGATGACCTTCAAATTTTTCTAGGAATGGAAATATCCCACTTTCAACAAACGATGCCGTCTGAGAGACGGTGTGTTAGTACTTAAGGGTTAAAATCATTCATCTGTATTGCTAACTCGGTAGTAATACATGAAATCAATAATAAAGGCGGTACTAATAGTATCATCCCACAAGGAGTACTGTACTATGATTTTAATTCGTTAGTGTAAAGAGGGTGGAACTGGTTTGTTACATCCTTCTTATCTTTAGATTTGATTTGACACAATTTGTAAAACAGGTATACAAACCTATGATTCACCAAGAATTGATTGGACGTAATCATTTTGAAGGTTTGGCCTGTACATTTTTTGGTTGCTTGTAAATTTACTGTTTTAGTTCTTTATCAAAACATTGATAAAGAAGACAAATGAATATCAAATACCTGTATTTGTGTATTTATTGCCTTCACAGACTATCAAAAAAAGGTATTAGACAATATCGAGATGTGGGCCATAGAACAATAGATTCGAGATATTATAGACAACTAATACATAATATAATCTGAAAAACGTAACAGAGGAGTTCGAAGAAAGAAGAAGATAAATAGGTAAATATCTTCAGTTAATCAGAGACAACTTTCGTCAAAATTTCTTCGGATTAAAAGCGTCCAAGAACTAGCCTACAGATGTGTATGCATGATTTGTTTAAGTCATAAGCTCAAGCTCCTTTTAAGAAACAATAATAGTTACTTCCTTGGGGGAACTTATACCATTCTTCAAGTAGTGTGTGACATGAATGTCAATTAAGTATTTGGTCTATACAGGAAACAGCACGTTAAAATCACAAAAAAAAAACATAAAAACAATCCTATCAATAAAATGTTTACAGTTACAGTTTTGACATTATTCTTTGTGATAATTATTGTTTAAAATATAAAGAATGAATTGTCTACTTAATGTGTCAATCTGTGGAGGAAAATGGTGTATCCTAGGCCTACAAGGCCTCTGGTTTTCCAAATATTGACAATCCCCAAAGACAAGACCGGTGTGGGAGGCTTACAGAGAATTACTCTAGGTTCACTGATTTTTGAGCAAAATGCCCACATAAACACAAGCTCAAATCGCCTTCCTAAATACATCACTAAGAAATTAGCGCACTAATATCACCAATTTTCGCAAAAAACAGCAACAGTCACTAATAGTCCAAGTAATGAAGCTTAAAATAGGACAAAACCTCGCAATTTTTACAGAATGGATCGATTTGCTTGAAAATTTACGAATAAGTAGTCCAAGGATCAAAATCTATATCATGCCAAAAGGCGCTTTTACCATGGGGGTGGTTGCCACCCCATCTCGGGGGTAGATATTTTTATTATATTTTGACCGCAAGAGTTGGTAAAAACATTCATTATAAGCAAAAAACGTTCTATACATTTTTTTGATAAAATTAATAGTTTTCGATTTATTCGCTATCGAAAGTGTTAATTTTATGTCGAAAAAATCAATGTTTTTAATCAGTTTTCTGCTAATAACTCGAAAAGTTTTCGTTTTATCAAAAAAACTTTACTTAACAAAAATATACCTTTTGAAAAAATAAACAAAATCGTTTTTTTTTGTTTTATTTAAGACCGATAGTAATCGAGCTATACTTTATTATATGTTGGCTCTTCTTCGTCAAATGCTAAATATTGTAGTTTCAAAGTCAAAGGACGGGAAAACTATGCATTTTTCGAGGATAACTTGTTGAAACTAATTTAAAGTATTTAAAAATATGTATCTCCAGAAATAAAAAAAATCTAGCTAAAAAATTGAAGTGACTTATAATGAAAAGAATGTCAGTCCCTATTTTTTTTTCAGCAAAAAAGTGATCGTAAACAACCCCCTAATCACCACCCTAATTAAAATTTGTCATTGGTCTGATTTAGTTTTCTTGATTTATGTATTATAGGTTCTAGAAGTTTGATCGGCTTAGAATGATTAGTTTTAAAAAAAAATGGAGTTAAAAGCGAATAACGAGTTTTTGTAGTTTGGTAAAAAATGCCCTTTTCTTCAGAATAGAAAGATTAGCGTCAGAGATACGAAAAAATATTTAAATATGAAATTGTAGTTTATTTAATTCCAAGAACTTGGTTTGAAAAAATGTTTATTACGGCAAAAATTGAGTGAGTTATTGACCATTAAAACTTGTAATATCATGCAAAAACCTCCTTTACCAACCCTTTCAATGCCACCTCTTTTTCTGACTGAGAATTTTAAAAGAATGTAATATTAACAGCCTTATAGATCTTGTAAGATCCTACAAAATTCTTTTTTTAACGAACTTTCTAAGATAAAAAATAAAAAAGTTACGGTTAAAAATCAATATTTTTTTGAAAAAAAAAAGGAGAAATTCAATTGGAAGCATAATAATGTAAGTTGGTGGTGTTTTTAGTCATTGAACTTATTTATTCTTCTTTATTTATGTATTAGTAATAGGTAGATTCTAGAAGTTTGATTGGCATAAAATGGTTAGTTTTTAAAAAACTGAAGTTTAAGGCGAATAACGAATGTTTACAATTTGGTAAAAAATGCAACTTCAGAATAGAAAGATTAGCATCAGAGATACGAAAAAATGTTTAAATATGAAATTGTAGGTAATTTAATTCCCAAGAACTTGGTTTGATAGAATTTGTTCTACGCCAAAAATTGAGTGAATCGTAAATGAGTATACCATCGAAAAACATTGATTTTTTAGATATAAAACTAACACTTTCGAGAGCGAATATTATCAAAAAAATGTATAGAACATTTTTTGCTTAGAATGCAAATGGTAACCAGCCCCATGGTAAACCAGCCCCATGGTAAAAGCGCCTCTCGGCATCATATAGATTTTGATGCATGGACTATCCACTACTCATTCTCAAATTTTCAAGCAAATTGATTGATTCTGTAAAAATTGCGAGGTGAAAAGCTTTGGTTCCTGGGCTATAAGGACTAGATAGTACAATTAGATGAAAATACAAATCCCATTCCCATTAACAGAGGCGTTTGATAAAGGCGATAATATCGCCAAGATAAGATAATATTGCCAAAGTTGTTTAATCTGCCATAGAAAACGTCTTCTAAACTACAAATTGGTCAATGATACATGGAGATAGAATAGAATAGAATAAAAATATGCTTTATTGTCATGGAAAATTGTACAATTTTATCGACAAAACTTATAAAATGTCAAGAAAACAAAACAATAACAATATTTCGGAGATTCGCAATCCACACTGATAGACAAAAAGATCAACGTTGGACAACAATATGGGCAACAATACAACATTGAAGACCTTACAAGATAGACAACCAAGAGAAAGTCAGATCCATGGAAGGTGTTGGGAGGTGCCTATATAAGAAGAAGATACATAGAAAATGAATGAGGATCTAAAGGGAAAAGTTAGTAGGGGAGATATGCCTGAGACGGCATACTCTTTTTTAAATGTTTTGTAATCGATAATCGATAGAGTTAGACATGTAATAAAAATCAAAGTCAGTGCTAGGAACATTTACATAAATATAACATTATTTTTTAACAATGTACATATTATAGTTTTTTTCTGAGAAAATAAATTGTAAAGTATTACATGTGCCATCTCACCCACATACATGTGGGTAAGATGGCATACCCTTGAAATAAAGGCACTAATCTCGACTCATAAGTCACAAATAATTTTTTTTGTAGTCTTGGGTACACCGGCACATTCGGAATATGACCACTTGCCACAAATTTGGCAAGGTTAGTCATTTGGCACATCTTAGTCAGGTTTTTCGAGAAAGAGATAATGAAAAGAGGCCATTACAAAAAATGCAAGCAGCATCTTCCTCGTCACTTGTCTCAATATCGACGGAATCGATTTTGTCGGTTCGAATTCCTCTTAAAACGATCCATAACTGTAACGACAAACTTCAATCATATAACAAAATTAATGCAGTGTAAAAACGCATAAGGGTGAGATGGCATACCTATGCCATCTTATCCACCTGCTTACTATGCCATCTCAGGCAACATTGCAATCATACCGTTTTTTAACCTAATTTTTCTTAAGCACATTTTTAAAATATAAATCGATACAGGCGTGATAGGCATAAGGTAAAGGAACATCACAAAATTTAAAAACTTAACTCAGGTGTAAAGACTCGCGAATTATAATGTGATACAAAAAAAGTCAATAAATATTTTGTCCTACTTAATTAACATTCCAAAGGCTACTGCTGTCAAAATAAAACTAGCATGCATAAGTTCAACAATGTTGACAAATTTTAACTTGAGGAACTGAAAACTGTCACACCAGGCACCAAATTTGGAATAGTTTACGAAAAACGCGTGATATGCCATCTCAGCCAGTATGCCGTCTCAGGCATACTTCCCCTACCTATATCATTATGACGAAATAAACGCAACAATAGATGACAGGGTAAGCCTTAAAGTAAAAATCCTGACCTATACAGAAAAATGTAAGTAGCTGCAGAGTATGTATAATGCTGTAATATTGGTATTGTGTTATGCTGATAGAAAAGGTTTTCAGGAATCAAATACCAGAATTTTATTTTAAACCTTAATGCAAAAACCTGATCCAACATCAAAGAAACTGCTGAAAGTTTAGGGTGGTATTTGATACGTAAGTTGGTGCGTCTTTAGTTGTTTTCTGACTGTTTTTTATCACCTTCTTTGAATAGTAGGATTAGTTCGTTGGGTTTCCGGTCTTCCGAAATTTTGTGTTTTCTGCTAGTTGTTCCATCATTGCTGCCGCATAATATTTCAGCAATTTATTTGCTATCCCATCTTTACCTACAGCTTTTCTGTTTCTGTTCCCCACCTTTCTTCAAGTGTTTTTTGTAAAACCTTCTGCGTGTTTATATTAACTTCTTTGTTTCCGATTATTTCTGGTGTTTCTAACATTATTGTTGTTCCTTTGCGTACCTACAGCTTCTTTGGATAGTCCATCGATATATCCTTTTCTATGTGTTTTTCTAAGTTAGTTGTTAGTTTCTTTACTTTCGCTTTTGGCCTATTATAAAGCATAAAGCCCCTTAAAGAACTAGGTGAAGGAAAATGAAATGACGGATGTCAAAAAGTGAGTATGGAGGTTTATGCAGGACAAAAATAAACAAAACATAAGTTGGGACCATGAAAGAGTCAGTCCTATTACAATTTGGAGAAAAATATCTATAGGTGCCTGAAAGAATACTCCTTTTTTTGGAATTGGTGAATGTTTTAATAGAAATATAACTGAATATCTTCAGTTGACCAAAAACAACTTTTGTCAACATTTCTTCGCATTAAAATCGTCCAAGAACTAGCCTACAGATGTGTGGGCATGATTTGTTTAAGCTATACAAGCTCCTTTTAAGAAACAATAATTTCTTCCTGGGGGAACTTATTCAATTCTTCAAGTGTGTGGCATGAATGTCAATTAAGTATTTCGTCTATACAGGAAATAGCACGTTAAAATCACAACTAAAAACATAAAAAACAACCCTGTCAATAAAATCTTTACAGTTTTAAGACTTTTCTTTATGATAATTATTGTTTAAAGTATAAATAATTAATTGTCTACTTAATGTGTGAATCTGTGGAGGAAAAAAGTGTATCCTAGGCCTACTAAGGCCTCTGGTTTTCCAAATATTGACAATCCCCAAAGACGACCGGCGTGGGAGGCTTATAGAGAATTACTCCAGGTTCACTGATTTTTGAGCGAAATGCTCACATAAACACAAACTGAAATCGCCTACCTAAATATATCACTAAGAAATTAGCGCACTAATATCACTAATTTTCGCAAAAAACAGCAACAATCACCAAAGACCAGCCCGAGTGACTGAAGAGTTGACGCATACACCCGCACAACACTAACTGACTGAAACATCAAAATCGTGACAAACACAACGCGATTAGAGGTGGTGCTGTTACTTGAGTAACGATTTTTTCACCGTTTTTCATAGTTGAAAAACAAAAACATGTCTCACAATAAACAATGAAAACTTTTGTTTTCAATTTTCATAGATCCTAGACAGCTTAAGACCTTTATTTTGAATATAGAGAATTTGAAATTGGTCATTAGCAGAATGATTATGATCTAAAAGGTAAAGTACGTATTTAGGTAATACGTACAATTTTTTTAGCTGTTTTTCTATTGTTGAAAGCCCTTTTGTGTTCTGCTATCCGTTTGTCAAAGGTTCTACCAGTTTGGCCGATGTAAGTTTTTGGACCGTCACCACATATAAGTTTGTATAAGTACACCAGTGGCGAATCCAGGGGGGTCATGACCCCACCCAAACTAAAATAAATATCAATCAAATTATCCTAAAAAAACCGAAAGCTCTCAAACAAAAAAAATTAAGCCCATCCAACAAATAATTGAAACCCCACTTATCCTAGGGGTGGTAGGAATAAGTGACCTTGTATTAAAGAAAAGTAATTAAATCACCATCAAGATCTATGACCCCCCCCCCCCAAATTTCTGGATCTGCCACTGAATTACATCATATTGTGTAAGTGATTTTACTTTTGACTTTTGTTGTTCCCAATATATTTGCTTATGTTGTTGTTAAGTACTTAAGGTAC
Organism: Diabrotica virgifera virgifera; assembly: GCF_917563875.1. Lineage (NCBI taxonomy): Eukaryota > Metazoa > Arthropoda > Insecta > Coleoptera > Chrysomelidae > Diabrotica > Diabrotica virgifera. The sequence continues at coordinate 216,485,612 of NC_065451.1, read as the reverse complement.
TGGGTTTTTTCTCTGTTGGTGGAAAGACTAATTTCAGTTTCAGACTAATTTTGAAAACAAACAGGAGTTCTCCGTATTTCATAAACCTATCCATACCGACACAACTATACAAATCCCATCACTCCATCAAAGGTTTGCGTCAAAGTCGCAAACCAAGTATCCACATCTTTCACTCCACAAGCTGGAGTCCCACAAGGTTCAATACTAGCACCAATATTATACACATTTTACAACAGTGACGTCCCTTATCCCATTAATCGAACCGGGTCAATCCTACTATATGCAGGCCCGCCGGCAAGGGGGATCAGGAAGGGTCCGCCGACCCCCCTGGATAATTACAGCTTCAGATAAAACAAATCCGTCTCAATTAATAAATTTTACAATATTTTATGACAATCCAAAATTTTATGTTTAGTTAAAATGATAACAGAAAATAAATCACATAAAATGCATTGTGCAAAACTTCCACAAAGACATTGGTGGCACAAAGGACCACTATCAAAACAGAAAGTGAGTAAGGTGCTAACGGTTCAATTACGGTTTCTAGATTCTAGGTACAATATCTTAGTGCGATGTCACATTATGCGTTTTGACAGAATGCGGTGAAAACGCATCCGTTTCCAACGCAACCGGACCGACCTGTCACACTATGCGTTTAGTCTGGTGCAGTTTGTAAGCGCGTACCGATGACTCAAAACGCATCCGTTTCCAACGCAACCGGACCGATCTGTCACACTATGCGTTTTCACCGGATGCGGCGGAAACGCATCCGGTCAAAACGCATAATCTGACATCGGCCTAATGTGGCATCGCACTAATCCGGTGGTGCGACTGTCCGACACGTTTAGTAATGCGGCGGTATGAGTTCAAAAGGATTTTCCTGTTTTGACAAAAAGGATTTATGATAGGCAGATTACCTAAACTGTATTAGTTTCTGGAAAAGGCTAGTCGGTACCAAGCAACAAACAATATTAACCATAGGGTTCATTCGCTATTAAGATATTAGAGCGGTATCATAGTCAGTCATAGTTTGTTTTGAAATATATTATTGCCAATTTGCAAAAACTTCTTCAGATATTGAAGTCACAAAGAAATGATCCAGATAAGTATTTTCATGAAATATATGAAAAATGTGTGGATTACGCCAATAAATTTAAATTAGAAATTACAGTACCACGAATAACATCTAAACAGACACAAAGAGCTAACTATTTATTAAATGGATCTGAAGAATACTATAAAGTGTCCCTTATCCCTTATATGGACTCTATAATACAGTCTATTTCTCTCAGATTCTCTGCCGATACTAGTACCGCATTTTTGCTCTCGGAAATACATCCCAGAACCAGAAAATTAGGAACTAACTCATACTTAAGCAAGATGAAATTTCTCAGAAATATAATCTTGAAAACTTTGCATCAGAAATTGAAACGTGGATAGAACTTTATAAAACAAAGACAATTAATGAAAACCTAGGATTTCAAGAAATTCTAAATCATGTTAAGTGTACACAGACAAAAACAAGGTTATTGATAAATTTGGTCAAGATCGAAGGAGAGTACAGTTTTTTTACCGATTAATCTTTTTTTGTATTATATATGATTATTAAAATATAAATTTTTCTTGTTCTTTAATTCATTTGTAGAATAGAAAAGCGACTTAAAGATTTTGACGCTCCTTAATTTTTTTCTGGCGGCGGCCCTGACTATATGCCGACGATACTGCCCTGCTTACAGCAGGCACTCCACGTGGTACTTTGAGACATCCCTCTGTATTCGATAGAACCCTTAATCCCACAAAAACTCAAATGATTTCCTTCAGACATCCTAATAGCCCCAACTACGAGGGGACTAGGATAGCCCTCCAGGGTGAAAGACTCGAATTCCGTTCATCAGTGGGAAGACCACGAAAACGATAAAACGACAACTTGCTACAGGCACATTGAAAAAACAGAGAGTCATGTCTATACAAAAAGAAGAAGAAGAAGAAGAAGAAGAAGAAGTTGTCTATTTGGGAGTTCACTTTAGCAGGACTCTTAACTGGAGCACTGATGTCAAAAACACCTTAGACAATGTAAGGAAGAGAGCCAGTCTCCTTGGAGCGCTATATGGAAAGTTTGGAGGCACATCTAGAAAAACTCTCATTCACACATATAAGACCTACATAATACCTACTATTGATTACAGAGCATGTCTCTACACCGCACTCAAAACAAACATCAGTAAACGCATTGTTGCGTAGAGTTCTTAGAAAGTGCCTCAAGATACTCAAGAAGCATATACATATGTGGTACCCGTCGGTATTGGTACTTCCACTCGCTAAAATTCCCCCTATCCAGGAGAGAATACGTTCTCTCGGCAGCAAGTACGTACAACGTACAATCAACGGCTCCAACATCAGAGCCAAAAACCTCATAAAAAAACTTTGCAACAGGTTCGCAACGCTTTGCAAGAACAAAGTTCTGTTCCGTCCAGCCAACCTTCTACAATTGGCCAGAAACGAACTTCCTGATGAGTACTACGACATACTAGAACAAATCCCACTAATAAAAGTCGTTCCTGAAAACGAGTAACAGCTATCTCCACGTTGGTCTGAAAGGTTGTAAAAGGTTATAGAAGGTTGTCAAAACTCTACTTTCACCATCACTTTCTCCTTAGCTTCTGTGCTAACTAACAGTAATATCCATCCACCTTCTAAGGCCCCCCACTTCACTAGCAATTTTGTTTCTCCACTTGCGTTTGCTCTAAATGTCTAATATCTAAATGCCTCATCATACCACACTCCTGAAAAGGAGGCCTCGTACCCTGAAGAGGCCTAGACCTAAACAGGGATAAAACAACGTGTCTTGCATCACTCCATCCTACACAACATAAATTGGCATGCATGTTACATCATCAACATCATCATCATCAACCCGTACTCGTCCACTGCTGGACATAGGTCTCCCTCAGCTCTTTCCATCTTTCTCTGTTTTGTACTGCTTGCATCCAGTTGCCGACAATACGCTTCAGATCGTCAGCCCATCTGGTTGGTGGTCGTCCTCTGCTCCGTAGTGCTTATTCTCGTGGCCTCCACTCGACAATACATTTTGTCCATCGGTTGTCTGACAATCTGGCGACGTGTCCTGCCCAATTCCACTTAAGCGACCCGATTCTTTCGACGGCGTCCGTTGTTTTTGTTGTACGACGTATTTCTTCGTTTGGGATTCGGTCCCTCAAGGAGACACCCAACATCTGGCGCTCCATAGCCCTCTGAGTTATGCGAATCTTGTTCACTACCTTTTTTGTGAGTGTTAATGTTTCCGTATGTTACATAGATTAACAGAAATTCCGTTGTCAAAAATAGCATCGAGATATTCATTTCAGCGGGATGCTGTTGTTCTAGATGTGAAATTAGATAAATAAGGGTTCATTTCATAAGACAAAAAGATCCCTTGTTTATGGAAGTTCACACCTTGAACAATAGCACCTAGCTCAGCTGAATATTAATGAGTTTCTTAGTTCTTTTGTTCCATTAAAATTCTAGCTCTGTTCCTTGGTGTCTTTGTGTCTTACATTTAAATTAACATTTTAAATTTTCTAGCGGTTATATTAAATTGGTGCAGCATACGTTGTAAATCATCTTCACTTTAAGAGATTAGTTGGTATTGCGTCGTCGTCTGCAGAACAGAATATTTTAAGTTGTTTTTCTTCCACTTGATCTTCTTTTTTCGTATTCACTTTTTTTATTATTTCATCTATGATCGGGTTGAACAATTGAGGGATCAAGGAATCTCCCTAGCTTGTTTCATTAGCAGCTTTAATTGAGTCAGTTAGTTGTTCTACTTTTACTTTTATTGTGTTGTTTTGATAGATATTTTCGATAACTTTGGTTATTCCTAGAGGTACCTGTCTTGCGTACCATGATAAGGTCCTTTAATTTGACCTTGTCAAATGTCTTCTTAAGCTCCACGAAACATAAATATACCGGTTATTGTATTCTAAGCCCGACCGCACATCAAAGAAACATGAAACGTAAATTACGTTTCATGGAAATAAACCACTGCTAAACAAATATACGTCCGGCCATTTATGAAACTCTCCGAAAATAAAAATGTGTCATGAGCATGAATCACACTCGTTTCATTGGTAGGCGGACTTTGAGATTTGTTTAGCAGTGTTTTAGTTTCATGAAACATGTTTTTCGTTTCATGTTTCATGTTTTTCGTTTCATGTTTCTTTGGTGTGCGGCTTGGCTAATGATTTCTCTTGAACTTTCCTCATTATAATTATAGCGTCGGTGCATGATCTTCCCGACCTAAAACCTTGTTGTTTTTCTGATAGTGTTATAAATTTCATTTAGTTTATTTGTTATCACTTTGTTTGGTAATTTTAGTGTTGTGGTTAATAAATTAATTCCTATGAAGTTCTCCGGGTTCGAGTTGTTTTCCTTTTTGAAGAGAGGTATTAGATATTAGATGCTTGATCTCCATTCTTGTGATATTCTGTTTTGTTCTGTTATTTTTCGTATTAGTTTTAACAGTTGTATCGCCACATTTATCAAATAGGCTGCCTATGTTTTCCTGCTGAATATGTTTCGTTTTTATTACATCTTTCATCTCTCTCTTTTGTTCTCTGATCATTCGTCACATTTCTTTTTGTGTTCCATCTGTTTTGAGAAGCTCCAGAATGAACTGGAGAGAAGAACAGTATAAAGAGATTAAAGAAATGTCATGAATTTGAAAAAGAAAAGAATTTTGATTATGGAAACATCACTCGAGTTGGAAATTGGATTACAATAATAATAGAAAGTATTTGATATATTGTGTACGTTCAAATAATTGTAGTTTTATTGTACTATGTTGCGTAGCTCTCTAAACTTTAATTGTTTTAATTCATTCATAGATGTCCAAATTTATTCAGTCAGAGATACACCCTCTACAAAACCCTCGAAGATATATAAAAATATCACTTTCAATAACAGTTACTTCCATCTCTAAATCTGAGTGGAACGCCTTATCCGAAAGGTGTCGAAGAAGGGGAGAACTGCCGAGTGTTCACGATGATGTCCAGTGTTTTGGTGGTTGCCTCCCGAAGTCCCGTAGGCTCTATTCTCTAATACAGGATGAAAAATCAATTTCATTAGGACTATTTTTACGGGGTGAACTTTCAGACTGAATAGAAATACAGTGTGATTTCACTGAAATAAATAATAAATAATATGTACATACATATTAATTTATTAATCCTTTAAGACATTTTTACGAATGAAATATGAAACAAAATATGAAATGAAATAGTAAACTAAAATTATAGAGACCAAAAATGACTTATAGAGACTAAAATTATAGGGACACAAAATTAAAAATGGAGATGGTATTTCATTCTTTTTTTTATATCATCATCATTCTCTTTGCCTTAATCCCTATGCGGGGTCGGCTTCGGCTTCCCTAATTGCATTTCTCCGCACCATTCTATCTTGGGCCATATCAATGTCAATCCCCTTTACCAACATGTCCTGCCTTATCGCCTCCCCCCAGGTATTCTTTGGTCTTCCTCTCCTACTCCTTCCAGGAATCTGCACTTCAGCTATTCTTCGTATTGGGTGATTAACGTCTCGACGTTGAACATGACCAAACCATCTTAACATATGCTCTCTCATTTTGGCATCAATTGGTGCCACACCTAGACTTCCCTAATATACTCATTTCTTCATTGTCACTCCACTCATCCATCTAAGCATTCCAATTTCCGCCACATGCATTCGTTGTTCCTCTTCATAGCCGGTCTTATGGCTGTTTTATAGAATTTTCCCTTCAGCTTCATTGGAATTTTTCTGTCACACAACACACCACTCGCTTCTTTCCACTTAATCCATCCAGCCCTAATTCTACTGCATGCATCTCCATCTATTTCTCCATTACACCGTAATACCGATCCCAGGTACTTAAAACTATTGCTTTTTACAATCAGTTCACCATCCAAAGATACCATTTTATTTGTAGTAACTCCATCTTTAAATGAACATTCCAAATACTCTGTTTTCCTACTAAGTTTTAAACCTTTTTCCTCCAGAGCTTGCCTCCACTGTTCCAGTTTTTATTCTAAGTCTTTTTCACTATTTCTTACTAACACGACATCATCAGTATACATTAAGCACCATGGAATGTTACCCTGTAGTTTCGCTGTTATCTGGTCCAAAATTAATGAGAATAAATACGGACTAAGCACAGAGCCTTGGTGCAATCCTACTTTCACATGAAATTTATCAGTCTCTCCCACACCTGTCCTAACACTAGTCGTTACTCCCTCATACATATCCCTCACAATCTTTACATATTCACCAGGGACTCATTTCTTATTGAATGAAAACCACAGAATCTCTCGAGGAACTCTATCATATGCTTTCTCAAGATCAATGAATACCATATGAGCGTTTGTTTCTTTACTCCTATATTTTTCCATCAACTGCCTTATAATGAAAATTGCATCTGTTGTTGATCTGCCCTGCATAAGGCCAAATTGATTCTCGGATATTTCGGTCTCTTCACGTATCCGTCTATCAATTACTCTTTCCCATATTTTCATGGTGTGACTAAGCAGTTTTATAGCCCTGTAGTTTGTACATTGTTGTATATCTCACTTGTTTTTGTAAACAGGTACCAGTATACTGCTTCTCCATTCGTCTGGCATTTGTCCAACTTCCATAATTCTATTAAATATACCTGCTAGCCACCTTGTTCCTGTCTCTCCCAATGCTCTCCATACTTCCCCAGAAATATCATCTGGTCCTACCGCTTTTCCTTTTTTTATTTTTTGAAGCGCTTGAGCCACTTCCTCGTTTGTTATTTTGGCTACTGTCTCCGTTGACTCTACAGGCTGTCTGTCAAATTCTTCTTTTAATAAGCTGTCAAAGTACTTTCATCTCTTTTTGACATCCCTTTCGTGAACTAGTATTTTATTATTTTCATCTCGGATACATCTAATCTGATTAAAATCTTTTGCTTTCTTTGCTCTCTGTTAGGCTATTCATTAATAATTTTCTTTATAATAATGTTTAAATGCTTACGTATAGTCCATAGTCCATTAATTCACGATTCACGTTCAAATATTACAAAACCTCCGGATTTTAAAGAACCGCTTGAATTCATATGAAATCTGGCATAGGTACATGTAGCTAACAAGTCACAGAAAAAATGTGGTACATATTGTGCCGATGTGTGTTTTTGCCCTGGGGGGATAGTACCGCCTCTTCTCGGGGGTGAGTACCGCTTCTTCTCGGGGGTGAGTACCGCCTCTTCTCGGGGGTGAAAAAAATACGTTCCAAGGAAGTGGATAAACTGACTAATTCTAAGCAACTTTTGTTCTATAGAGTTTTTTCACTAAGTCAATACTTTTACGAGTTATTTTAGAGTGAATATGTTCAATTTTCAACAAAAAAAAAACACGTTTTTAGACGCCATTCCACGAACATACGTCTGTTTTGGATTACTTCGACAACGAATATTTTACTGTGCAACATAAGAAGTACAAAAGTAAATGGCGCTAATAATTATTCCAATAAACAACAATGTAATTTGCAATTTATTTTCGTTCTTCTTATTTTGCACAGTAAAATATTCGTTGAAGAAGTAATCCAAAACAGGCGTATGTTCGTGGAATAGGGTATATTTCAGTATTATGCCAAATTCCATGTCAATCCAAGCGGTTAATTAAAAATCGGAACAAAAACCGTGAGTAAATGGACTATTATTAATTATTAATTATAAATATGATGAAGTTTGAGACGTTTGTGTCAAACTATTGTCAAATTGCTGCTGAAAACTTCAAAGTTTTATATAAATATGACGTGAATATACAATCAATTTTCGGGTGTTCGAAATGATTAATAAATATTGAAATATTAACACTTTTGGAATGTTTAAAATGAATTTATAGAGAATATGGGAGTTATGACCAATTTAAATCCTCAGAGCAATGAGAAAAATCAAAGAAAAAAATCAAATCAAGAAAAGGTAAATTCATATTTTATGTAGATACTTTTTAATTCTTCTTCTTTAAGTACCGTCTCCCATTCGGAGGTTGGATATCATCATCACTATCTTTACTCTATCTACCTCTGCTCTGAAGAGTTCTATAGAATTGCATTTAAACCAGTCCCTTAAATTCTTAAACCATGACACTTTCCTTCTTCCTATACTCCTTCCGCCTCTTATGTTCCCCTGTATTAACAGTTTTAGTATTTCATATCGCTGTCCCCTCATTACGTGTCCAAGATATTGCAACTTTTTTATTTTTATTGTGTTTATTATTTCGCATTCTTTGCCCATTTCTCGCAATGCTTCCGTACATTTCCCAAATGTATGCTTGTTTGTATGTTTGTTTTCTTAGTTATTATCATGTATTTGGTTTTTTTATATTCATTTTTAGTCCATATTCTTCACAGAAACTGTTTGTTTTGTTTATTAATAATTGGAGTTGTTGTTCAGCAGAGCTTGCCATAATCACGGTGTCATCTGCGTATCTTATGTTGTTAATAAATCTTTCGTTAATTATTTTTCCTTCACTTTGAGATAACAATGCTTCTTTTAAAAATGGCTTCACTATTTATATACTTTAAATAATAATGGAAGCCTAATACATCCCTGTTCTGCATTATCTATTACAATTTGTGTTCTTTGATTCCAGTGAAGGTTTGTTACAATTCGTAAGTTCCTTTTGTCTATGTGTTTTGTCTTTAAAATTTGGACTGATTTTTTATACTTTTCAATGTTTTTTGTGTAAATGGTTCATATTTTGCCAGAACTGTTTATTGCTCCCGACTTGTGATCAGTTGTTCACGAAAATAATATCGAAAAGACATGGAAAAGGTACTTTAGCATTTTATCAAATAAAGAAGTTTACAAAAAACCAGTTGAATTAACGAAGGCAGTAACAGAAATGGTCACCAAAATAACAAACGAGGAGGAGATTCAAGCATTTCAAAAACTAAAGAAAGGAAAAGCTGTTGGACCAGATGATAGTCCTAGGGAAGTGTGGACAGAATTAGCAGAGACAGCAACATTAGCAACAAGTTAGCTAACAGGTTTATTTAATAGAATTATGGAAGTTGGACAAAGCTTACAAAATATTTTCGAGTATCTTATATGGTCCCCCAAGTGCACATTCAGAGTAGCTGCTTGGAGAATATCAAAGTGGTTTTAGGCCCGGTCGATCAACAACAGACCAGATCTGTATGCTAAGGCAAATACTGGAAAAAACCAATGAATTCAATATCGACACATACCATCTTTTCGTAGATTTCAATCTGCCTATGATAGTGTCCTAAGAAATAAATTGTATGAAGCCATGGATGAATCCCACATCCCTGATAAACTGATAAGATTGGTTAAGGCTGCAATGCGTAAAGTTGTTTGCAAAGTCAAAATACAGGGCGAACAATCACAGGCGTTTGAAACAAATGTTGGGCTGCGACAGGGAGATGCGCTGGCGTGTCTCCTCTTCAACATAGCTCTGGAAAAGGCAGTCAGAGATGCACGAATAGACAACAGAGGAAATATTTTTAATAAATCATCCCAAATTTTGGCATATGCAGATGACATGGACCTAGTTGCCCGCACAACACGCAAACTAGAAGAAATGTATACCACCTTCTCAAATGCCTCAAAAAATATGGGCCTGAAAGTAAACGAGGAGAAAACTAAGATGTTGGCATCAACACCCAACAATAGAGCCAGAAACATCGGTCACCAATTCACTGTTGATAACTCTACCTTTGAAGTGGTAGAAAAATTCACATACTTAGGCTTCCTGATCACCAAGGAGAACGTCATGACGGAAGAAATCAAGCGAAGGATAATCCTAGCGAACAAATGCTATTTTGGACTGAGTAGACATATGAGAAGCAGAAACTTAAGCCAAAAAACAAAAATAACCATATACAAAACCCTTATACAACCAGTGTTGACATATGGATCGGAGACATGGACCATCTCCAAGGCAGATGAAAACCTTCTGGTTATATTTGAACAAAGGATCCTGAGAGGAATATTCGGTGGCATCTGTGCAAATGGTATTTGGAGGAGGAGGTACAACTACGAGGTATACCACAGATATAAACATATATTTGGTGGTAAAGACGTAGTATCTCTTATAAGAATAGGAAGACTAAGATGGGCAGGACATCTAGCAAGATCACAGCATAACAACCCTCCTAGAAGAATCCTTATGTCACAACCTGTGGGAAGTAGAAATAGGGGTAGGCCAAAACTTAGATGGAAGGATGATGTAGATGAGGATGGGAGAAAAATAGGCGCAGCAAACTGGCAACGGTTGGCAATGGATAAGACTGACTGACGTAATAGACTTGGGAAGTCAAGGCTCTTTTATAGGGCTGTAGCACCATTGATGATGATGGAAGTTGGACAAATGCCAGACGAACGGAGAAGCATTATATTAGTAGGTACCTGTTTAAAAAAAACACGGGAAATATTCAACAATGCACAATGGGAGAGAGTAATTATTGATAGACGGGTACGTGAAGAAACTGAAATAACCAAGGCAGATCAACAACAGATGCAATTTTCATTATAAGGCAGTTGATGGAAAGATCTTGACTAAATGTTGGGCAGTGAAAAAGAAAGAACAACGAATTAATGTGGCGGAAATGAGAATGCTTAGAAGGATGAGTGGAAAGACAAAAAAAGGTTAAAATTAAGAATGAGCTGAGCATATTAGGTGAAGTCTAGGGGTAGCTATTGATGCCATAATGAGAAAGCATAGTTTAAAGATAGTTTGGTCATATTCAACGTCGAGACATTAATCACCCAATACGAAGCATTGCGGATCTGCTAGTTCCTGAATGAAGTAGGAGGGGAAGACCAAAGAATACCTGAGGGGAAGACGAGCAATGAGGTATTGGTTTAAAAATAACAAGTAAATATTATTATTTTTAGGTTACTCTAGCTTTTAAAATATTTATGACTGGGTCAGTAGCATCAATCATTTGTTCTTTCATCCTTCAACCACTTGATGTTATAAAAACAAGATTACAGACTCCAGAATACAAAAAACCAGTGAAACGGTGAGTACCTTTTTTGATTTTTTTTATTTAAGAGCGTAGGCGCAAAATTTCGGGGCAATGCTTTTAAATGCATTCATTTTTTTCGAATCCTGAGAAAACTAATAAACATTTTTGAAACATTTAAACGCAGAATGAAAGATTACATTATTACCGAGGGCCGAAAGTCCCTTAGAATAGCCAAAAAGTTTCTTTTGAATGATATAAATACCGGGTGTCCACTTATATTTTCCCCCGTTTTAACTGCCTATAACTTTTAAACGGCTCAAGATAGAAATACGCGGTTTTCGCTGAAATGTTTTATTTTAGTAAAAATTTTGTCTGAATGGATTAAATTTTTTATATCGCTTTCAAATACGAAAAAAAATGGCGGATTTTTGAAAAAAACATTGTTGACTTTTTTAATGGCAGTATATTTTTTGTAACTTGAAAAAACGGTCATTTACCTATTCAGCGATAAATTTTTTTAAAACTGGTTGTCAAATGAGTGAGCAATTAATTTTTAAAATGAGAGATGCAATGTGGAAATCACGTAACATAATATCAATGTTATATTATTTAAGTAGGTATGTGATATCCACGTTGCACCTCTTTCTTTCAATTTGCAAAAAAATATACTGGGTGTTCCATTAAAAAAAGTCAACAATGTTTTTTTCAAAAATGCGCCATTTCTTTTTCGTATTTGAAAGCGATATAAAAAAATTAATCCATTCAGACAAAACTTTTACTAAAATAAAACTTTTCAGCGAAAACCGCATATTTTTATCTTGAGCCGTTTAGAAGTTATAGGCAGTTAAAATGGGGGAAAATATAAGTAAAGACCGGTATTTGAAATTAAGGGTGTAGCCGCAAAATTTCGCTCCAATGTGTTTTAAATGCATTCATTTTTTTCGACACTTAAGAAAACTAATTAGAATTTTTGAAAAATTTAAGCACAGTATGAAATATTACATTATTACCGAGGGCCGAAAGTCCCTTAGAATAAACAAAAAGTTTTATTTGAATGATATATTTGGAATTAAAAATCAGACTTTGTCTCTTCTTTTACACCCCTGTAACTTATTAAAATAAACATTATGGAAGTTTTTAGGGACTTTTGGCCCTCGGTAATAATTTAATCTTTCATTCTGCGTTTTAACTTTTCAAAAATATTTATCAATTTTCTCAGGATTCGAAAAAAATGAATGCACTTAAGCATTGGCCCCAAATTTTGCGTCTACACTCTTAAATCAAGTCTGTACTTACTGCTCTCTATAGCACCGTTTTGTAGTGCAGATTTTCTTTATAAACTTGTTAAGGAGGTTCCACTTCGTTTTATTAGACTAAATTATCAACATACTCCCAGATTGATCAGCTTCCTACAATACAATACTGTGTTTTATTGGAAATAAGCTACAATTTTACTGTGAAAAAAGGTTATTTTGACGTTTCGATTCGAAAAAAAATCTGGTCACAACTTAAATCCGAGCTTTCTATATTTTACAAAGCAAACGGACGATAAATTAATAGACGTGGGGAATCTAAAATATGTATTCCACATTCCACGACACGTCACAGAACTTCCTAATAGATTATCTGTTCAACCTAAATGACTAATTTAAAAAGTGGAGGCTCATTTTAAGTCTAAATAAGACTGAAACTAGCTGATGACAAGAAGTGGTTCTCTTATCATGACAACCACTATGACCGTGCCAATTTATATGGAAATTTTTTAAATAATGTCAAAATATGTTAAAGAGTAAGAATAATAATACAAAATATTTAAACAATTTAAACAAATCCTTTTCCCAACACTGCAAATTACCACACTACACTAACTTCATTTTTCAATTTTGTATTATTTATTTTTGTTTTTTAGTGGAAGAAGTATGTTTAACATAATTAATATGATTTATGAAATCAAAGAAAAAGAAAATTTGAGAATGTTATGGGCTGGTATGACGCCTGTAAGTATATTTTAAGAATTAAGTAATCTCATAAAAATACCACACGAAAATAGCTTCTTTTTCTTCATGTGCTTCATCCTTTAAGGACATTGGCAGTCATCATGGCCCATTTTGTACAGTCTGCAGCGGTTCTAAAGAGTTTTAGTGTTGTTTTTATACTCCACTACTATAAATTTTTCAACCTGGACGTGCGTCGTCTTCCCGGCCCTCTTTCTCCTTCCACTTTCCCTTGTATAACCAATCGCATCAACTCATGGTTTTCATTTCTTATTATGTGACCAAAGTAGCTCATTTTCCTTTCCTTCATAGTGTTGAGTATTTTGTAACGTCCTGATCGTAGCAGGATCAGGGCATTAAGCAACACCACACTGCTGGGAGGAATGAGGGGAGGAATTCCTCGAACATCCCTTATGATATTCAAAAGAAAAACGCCCACCGTTCCATCCACCAGAATGGTACTATGCCCGACTGCTCAGCCCTGGGTTCGTTCACTGTTTATTCTTCCCTCACACCCATCCCAGAAAGGTACAGGAAATAAAAAGTTCACCAACTCATTTTATATACACTATTTATTCAGATAAAAAAAATTAACAAAAATCATTCTATTATGTACAGGCAACCAAATTAATTTTCTGAAACTGTGACCGAGACCCTGCTGGTCACCGATATAAAAGTTATAAAAATAAGAAAGGTACTCAGCTTTAAGTCCTCTTGTCGGAGTCACACAGTTCTTATGGGAGGTCTCCAATCTCTGCAGAACTTTCTGTTGCTGTCGGTATTTGTGGGAATTCTAAGACTATCTTCTTGAAGCCATTCTTCTGATGCATCAGTAGATCAGTAGTTGGATTCAGAATACTGTGGGCTGTTGCGAGATGTCGCTGTCACGTTCTGCTCTCCAAGATAGTTTTCTCCAGCTACAGTTGCTTCCCCATGTAGTGTTCGCCTGCAGCTTTATTCCCAAGGAAGGGGCTAGAAAAATTCATACAAAGATCAGTTTTCTCCCAAAAGAAAAGCCTGATCAGAAATAAAGCTGAGTATCGAAAGAAACACGATCTCAGCAAAATCTCTGATCACAGCGTGGCATTATTAAAAATAAAAAGAAACAGAAAGAATTCTATCAATAAAATAAATATTATAACTATGTACAGGAAATAAAGTAATATATTATATAGATACCAGAGAAAAAGAAATAAAATTAGAAAATTTTTTAAACTTTATTTCAATGAGAAAGTAGGTATCTGCTGTGCAAAAGAAATCAGTAAAAAACTTAGGCTTAAAACTAAATAGTCAAACTTACCCGTATATCTAACGGCCTACACAAAAACACAATAATTTATCAGATATTGTCTTTCATTTACGTGGTAATGGAAAAATGAGCCGGTACAAATTTGTATCGGTTTAAATACCTTAGCCTTAAAAGAATTGAAGAAATTAATTTGACGATAGTAGGGTCGCTTGTAGAAATATATAGTACGAGGGACAAATACCAAGCAAAGCTTGGTGTAGCGTTCAATCGGCTGATTGAAACGTTACAATTTCTTTTTTCATCTCTTTTAATGTTTCCGTGTTTGTTACGTGTTGCGTCTGATATTTTCCACATTCTTCGATAACACCACATTTCAAAGCTGGCAAGTCTTAGCTTAGCTTGGAAGTCTTTTTTCAGTTGCGTCCATAATTGTCCAAACTTCAACTCCATATAAAAGGACAGAGAGCACGTAACACCTCAATACTCTAGCTCTAATTTCTATTCCCAGTTTTTCATTGCATAATACTGATTTTATTTTATTGAAAGCGTTTCTGGCCGTACAATGCGTTGTTTTATTTCAAAGCTGCGGTCCCATTGTTCAATTAGCTTAAATCCCACATTATTGTATCTGGGTGGTCTCTCTAAATCTTTCTCTTTACGTAGATTGTTTCATCTTCAATCTGGCTCTTACTGACACTCATGATGTTTGTGTTTTTTTTTGTGTTCAGAGCCATTCCATTCTCGCAATACTGCGTAGTGCGATCAAAAATTTGCAGCCCAATATCTATTCTTTGTATATGCAAGATATTTGTTATGCATATATTATGTTAAAGATGTCATTTCTTTCGATTCATCATCATCATCGAACCTTTTGCTTCCCAAGATGAACATTAGGCCTCCCCTCATTTCTTCTAGTTCTGTCGATCTTGAGCTTAATACAGTGAAACTTGGATAATTCGAATCTCAGGGGACTGTTAAAAAAATTCGAATTATCCAAAAATTCGAATTAAAAAAATAAATCTACAAAAACAAGGATTAGCTACAAATACATCTGCAAATGATAAATATCAGTAGTTGATCATTTTTATTGCTTGGAGATGTTTTTGTTCCTATTCTTGCTCGAGTTTTGTCAACCTAAAAAAATGGGCTAACAAAATTCGGCCAAAAATACCAATTAAAACATTTGCAAGCTATAAAAAAGATAAAAAAGATCGACTTTGTTTTTTTCCAAAGCGGCCCGAAATTTTTAGCTGCTTTGTAGAATTTAGCTTCTCAGTAATGACAAAAGATTCTAAGATATTCAGAAAAGATAGCAGAAAAGTTCGAATTATCCAAAATATAATTCGAATTATTCACGACTTTTTACCATTACTTATATAGGAAATGCTAGGGACCAAAATAAAAATTCGAATTAAAGAAGATTTCGAATTATGGAAGTTCGAATTAAGCAGGTTCCACTGTATAAAGAATAGCTGCAGAAAATCATATTTTAAATCTCAGGTTAATTATTAATATCTATTACTCGGACATATTACACGTGGAGAGAGATACAAATTGCTCCAACTCATTATGCAAGGAAAGATTCAAGGGAAAAGAAGCATAGGGAGACGCAGAATATCGTGGCTGCCGGCTGCGCAACCTGAGAGAATGGTACGGATGTACCTACATCAAACGAACTTTTCAGAGCAGCCTTCTCCAAAGCCCGAGTAGCTATGATGATTGCCGACCTCCGTCGCGGAGATGGCACTTGAAAAAGAAGATTATTTTTTTTTAACAAGCATGGATGTCTTCTTTAATTGTCTCCCTTCATGTCTTGCTTTGACTAAATGACTCCTCTAACCAAGAACAAGATTCATATAAATCCTTAATTTAGTAAAATTAAAGTATGATAGCCATGGTTGGAGTATTGAAAAAATTTTATATTATTCATATAATAACATTCGTATACTAACCAAAGACAAGATCCATATAAATCCTTATTTTAGAAAATTAAAGTATGATAGCCATGGTTGGAGTATTGAAACAAATTTTATATTATTCGTATACTAACATCATCACGCTTTGGTCATGTTGGTTGCCTAAAATTGGATACTAAATACACAAGATAATAATAAATTATTATTATAAAACAGAGAGCTGCAAATTATTTGAAATATTTTCAATAACCAATAGGTTGTATGAGAAAAAATTCCTTGAAGAGCATTTTTACTTGCACCTTTTCTATTATTCAGCTTTTCATTTTTTTTATTCCTGTGTGTGTATGCGTGTTTATACCTCTCTCCCACATCACTGGTTTATACCTAATAGGGCTTTTCATCGATTGTCATTTGTTTCGAGCTTCTGTCATATATCTTGTATAATCTGCGTATATTAATTATACAGGGTGTTTCATTAATAATTGTCCATATAGTAACTGGAGAAACCTTATCGCAAAATACGAAAATTTAACCTAAAACACCCTAATAAAATGTGGTTCCTTACTGAGTTACAGGGTGTTTTATCTAAAAATTTAAAAACTATTTTTACTCAGCATTTTAAA
The DNA here is from genome assembly GCF_917563875.1 of Diabrotica virgifera virgifera. Classification (NCBI taxonomy): domain Eukaryota; kingdom Metazoa; phylum Arthropoda; class Insecta; order Coleoptera; family Chrysomelidae; genus Diabrotica; species Diabrotica virgifera. The sequence goes on along the minus strand of NC_065451.1, from coordinate 216,468,823 downwards.
ACTATTCGACATATCCCTTTCATACTTGGCAGAAAGTGCGACTACTAGGCACACTACTAAATTATGATAAACAAACGTTTCTAGCTACTACCAGAGGCGTACGACAGGGGATGGTGAATGGTTGACCCTTCTCAAATTCTACGCCACTTGAGGAATTACTATCTTAGTGCCATTTTTAGATTCTACAATACTTTCTACGTAAATAATATACTCTTCATTGGTAACGATAAAGTCATTAGTTTTCGAGATATTTGAAGTTAAATATGAAACGGCACAGTTATTTTGATTAATTTATGATATGATTCATATGATTAAAATTTAAAAATTATTTGTACCCAGTACTTTAAAAGTATTTGACGTATCCTTATCATACTTGGCAGAAAGTGTAGGTACTGTACATCCTACTAAATTAAGATAAATAAACGTTTCTAGCTACTACCAGAGGCGTACGACAGGGGATAGTGGCTGGTTGACCCTTCCCAAATTCTACGCCACTGACGAAATTGTTATTTTAGTGTAATTTTTTGATTTTGCAATAGTTTTTATGTAAATAATATACTCTTCACTCGTAACGATAAAATGATTAGTTTGCGAGATATTTGAAATTAAAAATGAAGCGACACAATACACTGATCAAAATAACCGTATCGTTTCATTTTTAACTTCAAATATCTCGAAAACTAATGACTTTATCGTTACGGATGAAGAGTATATTATTTTCATGGAAAGTATTGGAGAATCCAAAAATTGAACTAAAATAGCAATTTCGCCAGTGGCGTAGAATTTGGAAAGGGTCAACCATTCACTTTCCCCTGTCGTACGCCTCTGGTAATAGCCATAAACGTTTGTTTAACATAAATTTAGTAGCTTGTATAGTACCTATAGTTCTTGCCAAGTATGAAAAGGATACGTCGAATAGTTTTAAAATGCTGAGCAAAAATAATTTTTAAATTTCTAGATAAAACACCCTGTAACTCAGTAAGGAACCACATTTTATTTAAGTGTTTTTGGTTAAATCTTCGTATTTTGTGCTAAGGTTTCTCCAGTTACTATATGGACAATTATTAATGAAACACCCTGTATACACGGATTATACGTTATACGACTAATGACAGAAGCTCGAAACAAATGACTGTGAATGAAAAGCCCTATATGAACTCGACGGTAAAAATAGATAGGTATTTTTTGATCAGAGTGCGCTTTGATATTTGATTTTTTCTGTGCTATTATTTAAAAATTTTGCGTTATCTAGATTTAGATCTGGCAACTTTAGCTCCTCTATTGTCTATTGGTCTTGATCTATTTTGACAATATTCTTTAATGATGTTCTTTAGTTTTTCCTGGACCTCGCTTGCCAAATATTTTTTCCACCTACCTCTACCGAAAGTATACTTTTCCGGACCTGATTGCAGGGAGCAAAGTTGTACTTTTTCTCCCTAGGGAGGAAAAGTAAAAGTGACGTCATGGTATTTCATTCATGAAATATTACTTATTGACGCCCTGTATAATATCTATTTTCTATTACGTAAGTATCTATTCATTTTAACGTTTATTTATAAAACATCCTGTATTTTGCAGAATGGTAAAAAACATTAAATTGTTATTTCGATTTAACAGTGTTTACATTAATAATTAATTTGACTTATTTGACAGTTATATTGTACCATTGATTATAGACACCTACTTGTTAGTTTTAGTTTTAATAAATTTTCTTTGTTAGTTACATAAATAAATTAAGTAAAAATGAAAAATGACTTGTTATTAATTTGAGGAAGGTGGAAAAACCATATGTATAACATGGGAGTAAGTGCATTTTCCTCCCTTGAATGATTACTGCCCTCCGCTACGCGTCGGGCAGTAAACTTCATTCTCGGGAGGAAAAGTAGCACTTTCCTCCCTTGTTATACAAATAGCTATTCCTTGCAGGATGGCTTGTAGGAGGTCACATCTGGATTAATTTCGCAGAATGTATCCAATATATTGTAACTTTCGAGGTTTGATGGTGGTCAGAACCTATCGGTTCTTCTTCTTCTTAACATGTCATACACCAAAGTGCGTAGGCGACTATCTCATTAGGTACTAAGGTTCTGTTCTTGGCGGCGTGATACAGATCTTTGCGAGAAGCAGGTTCTTTTTCAATCCCTTCTATTTAATAAATAAGTAATGATGAAGTGTACAGGTTATTTTTGTGTTTTAGACATTGGTACGAGGCATCCCCGCTGGAGGCATTTATTTTATGTCTTACGATATAATAAGAAGTCAATTTTTTTCAGAAGACCATATTAACACTTTTGAATCCATATTTATTGGCATGATGTCTAGAGCCATCACCGATATATCGGTTATACCATTAACAGTCGTCAAAACGAGGTATAAATATAATACCTATTTTTTCAAAAATGAATAACCATTTTCAATTCGTTGCAACACGAAACTACAGCCGCATTATATCCTAGTTCAATCAGAGAGAGCAGCAAGCACCTCTACCGGTTTCGAAACTTATTAGTCTCTCATCAGGAGGCACATTTGCTGCTCTCTCTGACCCAACCAGGACAGGCCCCGGCGTGCAGTTACGGATCGCAACGAACGAAATGCAGGGATGCCCTAGCGGCAACTGCTAGCAAAAGACTAAGTTTTCAATCTAATAGCACATAGAATAATATCAAAAATATTAGTCTACATCCCACCAGATTGAAAACAATGGGAACCTTCTCTGGTTACACCTCCGAGGCTTCCAAAATTTGCAAGCCATAACGGATACTGAGACTAAAGAAGATGAGGGAATTTTACAATTTATAATTCACGTCCCATCTGCTCAGCGCGGTAAAGTGAATTATAAATGTAAAATTGTGAGCGTATGGGACGTGAATTATAAATTGTAAAATTCCCTCATCTTCTTTAGTCTCAGCATCCGTTATAGTCCAGAAAGCCACTGCGCATCCGCTAGGAAAAATATTCTAATTCGGATTTTTTGCACAATCTTACTCAAAAAGGACTCCTTTTAACAAATTTGCATGTTGCCAGGACCAAAAGGTGGTCAAAAAATTTTTAAACGCTTTTTTTTGTTTTTTTCCTAAAATTATTTTTTTTTGCATGGAAAAAAGTTTTTTTAGGTTTTTTGGATCATTCCAAACAGAAAAGGTCTTTAGTGACTTTTCTCTAAAAATGATAGTTTTTGACAAATAAGCGATTAAAAATTGAAAAATTGCGAAATCGGCCATTTTTTACCCTCAAAAACTATGTAAAAAACTGAAAATTTGAATGTTGCCAAGGTAGATAGATATTCTTTAAACATTGATTGATGAAACCCCGAAGGGTTTTTTGCAATATAATATTCAAAACTCCTTTGTTTTTTAATGGCTAATCAAGCGTGCGCGACGCTATTTTCCACCGACAGTGTGGTGCAAATGAAAGGAATAAATTCGTTATTTCGTAAACCGGCAAATTTAAGGAAAAATCCCGAAACAGGTCGATTTTTATTTTTAAGTTATGATATTGTGGCATATATGGTATACTAGTGACGTCATCCATCTGGACGTGATGACGTAATCGATGATTTTTTAAATAAGAATAGGGGTCGTGTGCTAGCTCATTTGAAAGGTTCTTCAATTATCTATTCAGTAATATAAACATTTACATAATTATTTGTACAGGGTGTCCAAAAATTTTTTATTAAATTAAATTATTTGACAAAAAAGAAGTAGAAGGACACCCTGTATAAATAATTATGTAAATGTTTACATTACTGAATAGAGAATTGAATAATCTTTCAAATGTGCTGCCACACGACCCCTATTCTCATTTAAAAAATCATCGATTACGTCATCACGTCCCGACGGATGACGTCACTATTATACCATATATGCCGCAATATCATAACTTAAAAATAAAAATCGACCTGTTTCGAGATTTATCCTTAAAGTCGCCGGTTTACGAAATAACGAATTTATTCCTTTCATTTGCACCATACTGTCGGTGGAAAATAGTGTCGCGCACGCTTGATTAGCAATTAAAAAACAAAGGAGTTTGGATATTGTATTGCAAAAAACTCTTCGGCCTTCGGGATTTCATCAATCAATGTTTAAAGAATAGCAACCTGCCTTGGCAACATTCAAATTTTCAGTTTTTCACATAGTTTTTGAGGGTTAAAAATGGCCGATTTCGCAATTTTTCAATTTTTAATCGCTTATTTGTCAAAAACTATCATTTTTAGAGAAAAGTCACTAAAGAGCTTTCCTGTTTGGAATGATCCAAAAAACCTAAAAAAACTTTTTTTCATGCAAAAAAAATAATTTTCGGAAAAAAACAAAAAAAAAAACGTTTAAAAAATTTTTGACCACCTTTTGGTTCTGCAACATGCAAATTTGTTAAAAGGAGTTCTTTTTGAGTAAGATTGTGCAAAAAATCCGAATTAGAATATTTTTCCTAGCGGATGCGCAGTGGCTTTCTGGACTATTATGGCTTGCAAATTTTAGAAGCCTCGGAGATGTAACCTTGTCGCAACTTGTCAAAATGTTTTTTTTCTTCATTCGCTCTTTATGCTCATGAGAGCGTCGGATATTTTACCAATTTGTTCCACACTTTTTTTGCTCCTATTTTTACTTCATATGTTGCAATATTCCCCCTCCTCCTTAATCTAGATTTCCTAGGCCTCTTTTATTAACCTATTCCGATTAATTCTAATTAAATGTATGTTCACACCTACCAGTTCGTTCTCTTTTCTCTAATGATTTCTCTATTGGTTCCTGTTTTAACTCTTTTCTGATATTTTCCTTTCTTCCTATCCAGATTAGTCCTTTTAGGTGTTTTTCTCAGTCATTTTTGCTACATTTAACTAGTGGAAGATGATTCAGGCCCTGACTATAAAACAGAAAGGCTAACGTAGTAGTTTAAATTTCGAAATGAATCTGCAACCTAGGTTGAAATATGGTGAGCACGGTAAAGGTACGATTCCGAAAGTGGCTGCAGATTGCAGACCACAAACCGCAGACTGCAGCGATAGTGTCGTCTGCGGTCAGACCAATTCCGAGCAGAACTGCACTGCATCTACATAATAGCGAAAACAGGTATTTCCGATGGGAATTTATAATAGTATAATATTAAAAGTCGTATAAGTAGGATGTCAGACGCAATGTACAACGATGAATTAATGTTATATCTTTTGATGGAAGAAGAAGATGACGAAGATCTTTTACTTTTGCCATAGTATATAGAGGTTCCACAGTAAAATCACTCTTATGTCGGCGCTTTGATCTCAGGAAGTAATACCGGCTGTACGCAATTGGTAATTCACCAGTGGTGGATGTGGGTTTTCTCTGTTAAAATCCGTACGTTTCTATGCGACTAGCAATGCGAGAGTGGGGCAAAAGCGACTACCAACATTGCGCGGTCGCCATGCGCGACTTCAGATTTTACTTCCAATTTTTTGGAGAGTGGTTCTACTGTTTGCATTATAAAAGAAAAGGAAGTCAACTAGGTCTCTATTTAAAAATAGACAATTTGAAGGAAGCTTGCGTCGTAAATAAGTAAATATTTTGCTAAGAAATTTATTAATTGCTCTTCTTCTTCATTTGAAATACTCATTTTCAAAAGAAATTCAATTCTTTTCACTTTTCAGTCAATTTGGAAACACCAAAAATACATGTTGTCGCTCTGCGGTCGACGACACTACTACTACTGGTTCTGGTTCAATACTGCGGTCTGCGGTGGCGACGTTCTGCGTTCGGCGGCGACAGTGCCGCTCTACTCGACATACAGCTTTTAAGAAACCATAATAATATAAACCAGTAGGTCTGTTGCTGCGGTCTGCGGTTTGCAGTTTGCGGTCTTGTTCGGAATCGTTCCTTAAGAGATTAGGGCTTGCAGCTCGGTATTACTCCTCCATAGATTCCTACAGAAATAGACAGGAACTGTAACCTGTATTTACTCTTCTTCTTTTTCTTTTACATAGGCAGTACTGCCTGTTTTTCTTCAACGGAGCATTTCATTCTGTCCCTAAATTGTCATTCCATCTTTTCCTTGGGTGTCCCATACTTCTTCTGTCTAACGGTGACTTGTCCCTGGCTATTCTTACTATCCTTGATTCAGACATCCTGCTTATGTGTTGATTCCACTCTTCTTTTCTGGTCTTTACCCAGGTATTTATATTGTCTACCCTACATATGCGTCTGATTTCCTCACTTCTTACGCTGTCCTTTAGTCCTTATCCAGCAATCCTACTTAAGATTTTCATTTCGTTGGACTCCAGATGTCTTTGCGTTTTGATTGTATTTACATATTTTTATTCGATGGTATAAGTCACTTCAGTATTTGAATTTTTATTTAACTGATTATTTCAGGATGGAAAGTGGCGTTCCGGAGTATAGCTACCCTGGAATTTTGGCGGGACTAAAAGTAATATATAAGCAAGAAGGATTCAAAGGATTAACGTCAGGGTTGCTTCCAATTTTAGTTCGAGACATGCCAATGTCAGGAATACATTTGATGTTCTATATTCAATCAGAAGAACTGGTACCACGGGGTAAACTAACAGTACATATTTTTAATCTATATTAATATTAAAATAAAAATGTATACCATTTTTATTCAGTTGCAATGCGAGGCCAAAAATGTCTTAATTTTCACTTAGATTAGAGAGCGCAACCAGCACTCTTATCGACGATTTCACCTCTTGTTAGAGGCTCTTCAGAGAATGCATAGGTTGCTTTCTCCAATCCATCCAGTAAATTTTTCGACATTATATTAGTCCCACACTGCAACTGACGTGAATGGATTAGGTGACTAGCGTCATCTGGCAATAATTGAAAGATAAAGTTTTTCAATCCTAATAGCAACATCAATAATATTGAAAAATATTAAAAATATTACTAAAAGATTTTTCTAAAACTCTATCTTTATATTAATATTATTTATTTATTTATATTATTTATATTTATTATTTATATTTGTCTTCTTTATATGCCTTCTCCATTGTTATAGATTTGACATCGACACATTAAATTCATATTCATTGTACAGTTCTTAGTAGTGAATTTCTATGACTAAATTTATTCTTTTACTTTTTTAGCCAAAAGCATTTCCTTCTTTCTGGGCCAGCTTCTTTCTTGGGACGGAGCTATTCTTCTTCATGTACCACGTCCTTTCAGGACGTTGGTTACCTACATAGCTATCTTAATTTTATTCACTGCCACTCTAAATAGTCGAGGAAATGAAGCTGAAAAAATGGCAAAACCTCGCAATTTTTTCGTCCTGCATCGATTTGTACAAAAATTTGGGATTAAGCTCATTACACCCTCTAGTTCAGTTTCTATATTGAGCTGTTGTACGCTTTTGGTTTTGTAAGGGTGAAAACTACCCCTAGTTGTAAAAAATTATAAAATAACATTTTAAATGTTTAATATTGTCAACATTTGGTTCTTATTAGTTACATAATGAAAGTTTTATGCTTTAAGATATACTATCATAATATTTCAACCCTTAAAACCACCCTTGTTGGAGCTATATATAAAAAATTTACTTATCCTAAAAGAATAATTTCGGCTTGCATCGATTTACATAAAAATTTGGGATTAGGATCATCTCAACCTGTACTTCATATTCTATATCATGCTTAAGGGCGTTGATTATTTTTAGTGGTGTAAACAACCCCTTATTGTCAAAAATTATATAAAAACATTGTATACTTTAATATGGGTAAAATTTGGTTTCGATTGGTTAAATAATGATTGTTTTATACTTTAGGATATAATATCATAATATTTCAACCCTTAAAAACCACCCTTATAACATTACAGTTTTTATAAGTAGATATTTTAATAGGTCTATACAGAAAAAAAAGTAGAATTAAAGAATTACAAAAACATTTATTTACACAAAAATACGAATTTACAAATATGTACAAATACAAATACAAATAGTTTTTTAGTCATCTTCCAGTATACGAACCGGTCATGTGGTATTATACATACATTGAAAATTATCCATAAGCGGACTATCCGAATTTTTCGAAAAAAAAAAATTCGTTTTATAAACATAGCTCCTTCATTTTTGGCGGTGAAAAGATTTTTCAAAAATGACTTTGTAGAATTTTTGAAGAGTTATAAGACTGTGTAAACTAAATTCCGTAAGATCCCTCAGTTTTTAATTAGGGTGGGTTTAAAGGGCTCGAATAAGGGGGTGTTTGCTCGTAAATAGAGGTTTTAAACAGCTATATCTCGCTAACTGTTCACTGTAATGAAAATCTATGTAGAAGGAAATTTTAGCTATTAAAGAAGCTACAATTTGGTAATCTATCATTTTTTTCGTATCTCCAGTATTTTCGGAGATATTTTGAAGTAAAAGGTGAAAAATGGGAAATTCCAAAAAATTAATTTTTCTTTAAACTTCAATTTTTCTAAAATTAGGCCTTTTAAATAGGTCAAACTTCTTGGGTGTATTGATAATATAAATATAAAAGGATTTACAGAAAGGTGAAGACCAATTTTTAATCAGGAGGGTAGTTAGGGGGTTATTTTCACTGATTTTTTCATAGAGAAAAGCAGGTACCGACCTTTTATTGATCACAAGTCACTAACTTTTCAGACTAGAAACTTTTTATTATTTTTTTGAGGCCTAACTGTATACTTGAAAAAAGATTATTTAAGTTTTCCTCGAAAAAGGCAAAGTTTTTCCGTTATTTTACTTTGAATATTTCAAATTATTCGTTTGACGAAAAAAGCTAACTTTTAACATGCCGTATCTCGGTTTGTATTGGTCTTAGTGATATTACAGAAAAATAATTTGGTTTTTGTTACTAAAAGATACAATTTTGGCATCTACAGTTTTTTTGATTAAATGCATATTTTTCGAGGTATTCTCAAAAAACCCTCTAAAAAAGTCGATTTTTTCATCGAAAAACTGTTACTTTCAAGCGCGAATAACTCGAAAAATATTGGTTTTACGAAGAAAATGTAAAAAACATTTTTTTCTTATAATCACTTTTTACATAGATTTACATAGTTAAAATGTAATAAAAAATTCCCGCCCCCGAGATGGGGTGGCAACCACCCCCAAGGTTTTAGCGTACAGCGGCATGATATAGAAAATGATCCTTGGGCTATTCTCTACCTTCTGTGAAAATTTCAAGTAAATCCATGCTGGACGAAAAAATTGCGAGCCAAAATGCTTCTTTTCCTCGACTAAAATAGTATGCTTCTAGTACCATTAGGATCTCTCATTACATATTACGTGTCCAAAATACTACAGGTTTTTTCTCTTCGTAATGCTTTTTATACTCTCATTAGTCTTGCTGAGACGATCTAGTATTGCGGAGTTTGGAATCTTCTCCATCCAAGAAACTTTTCAAATTCTTCTATAGCACCACATTTGGATAGCCTCAAGGCGATTTAGATCAATTTTATTCACAGTCCAAGACTCAACGTTATAAAGTAAGACCGAGGACACGTAGCAGCGAAGTAAGTGGATCCTCAATGCTAATTTTAGGTCTCTGTTACAGTTACATAATAGCTTAAACTTTAAACATCCTTCAAAAAGTGGCTCTGACCTTACAGAGCTCGCCAGTGTTATTTGTGTCTGTCCAGTTCTTTATATTTCATGGCCACGACATTTATTTGCGATCTACTAGTCCCTTGTCATTAATCTTTCCTTGTATAATTACTTGAAGGATTCTATATCTTTTCCCTCTCAGCATATGGCCGAGGTATCCAATATCTCGTAACTTGATCAAGTTGAGTACCTACTTCACTTTCAGTATTTGCCTTTTTAACGCTTCTTCGTTTCTCATCCAATCCATCCATGGTAGGCGGGAACTTTCTTTGCAGGGTCCACATTTCGAAAACCTCCAACTCATTAATGAAAAGAAGCTCCAATTTATGCATCAACAAGCAGAGACATGTTCAAATCTGCCGAAAAGTGCTCACTGTGTATCGGTATCAGCACCAGTCATCATCATCATCAGCCGCTTTGAGTCCACTGCTGGACATAGGCCTCCCGTAAATAATTATATTGCATCCTATCAGAACCAGTGGGGTTATTTAATAGCCACATCTTCTATTTCTCAATGGGTTGCCAACATGTATAACACATTTTCATCCATTTGACTTTCTGACTATGAGCATTTTTGGGAATGAAGAAGATAACATTACAGTTACTTCATGTTTCTATATTGTTTTAGATTGGCGTGATACATATCCCTCGCTAGTTCATTCCAGTTGTGCCGCTCTAGCGGGAATGTTGGCCGCTGCTCTAACGCATCCTCCCGATGTGGTGAAAGCTCACCTACAACTTTCTTCTGGTAAGCAAGGACATCGAACGACAGGGCAAGCGGTGGCCGATATCTGGAAGAAACACGGCGTCTATGGGTATTTTCAAGGCCTCGTGCCGAGGCTACTCAAACGGGCTATTTTCGGGATGATTTCGTGGACGTTGTATGAAAAGGTTAAACAAATGCATTATGATGAAGTTCATAAAGAAAAGTAGGTAAAATAAGTGAATAAAGAAATGTACAATTTTATTTTGTATTTGTTTTATTTCATTATTCATGAAGTTAGAATAAATCCATGATTTAACCCTATATCAGTTGAGGATAGAACTCATACAAATACATAAAAGGTTTTTAGGGTGTTTATTTTTATCGGGTAGGTATTATTATTATTATAATTTATTTAGTGGTGCCTACCATTTCTCTGGATATTGCGTAGTTAAAATCAAATAATACTTGGCAAAAACATTTACATCGGTTACGTTAATCAAATAAGTTAATAACAAATCTTTTTTTAATTTCAGTTAGTTGCAAAATTGTTATTTTAGAATATATGAATCTTTTTTAATTGCAGTAGTTGCAAAATTGTTATTTTGAAATTTATAGAAAAATTTCTAAGAAGAATGACGAGTCTTGGGAAAGAAACTGTCAACGAATAAATACGTGTCTTATCTAGGAAGAATCAGAAGCACAAATAGCTTCTTCTTCTTCTTGTGCCACTCCTATCGGAGACTGGAAAGCATCAAGGATATCCTGACCTTGTTTACAGCTGACCTAAAAAGTTCATTAGCGCTGCAGCCAAACCACTCTTACCCCAGGCTGTGGGTAAAAAATAGGTCGATTTCAGGATATAATTCAGGAAACCTATCAGGTGTTGTAAAGGACGATGCCAGGAATAACTTCTACTAAAATGTAACCAAAAATATTGTGAGCTTTTTTTTAATTGCGATTTTCATTTGTTAAATTTGCAATTTTTAATGATTTTTAATTTTGCAGCTTAGGATATTGATTTTAGAGAAAAACTTTTTAACAGAAAGTTGTAGTAAATTAAAAAACCTACAATTTGAGCTATGGTAAGTTTAATTTGGTTAATTGGTTATTGCAAAACAGCCTACGAAAGTCCAAAATGGCCGTTTTTTACAATTGCATTATTTATTGTACAAATATTTTTTTTATTTTTTAAAGCTTTAAAATGAAGATCTTTCAATTTCAAACATAAAAAAAATTGTAAAGCCAGATTAACGAATTTGTTGCTTAGATATTATAAATTGTTTATCCCAAGAGGTCAAATGTCGAAGGCTATAACTTTTTGAAAAAAAAAATCGTAGAGAGTTGGTGAAACATCTAATCTCCTTCTAAAGAGTTGTATTTTCATATTCTGATGTAAATAAATGCGTAAAACATTTTTAAACCTCTAATTTTTGGGTTTGAAAATAAGGGGGCAAATTTCGTTATAAACATTTAGAGCCGAAGCGGCCCTGTACATTCTAACTTACAGATTATTGTTGCTGAAGACAAAACTAAGATTTATAAAAAAATAAAAAAAATTTACAACCAACTGAAGCCGAGATAATTGTTTTTTTTTTCTTAAGTCGTAGTGCCTTTATTTATAACAATTAAGAAATTATTTTACAGTCATTGACTAAAGAAAGACTTATATTATCTTAAAATAAAAATTATTATAAAATATAATTACATTTAATTATTAAAAATTATTTTTAAAATCGGTGCTTTTGCGAGCGGCCGAATTTTGCAAATCGCCCGGCTCGCTTCAAATCCGCGCGGTCGGAAAATTTTTACGTAACTTGTATTAAATTTTGACAGAAAACAATTTAATAATATTACCATTATAATATACAGTCTATTTACCACTGTATTTGTTTTTCTTGATAAACTTTTATATGTGAAATTTCATTTCTGAAGAAATAATATTACAAAAATGATACATATACATGAAATATATAACAATATTTTTAATTTTTTCATTGTTATATAAATATAATAATAATAATGTTAAATCTTACTATAATATACAATATAAAACTTTTTCTTCTTGTAGTGACTATTCTTTTTGGATTTCACATATAAAAGTTTATCAAGAAAAACAAATAGGTACAGTGGTAAATAGACTGTATATTATAATGGTAATATTATTAAATTGGTTTCTGTCAAAATTTAATACAAGTTACGTACAAATTTTCCGAGCGCACGGATTTGAAGCAATCCGGGCGATTTGCAAAATTCGGCCGCTTGCAAAAGCACCGATTTAAAAAAAAAATTTAATAATTAAATGTAATTATATTTTATAATAATTTTTATTTTAAGATAATATAAGTATTTCTTTAGTTAATGACTGTAAAATAATTTCTTAATTGTTATAAATAAAGGCACTATGATTTAAGAAAAAAAAAAACAATTATCTCGGCTTCAGTTGGTTGTAGAAAATTTTAATTTTTTTATAAATCTTCGTTTCGTCTTTAGCAACAATAATCTGTAAGTTAGAAACTCATAGGATATACAGGGCCGCTTCAGCTCTAAATGTTTATAACGAAATTTGCCCCCTTATTTTTAAACCCAAAAATTATCTCGGCTTCAGTTGGTCGTAGAAATTTTTTATTTTTTTATAAATCTTCGTTTCATCTTCAGCAACAATAATATGTAAGTTAAAAACTCATAGGATGTACAGGGCCGCTTCAGCTCTAAATGTTTATAACGAAATTTGCCCCCTTATTTTCAAATTCAAAAATTAGAGGTTTAAAAATGTTTTACGCATTTATTTACATCAGAATATGAAAATATAACTCTTTCGAAAGAGATTGGATGTTTCACCAAATGTCTACGATTTTTTTTTTCAAAAAGTTATAGCCTTCGACATTTGACCTCTTGGGATAAACAATTTATAATATCTAAGCAACAAATTCGTTAATCTGGCTCTACAATTTTTTTTTATGTTTGGAATCGAAAGATCGTCATTTTAAAGCTTTCAAAAATAAAAAAAAATATTTCTACAATAAATAATGCAATTGTAAAAAACGGCCATTTTGGACCTTTCGCAGGCTGTTTTGCAATAACCAATTAACCAAATTAAACTTACCGTACCTCAAATTGTAGGTTTTTTAATTTACTACAACTTTCTATTAAAAAGTTTTTCTCTAAAATCAATATCCTAAGCTACAAAATTAAAAATCAATAAAAATTGCAAATTTAACAAATGAAAATCGCAATTAAAAAAAAAGCGCACAATATTTTTGGTTACATTTTAGTAGAAGTTATTCCTGGCATCGTCCTTTACAACACCTGATAGGTTTCAAAAATTCCTGAATTATATCACGTTTTTTCACCCACAGCCTGGGGTATCTCTCAAATTCCGCAACCATGACATTCTTCTACGGCCTGGATTCCGTTTTCCTTCTATTTTTCCTTGTATTACATTTTGAAGTAATGCGTATTTATGTCCTCTCATCAGGTGACCCAGATATTCGAGTTTTCTTCGTTTTATCGTTAAAAACATTTCTGGTCCTTTTCCTATCCTTCGTAATACTTCAAGGTTTGTGACTCTTATCTTACCAACTTATCTTCAGCATTCGACGGTAGCACCACATCTCGAAACTTTCAATATTTTTTATGTTGTTCTGTTTGAGAGTCCAGGCCTCTACACCGTATAATAGCGTGTTAAATACGTAGCCTCTTAGCATTCTTAATCGTAGAGTGATGCTTATATTTCTGTTTCAGAAGAATTTGCTTATCTTTATGAAGGTGGCCCTGGTAATTTCGATACGTCCTTTTATTTCATTGTTTTAGTCTCCAGTTTCGTTTATTAAAGTTCCCAAGTATTAAATACTTACAAATTCTGTAACTTGATACTTTTTCAATTTGAATGCCGTTTATACTAAGTGCTGGTTGTGTCATGTTTTTACTGAAGACCTTATACTTGGTTTTTTTATATTGATGTTTATGCCATTATTGTTGCAAGCAATATACAACCTCTCCATTGATTACGATTCCTTGGTTTGCTTGCAAAAGGCTTCCTGGCAGATGCTTTCACTATATACATTAAATAGCAGTGGTGACAAAATGCATCCTTGTCGTACTCCTCTACGTATTTCTATTGTTGTGATGTCTCATTTTCTATTTTTATGTTAGCTTTCTGATTCCAATATAAATTGAGAATTATTCGCAGGTCTTTATTATCTATGCCTTTTCTTTCAAGAATGTCTCTTAGCTTATCGTGGTGTACTCTGTCAAACGCTTTTTCAAAATCGATAAAACATGCATGTACTTCTTGATTAACGTCTAGGCATCTTTGTGTAAGAACATTCAAACCGAAGAGAGCTTCTCGAGTACCTAGTTCTTTTCTGAACCCCATCTGTGTATTACTACTATCTGACTCCAACTTTTGGTAAACTCGGGTGTGGATGATTTTTAGAAATATCTTTAGTAGATGGCCCATTAAAGATATTGTTCGATGTTCTGAACATTCTTTTGCATTGGATTTCTTTGGTATTGTAACGAATGTAGACAACAGCCACTCTTGAGGTACAATAGCAGTACTGTATACTGTGTTAAATAAATGCAATATTATACCTACTGATTCATCATTCAAGAGCTTTAGCAATTCAGTAGGAACCTCATCAGGTCCGTTTGCCTTTCCAGTTTTGGAATTTCTAAGTGCCATTTCTACTTCACATTTTAGGATTTCAGGTCCCGTTTCAGCAAAGATAGCTGGAAATAGATAAAAAAATTAAAAAAAAAAGAATGTGTGTGTACTTTGTACGCACGTAAGAAGATATTCTTCTATTATATAATAGGTAATTTAAACGAAGTAAATATACTTCAAAGGTTATTTGTACTTATTTTATTTAAAAATCAAACTAACTTTCTTATCTACCACTTTCAAAAAAGAAGAATATCTTCAAAAATTATATAATAATATACTTACAATCATAAAATCTATAAAAAAAATAAAAAAGTAATAACTTCGAACCCACTTCACGTCTACCGCGCCGTACGAAAGTTGACGGCATTTCAAACTGCACCACATTCGCGTGTACGTCATGTGGGAATATATACAAACTAAACGTTTACACCATAAATTTATATGAATTTAATAAAATTATTAGTTTGATTTTTGTCGAAACAAAATACAACAAAATATAGAGTAAGAAAACGATATATGAGATGAAGATTTGTAGAAAGTTTGTTCGTAATCAGATTATGTAAATTAAAGCATTGCCTACTAATAGGTAACTACATTATTTTGTTTACATTTTCCAAATAGATAGGTATTGAAACTATTAGGTATTTCCAACTGAAACATTTAGAATTACATACCTGCGGCTTTTCAAAACTATTGAAAAAGTCACTATAATTATAAATTTGATTTTATTTCTGTCCACACATCAATAAAAACTAATATTATACAATATTTTTGTTTACCGATAACCTCCATATTGAACAATTATTGACAGATCATTTCAAAATGTCAACACCCAATCAGAGCCCGTATAACCACTAATACCATACTGTCGGTGTGCGCATGCGCGGGGATCAATCAAATTTTACCCTCAATCGATTCGCCGCTAAAGAAGAATATCTTCAAAAATAATAAAGACATCATAAAGAGCATAAAGCCTAAAGACTGGGAGAGAATTTCAAAGAACACATCCAGTGAGCGATCACTGGATGTGTGATCGCTCACTGGATGCGTTCCGCTGCATGTGTTGACACTTGACAGTAGAAAGAAAAAAACTATATGAGAGATGAGACCTAGAGCTTACTATGACCGAGAGAAGACAGGAAAGGAAAAGGTCAAGCCATTGAAAGATGGCAAGAAGAATGGAACAAGTGCTCACAGGACCCGAGTGTTTAGGGCTTACCTCTCTAGGTTCCGAAAGGCTACGGACAGGGCCGGCGATAACGGGCCTGCAAGGGATACACTGCAGGCGGGCGCCCCTGTTTGGGGGGCGCCAGAATGAGCTTTTTTTCTGCTGGTGTTATGCAAAATATTAAAATAGAAAATTCATTTTTTAAATGTGGATTAAATTCGTCATAATGGTAATTCGCCTAATCTGTATTTGTTAGTTTTGCATAATCACACATGTAAAATATACAAAAATATTCAATGCCACGTAGAATTCTTACCATGTAGTAATATAGATAATTTATTGGTCAAAGATATCATATTGCAACCAAACAACTTTGCTCTTAATGAGAATGCTTTGTTTATTTTCTTCAAATTTCTTGCAAGTTGTAGTTTTGTATGAGCACAGTGAGCAGTTATGAGAGGAAATGAATGATTTCTAGTAAAATAAACAAGATTGTAATACTGTTTTCTTGCCGCCTGTCTAATTTAAGTATTATTACCTATTAATAGGTATCAAGTTAAGTATTAATCTCATCAAAACATAATATTTAAAATAAACATTTTACATAAAATTTAGTTTAGAGCTCTTTAGATTTAGTATTATTTCATGTTATAATAGAGAATAGTATCCCAGTTTTACTCTGCAGTAAAATAATCTAGTGTTGCATTCAATTAATATAAAATTATATTTGTTAAGGTACTAGTGCACTTTAAAAGACCAAAAATAAGCATTTTTTCAAGAATTTTTTTCTCAGAACCTTTAATAAAAATGAACATAAAACTTTTTACGTATTAATATCTAACTCTTAGAGAGTACATAAAAATATATCTTTTTTCATTTATGCATGTACAATATTGTAAAGGGGGCCAAAATCCAGGTCTCGAAAAAAAGTAGTTACGATGGCGGACAGTTAATTTCAGGATTGTGATCTCTGAAACAAAAAAATCGTACGGCATTTGAAAAAGAAAGGTTTCTTACGTGACAATTTAACACAGTTGTGAAAAATTCCGCAAAAAAAAATTTTACGGAAATTTGAAAAATGTTTGTGAAAAAATCGGCTTTTTTCTTCAGTTTTTCATGGTTAGAAAATACTTATTTTTTATTTTTTGGTCAATTTGTGGCAAATTGTCACGTAAAAAACCTTCCTTTTTCAAATTCCGTACGATTTTTTTGTTTTAGAGATCCCAATCCTGAGATTAACTGTCCGCAATCGGATCTATTTTTTTGAGGCCTCTCCAATATTAGTGTATGTACTTGCATAAATGAAAAAAGATATGTTTGTTGTACTCTCTAAGAGTTAGATATTAATATGCAAAAAGTTTTATGTTAATTTTGAATAAGGATTCTGAGAAAAAAATTCTTGAAGAAAATGTTTATTTTGGTCTTCTAAAGTGTACTAGTACCTTAAGTACTCAGTACTAGGTAAATTATTAAATTACGGTTTCACGTTACTGCAGAAGCATAATCTTGAGGTTTTAAAGGTATTATTTTTATTTAGTTAAATAAAAATGGATTAAAAAAATTATCTGAGGCACAAATCTAAAAAAAATCCGAAAAAGAAGAAATGACAAAAAAAACAATCTTAGTTTTCTTAGTCAATTTCTTAAAAAAGTTAAAGCGAAGTTGTTTTGTCAGATGATCGGTCCAATAAAACTGTAACCGAAATTTATTTACCGGTGACATTTGCGGATAGCGGGACACCGACTTAAATCGGTGCCTCGCTGCTAGAACACACATTTTTAGGACGCAATTCCAAAATCAAGTTATTAATAGGGAGACAAGCTCTTCTAGCTACCCCTAAAATCAGGTGGTTTAACCACATAAACTAACACAGAGGATGTCCCATTACCCAGGGCATCCAAGGTAACGTTCAGTACAAAGCCTCCTCATTCGTTATGTACTGCGATGGGGATAGGTGGTGGTATAGCTTGGGGGTCAGATAGATACCACTCCAGAGGCTGGGATTGTACGAGTATCTGTGTGTATGTGTGTGTATGTATGGGGGGGGGGGGGGGCGCCTGTGCTAGTTTTGCAGGCGGGCACCTTATACCCTAGCGCCGGCACTGGCTACGGAAAGTGAAGAAAGGCTGTGAATTTTGTGACAGTATAGGAGAAATGATAGGGAGAATGATTATATCCGTGCAGTTATCAAGAAGAAAGAAGAAAGACAGCTGTACCAACGACAAAGGTAAGAAGGAAAAATGTTGTTAGTTGAAGGTAGAAGCACGGGCGGCCATATAAAAATTGTTAGGGTGGGGGGGGGGGGGCAGACGTGAAGATGTTGATTACATTTTGTATACTTTGGACAACCATATACAGTGAGCACGTAAAGGTTGGAATAAATACATTTTCTCGAGAATGAACAATTTTGGAAAAAAATCCCGAAGCAGGTCAATTTTTATTTTTAAATTACGACTTTTGGGCATACATATCATACTAGTGACGTCATCCATATGGGCGTGATGACGTCATCGATGATTTTTTTAAATGGGAATAGGGGCCGTGTGATAGCGCATTTTAAAGGTAATTTAATTCTCTATTCAGTAATATAAACATTTACATAATTATTCATACAGGGTGTCCAAGAAAACATTTTTTTAATTTAATTTATTGACATAAAAAGAAGAATGCATGTAATTTATTTAATCCAAAAAACATTTTACTGCTCTCAGAAAACAGAAAAAAATGTTTATTTGAAAAATATTCATTGCTTTTCGCATAAACTAAATGTTCAAACTGTCCAGAGGAGGGTGGGTGGCGGCTTTGATATTGAATTTAAACAAAAGACAATATTTATTTCTCAAATAAACATTATTTCCTGTTTTCTGATAGCAGTAAAATGTATTGTGAGTTAAATAAATTACACACATTCTTCTTTTTATGTCAATAAATTTAATCAAAAAAAAATTTTTTTGGGCACTCTGTATAAATAAATATGTTAATGTTTATATTACTGAATAGAGAATTAAATTACCTTTCAAATGAGCTATCACACAACCCCTATTCTCATTTAAAAATTTTTAAGATGACGTCATCACGCCCAGGTGGGTGACGTCACTAGTATGATATATATGCCAAAAAGTCGCAATTTAAAAATAAAAATTGACCTGTTTTGGGATTTTTTTCCAAAATCGTGCATTCTCGAGAAAATGAATTTATTCCAACCTTTACGTGCTCACTGTATAGTTTAAAGAACCCGAAAAGCTAGGGGGCCACGGCCCCCCTACCCATGGGTATGGGCGCCCATGGGTAGAAGGAATACGTTTTGATAAGAGGCGAATTAGTGAGTCAGTCCTGCAATAAGGTCAGTCAGGCGGCGTTCCGGCTCAGGGCCGTGCCGTGCTATGATGCGGTGAGGCAGCCGCATCAGGCGGCATCACAAGGGGGCGGCATATTCAGTAAAATCTAGTATAATATGTAATAATAGATAATTCAACATTATTGGAGAGAAGTTTTGAAAAGAATTAGACTTTTGGTCTCACAATGTTTAGCTTTTCGTGGAACAACTGATCATTTGTTTCTATTTAATAACGGAAACTTTCCTAGGTTAAAACAATTGCTCTCTGAGTTTGATCCAGTAATGGAAGAACATATTAGGAGAGTTTAACGAGAGTCTGATAAGTGGTTTGTTACCTATTTAAGCATCAGTAGGCAAGATGAATAGATAAGTTTAATGGGTAATATTATCTTAAACAGAATTGTCGAAATAACCAAAATCGCCAAATATTTTTCGATAATCGCCGATGGTACCCTAGACGTAAGTCATATTGAACAGCTCGCATTGACGATAAGAGTTGTCGCTTTTAATTCTTGTCAGAACAAATACCTATACTATCGAAGGATTTTTTATTGGTTTTTTTGAAGCTAGTGATTCAACCAGTGAAGGTTTAACTGAACTTATTTTGACAAATTGGGAAAAGTTAGGTCTTGAGTTAGAAGTTAGAATGACTTAGAGGACAAGGCTGTGATAACGGGACCGATATGAAAGGAATAAGAAAGGGTGTGCAAAATAGAATACCTACTTGAAAAATATCCGAGGCGCTTTAGGTGCACTGCGCATGCCTCTTTTTAAAATTAGGTAGTCATAATTTACGCAGCGTCTTCTTCTATAGAAACATCAACCTTTTTTGTATTATACAAGAACTGTAGGTGCACTTTTTTTTTGGTTCTACAAAGCGTTGGAAAGTTCTGAAAAAACTAGTTTCAAACTAACTCTAAAACCGTTGAGTGTTACTAGATGGTCAAGTCGAATAGAAGCATTGAAATCTTTAAGATTTAAATTTTGTTAAATATATGATGTCTTATTCGAAACAATAGAAGATATCAACAAAGATCCAGAAACTAAAGTCAAAGCACGAGGATTAGCAAAAACTACTTATTAAAAATTATAAATTTATATGCGGTCTTGTTCTTTGGCATTTGGATATATCATATAAATTCATTCTCGAAGATGTTGTAACATGTAACTATAAATTTGTCAGATTGTGTAAAAATGTTGTCAGAAACTACAGAAAAAAATGATAAGTTACAGACAATCTGGCTAAGACCAAATGAAAATTATTGTTAATGGAATTGCAGAAAATCTTGATATAAGCTCCGAATTTCCAGCTGAAAATGAAATTCGAGCCAGGAGAAAAAAACGCAAATTTGATTACAAAAAATCTAAGGATAAGTTCTTAGCGGAGGAAGATAAATTTAAAATAAATAATGTTTCATCTATATTTTAAACATTGCCATTAATTCTTTGAATGGCCGATTTTCTCTTCTAGAAACTCATAATAAAATTTTTAAATTTTTATATGATATTTTTAATGGAGGAAAATAGATGATAAAACACTAGAAAAATATTATATGAATCTTCATTCGATACTTTCAATAGAAAAAAGAATAAGAATCATTTATAGAGTCAAATGATATTCTAGATAAATTGCGTGATATATCTCTAATGATAGCGTAATCCATGAAAACTTTTTTTAAGGTTTGGAGATTTTGAACTGTTTGTGCCAAAATAACCTAATTTCTTTATACCCAAATATTGTGTACCACTAAGAATTTTATTAACACTCCCTGTCTCGGTAGCTAGTGGGTAAAGAAGTTTTTCAAAATTAAAAATTATTAAAAACTCTTTACCAAAGTCCATAAGACAAACAAAACTAAAAAATATAGCACTCATTCCAATAGAGTCCTCACTAGCTGCTACTTTAACCAATGTGATTGACGAGTTTGCCAAAATTAAAGTCAGTAAAGAAGGGCAAAATTGTAATTTTTGTAAATGTTATTTAATGTTAATACATTATTTCATTTAATTTAAAGTAGGTTTTGTCTTTAAAATAAAACTTGTCCTTCATTTTGTGTAGGTTCATTTAATAAAAATAAAAGTTAAGTTTCAATCATACTTATTTTCGGCATTTCGAGGACTTGCATCATATTGAACTGATGTACCGCACGGCTCTGTCCGGCTGGACTGAGACATCTTTTGAAGATTTCAGACTCCCCTCTATAAAGATGAAAAAAAAAAGATATTGCGTAGTTCAAATCAAATAGTACTTAACTTGACAAAATATCTACATCAGTTTACGTTAATCAAATGAGTTAATGACGATTTTTTTAAATTTCAGTAGTTGCAAAATTGTTATTTTAGAATTTATGAATTGTAATACTAAATATCCAATTTTGTAATAAAATGTTGACGTTGTTTGCTTGATATTTTTCCATAAATAACGGTATCACGTTTCTTGGTTCGTTGTTTACAATAATGTACAAAAACAAATCTTTATCATATCTTCTGACCCCCTGCAGCCAATTACTGATTGTTTAAGCTTCAGATTAAAGTAATGTCTATATGAATTGCTTGTTTAAGATAATTTATTCATATTTCATGATCTATTTTTATTATACAGGGAAATATATTAATATATCCTATAAATTGGTTGTCTATAAAAATAATTATAATCTGCTGTATTTTCACTATATTAATAACGCCTTATTCTATAAATTTATAAATTTATTAAGCCACTGCTTTGGCTCTTCTACAGTCTCTTACAAGTGCGCCCATATAAAAATTTTTAGGGGGGAGGGCAAACGTGAAGATGTTGCATTTTGTATATTTCGGATGACTATATACAGTAGACTCTCTCTATACCGAACACGGATATAACGAGGTTTCGCTTATAACGAGGTACATTAGGACTAGGTGTCCCATGAAATTCCTATTGAACTATAACGCTCTATAACGAGGCATATTTGGTTACAACGAGGAAATTTGAAATCGATGAATACGTGTCTTTACCTGTTTTTAGCGTTGTAATGGTCATAAATAAATAAATGCCCCAACTGCCTGTACATTGATGAAATGCTTAACATCTGCCTTATTATCGAGGCCAGTGCTGTAATAAACTCGGCCACCTGTAATAAACTTCTGCCTGTTTATTGACCGATATTGAATATTATAGGAAATTTACAATTTATGACGGCGAAGTCTCATTGTTTACTGTTCAGGTTGACCATCGACACCTAATAAACTACGTAAGAGGCATCAAAACAAGGCATCATATTATTGTTGTTTGATATAACGAGATCCGCTTGTAACGAGATAATTAGTCCACCATTTCAATTCTCGTTATAGAGGGAGTCTATTGTAGTTTAAACCACCAAAAAAACCTAGTTTGAACCCTGTTGTGAGAAATTATTCATACATTTAAATACTAGACCAAGTTTTTAAATGGAAATGTCATGGGTAAATACCACAAAAGTTGCGCCTCTCTTTAAAACCCGTTTGAAAAGAATACAATGCTTGCAAAGCCCTGCCTTCAACTTTGGCGAGTAGACTAACCATGAGTATGTGTCGAACCAAGTTTTTACTTTAAAATATTAAAAATGAGCCCCCTTTATTTTTGCAGATTTAGAATCCTTATGAAAAATAAGTCACATATATTCCAAACATTTTTAGAATCGTTGATAGATGGCGCAAAAAAATCGCATTTTCCGATTATAGCGCCATCCGTCAACAATTCTAAAAAAAGTTTCGAATAAATGTTACTTATTTTTTGAGGAAGAAACTCAATCTGCAATAAAAAACGGGGGTTCCTTTTTAAGATTTTAAAGTTAACTCTCACCCCCACCTCCAGAGTGTGGAATGAAAAATCCTGTTTGGTGTCATTCTATAGATTTTTGAAAAATATTAAACACGTGTTTTTTAGTTTTTCATTTGGAAGTATATTTCTCGAGATATTGGACCGTTTCTATAATTTTGCTATGGTATCACGATATATCGTTTTTTTTTTCGATTATAGCGCTCTCTATCCACAATTCGCAAAATGGCTCGAATAAAATTTGCTTATTTTTACAAGGAAAATCCAGATCTGCAACAAAAATTAGGGGTTCCATTTAAGATTTTAAAGTTACCCCCCGCTCCACACCCAGGGGTTGAAGTGGTGGACTTGTTTAGTGTCATCGCATAGATTTTTGAGAAATATTTAACCCATATTTTTCAGTTTTTCGATCCGATGTTCATTTCGCGAATTATTCGACCTTTCTGCTACTTTTGGACACCCTGTATATAACACTCATTCGTCATGAAAGATCAACTGTTTTTCATTTAAATAAAATTGTTCTGTTCATCATAATGTACAATACAATACACTATAAAATAATCTACTTACTAAAAAAATACTTTTGCAAACTAAAATTTGAATAACTATGTTCAATCAATTTTAAAAATTATTTTTCAATATGAATTTATTTCTGCTTATGAAGATGGTTCTATTCGGTGTACACAAAACTTAATAAAGAAAACAAATATTATAATCACTTCACAGATTTTACACTTTATCTTTATAGTGCCAGTTCTTAAAGACAAATGGCTCATACTCATTAGTGATTATCGGTCAGAGATCGGATTTCTTGCTGATATGATTTTCTTTGCAGTATTATAAATGATTAATTTAATTTGTAATTTTGGGTGTCGATTACAGTATATATTATGTTCCCACGTTTCTAATCAGATCTCTTTCAATGTTCGAAATGTGTATAAAGGCGGGTTGACATTACTAGTGAATAACGAACGTGGCTCACGCTTACGTATTTTGCCCGTGCTATTGTTAGATATTTAATTATCTATTTTCAGACTCGAGCAGTACATTTGCATAAATGCATAAATAGATAATAAAATATCTAACAATAGCACGGGCAAAATACGTAAGCGTGAGCCACGTTCGTTATTCACTAGTAATGTCAACCCGCCTTTATGCACATTCCATATAGACCGCTGTCGCAGACACACAGATTTTCTGTTAAACTATTAATTACCCAATATGTGAATTTTTTTATTAATAAATATGTTTGTTCCAATTTATCTCTCAAAATTACAAAAATACAATGACAAAAATACGTTTATGTAATAAAAATTTAATTTTTGTTCTTTCCCGAAAAGCTAAGGGGGGGCCACGGCCCCCTTGCCCGTGTATATGGGCGCCTATGAGTCTCTATCTTTTTTGGCTATCTTACAGTCCATTAATACGTCTTACATGTTCGTCTTTTGGCGTCAATTGTTTCAGTTATTATTCTTTCTAATGAACTATTTTAAATGGGAAATAAGCCACAATTTTACCAAAAAAATGAATTTATTAACGTTTCGACGCCCAAGTCGTGTGTCGTTGTCAAAATACAAAATACATTTAAAATAGTTCATTATAAAAATGCCACAAGGAAATAGCTTCAGAACAATATTATTCTTTCAATACACATTCCTTTCCGTCATTTTTCATTATGTACCCATTTTATTTCAGTATCCATTCATTTTCCTTATTACGCCATTGCACAATCTTGTCTTAATCCTTCAGTTTAAAATTTATTAAATTAAAAGCGATTTAAAATCCGAAAAATGACAAAAAAACACATTTTCGCATTTTAAATCGCTTATAACTTTAAAACTAGTAACTTTTGAAAAAAATGTCAAGAAACTATTTTATTTAGAATGTCCTATAAAGAATCTAGAAAAAATATTGTTCGGAGTAAAATAGGAGAATTTTGAAAATAGTGCGCGCCGCACCGACAAAAAAACCGGATGGACACGCATAATTAACAATTAAAAAACTACGGTCTAAATTGAAGTTAGACCCGATTACTCTTCAGAATCTTGAAAAGGAATGTTTAAACTTTAATCCAAGTTATTGGTACCCTTAAAAATACTAATTTAAATATGAGTTTTTAAGCCTCAAAAATGCGTATTTTCGCATTTTTTAGATTTTAAATCGCCTATAAAATAATATAAAATCACAAGATACCTTTCTTGTTTAGAATGACCCAGAAAACCTAAATATATTTTTTTGAGCAATAAAAGGTGATCTTATCTATTTGTTTAAAAAAATTGTTTAAACAATTTCTGCCCAAAAATTCCGTCCGGCACCCTTCAGATTTGTTTACGGGGACATTTTTGAATATGAATCCGCAGAGAAACCGAATTAGAAATGTTTTTCAGACGGGAGCAGTCTCACCACATGGACTATTTAAGAAGAAGGGTGCAAATGAAAAAGTTTTTTCGGCCAATTTTTTTATGGATAGATCAAAAGGCGCATCGGTTCGCTAGCCGGTAGGCCAGTCCGGGCTTGGTTGTTACCTGTCAAATTTACCTATTAGTGGAAACAGTGCCGGCGCTAGGGTATAAGGTGCCCGCCTGCAAAACTAGCAAAGGCGCCCCCCCCACATACACACAGATACTCGTACAGCCCCAGCCTCGGGGACATTATGTGGGTATGTGGGTTCTAATGGAACAGTGAGACCCACATGTCCGAAGATCAAACCGGTCACACTACGTAACCTGGAGTTGTACCTATTTGACGGCCCATAACCTGGAGTGATATCTATCTGACCCCCAAGCTATACCACCATCCCCCTCCCGTCGCGGTCGCAGTATATAACGAATGCGGAGGCTTTGTACTAAACATTACCTTGGATGCCCTGGGCCTCTGTTTACCTCGGTTTACTTTATATGGTTAAACCACCTGATTTTAGGGGTAGGTAGCTGGAAGAGCTTTTCGCCTTATTAATGCTTGATTTTAGAATTGTGTCCTAAAAATGTGTGTTCCGGGCACCGACTAAGTCGGTGTCCCGCTATCCGCAAATGTCCCCGGTAAATAAAGTTCGGTACAGTTTTATTGAACCCATCATCTGACAAAACAACATCACTTTAACTCTTTTAAGAAATTGGCTAAGAGAACTAAGATGGTTTTTTTGTCATTTCTTCTTTTTCGGCTTTTTTGATAATTTTTTTTTAATCCATTTTTATTTACGTACATAAAAATAATAACTTTAAAACCTTAAGATTATGAAAATAGTAATGTGAAACTGTAATTTAATAATAGTAATGAGTACTTAACAAATATAATTTTATATTAATTGAATGCAACACTGGATTCTTTAACTGCAGATGCAGAGTATACAACTGCCATACTGCCAAACTATTCTGTATTATATTCACATGAAATAATACTAAAATGTTTATGTTAATTAGGTTTTTATGGAATTAATCCTTAACTTGATACCTAAATTAATAGGTAAAATACATAATACTTAAATTAGACAAACCGCAAGAACGCAGTATCACAATCTTGTTTGTTTTACTAGAAATCATTCACTTCCTCTCGTAACTGCTGAAATACAAAACTAACAACTTGCAAGAAATTTGGAGAAAATAAACAAAGCATTCCCATTAAGAGCAAAGTTGTTTGGTTGAAATATGATATCTTTGACCAATAAATTATATTACCTACTACATGGAAAGACTATTTCTATGCGGCATTGCATATTTTTGTATATTTTACATGTGTGATAGTGATATGCACAATTTACAAACACAGATTAGGGCATAATGACGAATTTAAACCACATTTAAGAAATGATTTTTTTTATCTTAGTTTTGCATAACACCAGCCGAAAAAAAGCTCATTTTGGCGCCCCCCAAACAGGGGCGCCCGCCTGCAGTGCATCCCTTGCAGGCCCGTTATCGCCGGCCCTGAGTGGGAAGTGGGTATTAGAAAATTAATGAATCAGTCTTACTGATTGATAAGAAGACTGGTCTTACATTTAAATTTACAGCATCCTCACTATAATAAATCATTGAAACTCTTTAAGAAAACCTTGAAAAAACTTGATCGAAGTATTAAACCGCTCGGACTATAGTTTATTTTTACCACCATATCTCTTGTTTATATTTGTTGATAAGCTCCCGCTGAGAGTTCGCGTGGGGTAAATCTTCTTTCAATATTTAATTAAATCCATTTCAACAATCGAATTAGTTTATATCAAAGCGGCAAATTGTGCGCATCGTGTGAGTTCGTTTGTTGTGTTGCGCATAACCACAAAAAATCATCTGATATTTGATTACGTGCGTAAAATAATTTATTACAAAACCAAAGGTTGAAGTTGAGCTATAAATAGAAAAAGTGTATATTTAATGTTTAATGTCAATGTCAAGAATACTTAATTATTATAATTATTAACCAAAACCAAGTAAGTAAAAAACTAAAACGCATTTCATGTTATTGTGTTATTATTAATTTTTTTGAGACTAATTTTTGGATAATTACATTACAGGATACTGTACTATGATGTGCTGTACTCAGCTGTAGAATATTCCAGTATTACTTCGTTTTTGTTTCTATGGCGGTGTCATATCAATCGAGTTTTCGAGACAGCAGTATTGGCCAAAACAATTACCATAATAAAGTTTTAGAGGTAAGTGAATAGATTTACTGTTTACCTAGCTATAAATAATCATTGTGTGCTTTATTATCAAGTATTTGTCACATATACAATATAGTTCCAATGCATAGGGTAGGTGGGGGCAAAGGTACGCATTTTCTAAATTTTCATCTCTAGTGAATCTCCTAATGCTTGAATTGGCACGGAGTATAGATGAAAGTGAAATTGATACATTTTGTAATCATATTAGGCAAGTGGAAATTCTTCAATATCATTTTTGTAGTGTTGATAACTTTTTGAAAAAAAAAATGTAAATGCGTACCTTTGCCCCACTCAATGGGGCAAAAGTACGCATGTGCGTACTTTTGCGGATTTGGGACATTTTGCAATTAAGCTAAAAGTAGCTGATAGATTATCAAGCTCAACTTGATATTCATTTTGAAGATTGACTTGAAACATGCATTTGCCAAGTCTACCTCACTGGGGGCAAAGGTACGCACTGCGGACGTTTGCCCCGTTTGTGTGCATTTTGTAGGAGTACTTTTGCCCCATCCGGCAACCAATAATATATCTAACCTCAATATCAAACTATGCACATGTGAACTTCAAACTGTCATGTGGAAGAAGTCTTCTAACAATACACTTTCAACATGCCTAACCAATAATAATCTGAGTGTGAAAGATTAAGAATTGGACTCAATCAATTTTTAAGAAAAATTAGATCAAAAGGTACAAAAATCATTTTTACCTCATTTTTGTTGTTATATTCGCCCTGATTGCGCCAAAGTTTCTCATCCAATGCTACTGAGTAGTACACACATATGCAACAAGATGCTGTCGCCAACATATAAGAAGTTACTGAAAAATGTAAGTGCGTACCTTTGCCCCGTGCGTACCTTTGCCCCCACCTACCCTATCGCACCCTCAGTGCAAGACTGCAGTAACTCAAAATTTTATGAAAATGAAGTTATCATGGAATTCCATTGTAAACATGCATATCTATCCCCTGTAAGACTTTAGTAACTTTCAAATGCTTAATGGGCTAAATATTACAACAACAACAGTTGAACTATTTTGCGTTTTTGAACATAAGTTCCGTGCAAAACTGTTGTAACTCTAATGTAACAGAGTTACAACAGTTTTGCACGGAACATTGCAACGGATTCGATAACAAGCAATATCAAGCAATGAAAAAAGTAAGATATATGTTATTTTAATATCTATATCTGTGGTGTTTAATTTTAATATACAGCACATCTACATAATCCATTAACGGCTGAGACAATAAACAAAGATTTTCAAGACAGTAAATTTTATGTCCTAAAAAGGAAAAACAGTTCTTAAAACTTGTGTATTGACAATACTGAGAGGTCAAAAATATCTATTCTCAGAAAACTTGCCAAAGAACAGCCAAACATTCAAATGGCCAAAAAGAAAGATTTGGTATACCTATGCCATTCGGGTATGATACCAGAAGCCCACCATAGTTTTTATAAAAATATTTTGGCACAAACAAGATGATGTACGAGAAGAGTACAACTAAGATAAAACCTTAGTTGTTTATTTCTTAGCTTATTTCCCATTAAAAGTAATTTATTATAAAAATGCCACTAGAAAACAGCTTCAGAACAACATTAAGGTAAAACCTGTCAGCAACTGCCACTAAAAATGAAAGAACTATTGGCCGATATAGAAAGGTGGCCGGTATTGCCAGTTTTTGTAGTCTAGATATACATAATTGGTTTGGGAAATTTTTAAACTGGCCGTTAATACAGGTGGCCGAAGTTGGCAGGTGGCCGGTAACACAGGTTTTACTGTGAAAGTAAATGTGTCTACACTTTTTACAATTTTCTCCGTGCAAAACTGTTGTAACTTTGAAATTATAATACTAAATTTGTAGTGATTAACAATTTCTTCCGTGCAAAAGTGTTGTAACTTTGAAATTCCTAATTTTTTTTTGCATTATTATTATTTTATTTAAATTTCTGTTTTTTGAGAATGTAATATAGGCTAAAAAGCATGCAAAAACATAATCAAATGTTAATTTTTCTTAAAATTTGTGTCTTATTTCACCGATATTAGCACGAAAATAAACAAAATCGTCTTTATCTCGAAACTTACTTATTTTGACTTACTGCAGTCTTGCACTGAGGGTGCGATATATACTAAGGATTTCCACAGTTTTCATTGTATTCCGTCACTTAACGATGATTCTCTCTGTTCTTTATGTTTTGCCAGTCCCCATCCTGCATTGATTTCTTCCCCATCCTGATTTCTTCTTTCCATTGCTTCGTCCACTTCATCTCTGAAAGATCTCTTCCATCTTCCTACCGGGCTCCACCCTGTTTGTCTAACGTTTTTGTCTGCTTTTCTCACATGTCCGTACCAGGTTAATCACTTATGTTCTATGTAGTCTATTCTATTATATCTGAGTTCATTGCCATTCTTTTCTTAATCTCTGTTATTTGTTCTGTTCTCTCTTTTTGTTTCTCCAGTTTCTCCTTAGGAATTCCATCTCTGTTGCTCTTATTTTGTTTTTAGTTTTCTTTTTTATTATCCAATTTTCAGATCCATAAATCAGGATACTTCTTGTTATGGTTTTATACATATTCTTTTTTTTTGTTTTTATACTGATGTTCTTATACCACAGTACCAGGTTCAATTCTCGTATGCAGTCTCTTGTTTGTTCCAGTCCATTTTTTATATTAATGTTTGGTATTATGAAACCTAAATATTTATACTTGTCTATTCTTTGAATATTCCTGTTCCTGTTTTCTCATCATAAAGCTGAGGTCATCTTTGTCTTAGTTCAAACTTAGACTATATAGGTATTTGTTTCTTACTGGTATCTCCTTTGCACTTTTTTTTCCATAGTTTCAGGGTTTTTTACAGGAATATTTTGAACAGGGTAGGATATGTGGAATAACCCTGTAGTAGTCATTTGTCGTCATAAATGGACTGCATTTTCTATTGCACGTTTTGATAGTTACTGTGCTTTTACTGCTTTTGTTATTATTCGTGGAAATTCTATGTCTTCCATTGCTTCCCATAGCTTGGTTCAACGTAGGTATCGAGTCATAGGCCTTTTTAAGATTTACTATTTACCTAGTTATAAATAATCAATTAGATATTTATCACAGATTAAGTTCCAATGTATAGATAATAAAATGCCTAAGCTCCAGAATATCCAAGATTACTTTTTCATTATCATACTCTATCATTATGATTGGCTCTACAACCCATATTGGGTCTTGGCCTGTTCTAGGATCAGTTTCCATTTTTTCCTATCCCTTGCCTTGATTTGCAAGAAGATCCAGGTGGCTATAACTGTATCAAAGACTTTAGCCAAATCAACAAAGATACACAAACTGATATCTTTAATTTAAGCGAACAACAAACAATTCAACAGTAAATGTATTGATGCTTTTTATACTTATGTAGTAATATATATTTTTACAGAACCCTGTGATAAAAGCCTTCCTGTCCGGATCATGTTCGGGTGTTATCAGCACAGTTTTATTGCAACCTTTAGATGTGGTAAAGACCCGCCTACAAAATCCTCCAGCTGCACTTAGAAAGTAAGTAAATTTGACTGTTATTTAATTTATTGTGGATATCCTATTATGTCTTATTGATCTAAAAAACATTTTGGATCATTGTTGATGAGGTTCTTTTGATGTAAATGATTAGAGTTTGGACATTTACTAGAAATATCTTACACAGATACAGTCACACTCATAAAGATGCTGCAAGTAGTCACGGATGACCAAATAATATGCAAAAAAAGTACATACTAAAAACAAAAGATGGTGCAAGACGAACATTTGATGAAATATTTTCATAGATGATGAATATACGAATGAGATTTCATAAAAATAGTGTTATTTATATCATTATTACATACAAATATGTGAAGCTATTTTTAGACATTCATTTTTGGTTGTTATTTGGAGAAAATGAGCAGTACCAGATAACAGATTTTATTTTTAAGACTTGGATAGCAACAGATGAAAAATCTTATTTACTTATTAGATTGTTATTTATACATTGTTAATATGCACAGATAAACAGGTCATGTTGTTAGGTAATTCAATGTTAAAATGACCTATATAGACTCTTATTGATAACAGAGACCCCCTATTGTGTTATGACTACGAAATATGAAGATTTGAATGTCTTGATGAAAACTTAATAAAGCATATTTTTAGCCAAAAAAACATCAAATAATTCATAAGTTAACTGCAAACACGTATATTTTGGCCATTGAAAATTGTTTGATCGAAAACACAATTAGAACAAAAACTACAAAAATTTGGGTGACATATCTGAAGAATTGAAAGTAATTAGGGAGTCAGACAAGGATGTATATCATCATCCCTATTAATGCTTACTCTTTAAAATTGCTCTGCAATCTATTCAATTAGAAAGAGAGGAGATACATTTGAATGAGTTTTAATTAGAAAAAATTTAATGTGCTAATGACAGCATTAAAATAGATAATAATTTATACAATCTACAAAAAATTATGAACATGCAATGGTGATTATGAACTCTCTCTCAACTTAAAGACACCAGAAGATGTAGTGATGATAGATGACTACATATTGCCAAGAAGAAAACACATAGCTGGTCAGACTCGGGCCCACCATCAGATTTAGTGCTGCGGAATAGTATAGTGATAACCTTCTTGCATGAAAATTACTATTCTGTACTTATATCAATTTCTACTTCTGGTGATAGAGTTGCCTCAGATATGTCCTCAACTTATACACACAACCATATTTTATAAGAGTAGTTCTATTAGCCTTTTTAAAGTGAAAACAAAGGTTTTCTGTGTTTTTTCTTGTGATGTCCTTGAGTAGATTTCTACCTCTGGTTGTTATATTTCTAGACTCTCAATTGGTATGCTTGGTTTTCCAGTCTTCTCCAGCCAAAAACCTGTTTCCCATTGAGTTAATCAGCAACAAGCAACAGTAAATGGTCTTGATTGATCATTTATTTGTAGTATTGTCATTTGGAATTTGTTAGTTTGGTGTTAAGTTAACTCGTGGTGTGATATTGTGTTTTTTTATTTAAAACGGCAGCCTCACCATGAGCTGTTCCATTTGGGTGATTTGTATAGTACACTTTATAGTGTACTACACCAAGTTTAACATCCGGTAAATACGACGACGAATGAATGCTGGTAAAATTGGCAAGGATCATGGGTATTAAGTACAATTTCTTCTTGTTTCAGTCAGCCAAATGGACTACACATCATCCCTATAGTTTCTAATGTAATAAAACACGAGCAGATAGCAGGACTATGGAAGGGCACTACACCGGTAAGTACGATTGCTTTAATAAAAATATTAGGCAACATATTTCCCCATTTATATCCTTCCACATATTCTATCTTAGGTTATACGTTATATCCATAATATTCGGGAGAGATATTCTTCGGTCAGGGTTTCATAATGATACATTGTTTTAAAGGTTTATAGACCCCGTAACTTGGAATTCTTTATTCATGTTATTTTTTTTGTTTTAAAATATTAATGAAGACTTTCATCACCATAACTAAATCTTAAGGCCAATCGCAGAATCAGCCTGTTCTTGAAATAAGTAATCAGAATAGAGAAAATCAATGTTTTTCGATATACTCCTTTACGATTCACTCAATTTTTGCCGTAGAAAAAAGTTTTTCCAACCAAGTTCTTGGGAATTAAATAACCTACAATTTTATATTGAAACATTTTTTCGTATGTCTGATGCTAATCTTTTTATTCTGAAGAAAATGGCATTTTTTACCAAACTACAAAAACTCATTATTCGCTTTTAACTCCAGTTTTTTTAAAACTAATCATTTTAAGCCCGTCAAACTTCTAGAATCTATTAATAATACATAAATAAATAAGAATGAATAAGGCCAATGACTAAAAACACCGCTAACTTAGATTATTATGCTTCCAATTGGATTTCTCTTTTTTTTTCAAAAAAATATTGATTTCTTAACCGTAACTTTTTTATTTTTTATATTAGAAAGTTTGGTAAAAAAAATTTTGTAGGTTTTTACAAGATCTATAAGTCTATTAATATTAAATCTTTTTAAAGTCCTTAGTCGCAAAAAGAGTTGGTAAAGGTGGTTTTTGCATGTTATTACAAGTTTTAATTGTCAATAGCTCACTCAATTTTTGCCGCAGAAAAGTTTTTTGAAAACCTGGTTCTTGGGAATTAAATAGGCTACAATTTCATATTTAAACATTTTTTAGTATCTCTGATGCCAATCTTGCTATTCTGAAGAAAAGGCCATTTTTTTCCAAACTACAAAAATTTGTTATTCGCTTTTAACTCCATTTTTTTTTAAAACTAATCATTCTAAGCCGGTAAAACTTTTAGAACCTATTAATAATACATAAATAAAAAGACCGAATAAGGTCAATGACTAATTTTAATTAGGGTGGTGATTAGGGGGTTGCTTGCGATCACTTTTTCGCTGAAAAAATTAGGGACTGACATTCTTTTCATTATAAGTCACTTAATTTTTGAGCTAGAGGCTTTTTTTATTTCTGGAGATAGATATTTTTAAGTACTTTAAATTAGTTTGAACAAGTTGTCCTCGAAAAATGCATAGTTTTCCCGTCTTTTGAATTTGAAACTACAATACATATTTAGCAATTGACGAAGAAGAGCCAACATATTATAAAGTACAGCTCGATTACTATTGGTCTTAAAGAAAATTTAAAAAAACGGTTTTGTTTATTTTTTCAAAATGTATATTTTTAAGTAAAGTTCTTTTGACAAAAGAAAACTTTTGGAGTTATTAGCAGAAAACTTATTAAAAACATTGATTTTTTCGATATAAAACTAACACTTTGGATAGCGAGTAAATCGAAAACTATCAATTTTATCAAAAAAATGTATAGTTTTTACCAACTTTTGCTATTAAAATATAATAAAAAATTTCCACCCCCGTGGTAAAAGCGCCTTTCGGCATGATATAGATTTTGATTCTTGGACTATCCACTACTTATTCTCAAATTTTCAAGCAAATCGATCCATTCTGTAAAAATTGCGAGGTTTTGTCCTATTTTAAGCTTCATTACTTGGACTATGAGATGTATCAGCCCCTACTCTCGTGTTGTAGTTTGAACTACCGTAGCAATATCTTCCTATTTTTCTTTTTTTATGATTATCTTACTACATATAAAAACATAACGATAATAACTAAATAGATAACGATAAATCCAAAAGGTCAGTCGATTATGATGACATTGGTATCTGTATAAACGTTTTTGTTCTTTTCCTGATAAGTTTTTATGTGTAACAAAAATTTGAATTTTGATTTCGACAATCACCAGCTGTGCCCTATACAGTGTGTCACAAAATTAGGACATATTTCCAAACTAAAATTGGAAAGATCTTCTCGTTTTTCTGTAGACATAACTCTGTTCTGTTTTTCAATGTGTCTACAGTAAGTTGTAGTTACACTTTGTTTCTTTTTTGTTAAATTTTCTGACGGTTATATTAAAGCGGTGAAGCATACGTAATAAATCATCTATTTAAAGTTGTTTTTCTCCCGCTTGGTATCCTTTTTTGGTTCTTACTTTTTTTATTATTTCATCCATGACCAATTTGAACAATATGAGGCTCAGAGAATCCCCTTGTCTTATCTCATTGCCAGTCTCGATTGGGTCGGTTAATTCTTCTTCTCCTTTTACTTTTATTGTGTTGTTCTGGTATATATTTTCGATCATTTTGATTATTCCTAGATGTGTCCCTCTTGTGTGCAGTAAGTGGATAACGTCCTTTAATTTGAACCTCTCAAATGCCTTCTTCAGGTCTACAAAACATAAATATTGCTGAAAAAAAAATTGGAAAGATGTCGGTGGCATTCAAGGCTCATCATGTCCCTCCCATCTCTTAAGTTGCTCTATCCCAGTTTTTTAATACTGTACATAATATTTTATGTAATGGTGTAGCTATTTAATTATTAATTGGATCTTTATTAATTATTTCCAGTCATTAATGAGAGCAGTGCCCGGAATAGGATTGTATTTCTGCTGCTTAGAATACGTTAAGACACATTTCTTCAAGAAGAAGGCACCCACAGCCTCAGAATCGATACTGATAGGTATTTGTGCAAGAGGTATGGCTGGAGCCACTCTTATGCCTATGACAGTTGTCAAAACGAGGTATGTATTGAACAATGTTAAAAAAAATTAAACTTACATTAATTCCTTTAACCCATTAACGTCCAAATTATATTTTTTTCAAATTTCAAAATAATCTTGTTCTTAATGGAAATCTTGATGAAATTGTTTATGTATTTGCATTTTTGAATTTTGACCCTTGTAGCCATAGATATAATAAGAATAAACTAGGTAAGGTATGAGCCGCTCTGTGCATAGAGGTGTATGCCAATATCAAGAACATCATTGGCCAATATTCACTTTGAGTGGTCTGGCCATCTTTGTCTGTCACATGCGCGGGATAGCTCGGTAAAAATAGATAGATAGACCACCGATCGACTGCCCATGCGTTACAATATTTTGCTTAGTATGCATTGTCTATTCTTATTATGTCTATGCTTATAGCACTGCACTGCACTGGGTACATATAGAAAAATTTTCAGTGATATATAAATAGGACACTGACCTATAATGGGTTAATAGTTTGTCATTATTCGCTTCCAACGGGTGTTTAATAGAGTTATTTTTGTTATTTTCAGAATCGAGAGCGGAGTGTACCAGTACAGCGGCGTTATGGTGGCACTCCAAGACATATTTCACCACGAAGGTATTAAAGGTTTAACGAGGGGACTGGTACCGACCATTTTCCGGGACGCCCCCTACGCCGGAATCTATTTCATGTTCTACAACCAATCAAAATCACTCATACCAAAAGGTAAGACACCAAAATTAGCATTCTATTTGAACCCGTCATTTCGAAAAGGGTATAAGTCACACTTTTTAAATATCACTTTGCCATTTTTTTGCCACTTTATTTAATCTTCCCACCAATTTAATCTTGAAATTGGTTAGAAAAGAGCAAATTTTTATTAAAATTGGTGATGAAACAGGCCAATTTTTATCAAAATCGGCAAGTAAAGCCAATTTTTGTTGAAATTATCAATATAATTGAAAATAGCCGATTTTTATCAGAAATTTGTGTGGAAGAAGTAAAGTTGTTATTAAATTTGGACAGAAAAGACCCAAATATTGGTTTTTATTAAAAAAAAAAAACAGGATGTGTCTCTTAGATATTGCATCAAATTATCGTAAGGGAAGCCAATTTTCGTGCCTCCTTGTGGAGGAGAACCCAATTTCGAATTAATCTCGAAATTGGCAAAGAACCATTTGTAGTTGAAATATGCTAGGGGGAAGATCCTATTTTTGTCGAAATTTACAAGAGAAAGACTAACTTGTATTAAAATCTACAATTAAAGCCATTTTTTATTAAAATTTACAATGAAATTTTATTTTTTGGTGATATAAGTCTGAAAATATCCGATTTTTGTCAGAATTGGTGTAAAAGGAGTAAAGTTAATAATAAATTTGGATTAAAAATACCCAACTATTAGTTTTTATCTAAAAACCAGGATGTTTCTCTTAGATTTTGCAACAAATTATCGCAAGAGAAGCCAATTTTTGTCTCATTTTGGTAGTGGTGGACGAAACTGTAAAATTAATTTAGAAATCAATTTTTGTTGAAATATGGTAGGTAGAATCCCATTTTTGCCGAAACTGACAAAGAACAAATTTTTGTTGCAAAAATCGACGAGTAAAGCCAATTTTTGGTGAAATTGACAGTGAATGCGTAAATTGTTGGAAAGCCTATGATGAATTTTAACCAAAAAGTCACGAGAACAATTCAAACACAGAACTTTTTGCTCTGGTACTGCATTATTTACAAAATCAGGCTGCTTCTATTAAATTTTGTCATACATTTTTCTCCGAATTTAAATGAATCTGAAAATTGGCGAGGAAAAGGCAATTTTGTGTTAACATTGGCAAAGGAAGAACCTATTTTTGTTGAGATTGCTTAATTTTTGTTAAAATTGGTAAGAGGGTTCGGTTTTTGTAGAAAAAATGGCAATAAAAGAATCATTAGTCTTAACATTGGCCAGGAAATAGCCTATATTTACACAATTGGTGTAAAAGGAGTATTATTTTTATTAAAATTGTACAGTAAAGAGCCAATTATTGATTATTTTCGAAAAGCACAACAGTTTAAATATATTCCTATAGTTTGATTTGTTTCAATTTTCGAATCAATACGGTGTTAAATAAACAAAAAATAACAATTTTTCTTTTTTTTTCAGATATTTATTCCACATACACATCACCCGTCAATTTCGCTTGCGCTGTGATATCCAGCACATTGGCATCACTGGTTACCCAGCCACCTGACGTTTTTAAGACACAGCTGCAGCTGCATCCAGAAAAATTCAGCGGTTTATGGTCTGTGATGATCCACGTTTATGTTAAACACGGATTCTTAGGGTATTTTCAAGGTATTGTTCCGAGACTGATGAGGCGCACATTGGTGGCTGCTATTTCGTGGACTTTGTACGAGAAAGTCATGCAAAGTAATAAACACAAGAAGTATTAAATTAGGTTTAAGGTTTTTGTAAAAAATGTATTTAAAATGTAAATAAAAAGATTGTTATATTTATTTTAAAGACGAGTTTTATTCCCGATTGACACTGTTTTGGACTTACCTGAGCTAAAACTCGTTTGTATAGAACACGCGTGACGCCTGAACTGTGCAGCTGCAACTCGGCAGTTGCCGAGTTGCACTAGAATGTGTTTTATATTATTGAAATTTATCGAAAATCATTGTTTTGAAACTCGGAAAAAATGTCTGAATCAATTGATTGCAAAAAACAATTCTGAATTGCCCAGTTCCTTGGCAAA
The DNA here is from genome assembly GCF_917563875.1 of Diabrotica virgifera virgifera. Lineage (NCBI taxonomy): Eukaryota > Metazoa > Arthropoda > Insecta > Coleoptera > Chrysomelidae > Diabrotica > Diabrotica virgifera. Next base: position 216,430,103 of record NC_065451.1, on the reverse strand, counting down.
AAATTAAAATCTAGTGATGCATTGCATGCACCTCATGGGAATAAAAATTGCAGAAATAGCAACGAGTTGGTCGGAAAATACAGACGAAGCTCATAATGCTCAAACCAATACAAGGAGCAGTAAAACATCAAAAGAGGGCAGAATTATGAAAAAAAAAGCTTCGAGACCTTTAGGGCCGATTTCTCAAATCGAGTTTAACTAAAGTTTAACCTGAACTTCTGGTGAACGTCAGTTTAAAGTCAAAATCGTCTTTCTAAATAATTCACGTTCAACCGATGGCAGTTCAAACCCAGTTCAGATGATTTCAAGTATTACGCATGCGTTGTATTATTGCAACGAGATAAAACGCTCTCGTATATAAATATAACCTATTATATTATTAAGCATAACGATAAACGATAACATTATTTTTATTAGATTTATTTAATGACTCTGACTATAAATACTTAAATTTAACTTTATTTAGAAACAGCATAAAAATGTCATACAAAATGCCATCTATTGGTATTTCTCGAAAGCTAATAGTTAAGGTGTAGAACGTAAACTGACAATGAGAAATGCATTTCCAAACAAAACCAAGTTCAAGGATGAACGTCGGTCAATTGAACTGTAGATTAACTCAGGTATGAGATATCGACCCTTACAAATATCCAATAGACTGAGACAGTAAATATCCAATATTCAGCAGGAATCGCTGATTAGAGGAAAAACAAATAAATATGAGCATTTTATTCGATAAAATTACAGTAAAAACACTTAAAACGCGTTTTTCTCGAAATAACATTTTTCAAAACTAGGAGACGTGAATAACTGGAGAGAACTAACAGTATGACCTACCCTGGTTGTAATCTAAATGAGAACTGGGACATGAACAAAGAAATTAGAATATGTATAGAGAAGGCCAGAGTTCCATTCTTTAGTATGAAGAAACTCATATGTGTTATGTAGAAACAATATTACAATAAACTATGTGGAAACAATATTACTTTGAATCTCAAAATTAGATTAGTGAGATGTTATGTGTTCTCTACTCTTTTGTACGGTGTCGAAGGTTGGACTTTAACAGATACACTTCTCAAGAAACTGGAAACTTTTGAAATCTGGGTGTATCGGAGAATCCTACGAATAAGTTAAATAGATAGAGTTCGTAACGAAGTTGTTTTGCATAGCATGGGACAAGTTATAGTCGGAGAGATAGAAGCGGATTTTGTGCGTGATAAGTAATATAGAAAAACTATACGGAGATATGTTGAATTAGTTGTGTACATGACTTTCACCAACGGCCGGAAACCAGAGTTGGGGCCGAGGGTAGTTATAAGGGGTAAAAGTCGCGGATTTTATTATTTTTTTATGACGCTCATGATCGAGATAGTGCACCAAAATTTGGGACTAAGTAGGTCATGACGTAATTAAGTAAAATCTCTAGGGGCGGAACGCTGCGTGGCCGACAAAGGGGTGGGGGTAGGGGTGCATATAAAAAATATAAAGGGTTTTTTGCGACGTTCGTGATTGAGATAGTGAACCAAAATTTGGAAATAAGTAGATCATGACATTACTAAGTAAAATCCCCAGAGCCGGAAACCAGAGTTGGGTATGAGGGTAGTTATAAGGGGTCAAAGTCGCCGTTTCTATTATTTTTTTTGTGACGCTCATGATCGAGAGAGTGCACCAAAATTTGGGAATAAGTAGGTCATGACGTAACTAAGTAAAATCTCCAGGGGTGGCACTCTGCGTGGCCGACAAAGGGGTGGGGCAGGGGTGAATACAAAAAATATAAGGGGTTTTTTTGCCACGTTCGTGATTGACAGAGTGCACCAAAATTTGGGAATAAGTAGACCATGACATAACTAAGTAAAATCCTCAGAGCCGGAAACCAGAGTTGGGCATGAGGGTAGTTATAAGGGGTCAAAATCGCCGTTTTTATTATTTTGTTTGTGACGCTCATGATTGAGATAATGCACCAAAATTTGGGAATAAGTAGGTCATGACGTAACTAAGTAAAATATCTAGGGGCAGAACGCTGCGTGGCCGACAAAGGGGTGGGGGTAGGGGTGCATATAAAAAATATAAAGGGTTTTTTGCGACGTTCGTGATTGAGATAGTAGACCAAAATTTGGGAATAAGTAGATCATGACATTACTAAGTAAAATCCCCAGAGCTGGAAACCAGAGTTGGGGATGAGGGTAGTTATAAGGGGTCAAAATCGCCGTTTTTATTATTTTTTTTGTGACCCGGCACAACATTTGTCCCCCACGCAGGGTTCCGCCTCTGAAGACTTTACTTAGTAATGTCATGATCTACTTGTTCCCAAATTTTGGTGCACTATCTCGATCACGAACGGCAAAAAAACCCCCATATATTTTTATACTCACCCCAGCCTACCACCCCTTTGTACCCCAAGCAGCGTTCCGCCCCTGAAGATTTTACTTAGTTACGTCATAACCTACTTACTCCCAAATTTTGGTGCACTATCTCCATCATGAGCGCCACAAAAAAATAATAAAAACCGCGACTTTTACCCCTTATAGCTACCCTCTTCCGCCACTCTGGTTTCCGCCTCTGGGGATATTACTTAGTTATGTCATGGTCTACTTATTTCCAAATTTTGGTGCACTATCTCAATCACGAACGTCGCAAAAAACCCCTTACATTTTTTTATATTCACCCCTGTCCCACCCCTTTGTCGACCACGCAGCGTTCCACTCCTGGAGATTTTACTTAGTTACGTCATGACCTACTTATTCCCAAAGTTTGGCGCGGTATCTCGATCATGAGCGTCACAAAAAAAATAATAAAAAACGGAACTTTGACCCCTTCCTTCCCCACTCTGGTTACCGGCTCTGGGGATTTTAATTACTTATGCCATGGTCTACTTATACCCAAATTTTGGTGCACCATGTCAATCACGAACGTCACAAAAACCCCGTTATATTTTTTATATTCACCCCTACCCCCACCCCTTTGTCGGCCACGCAGCGTTGAGCCCCTAGAGATTTTACTTAGGTACGTCATGACCTACTTATTCCCAAATTTTGGTGCACTATCTCGATCATGAGCGTCATAAGAAAAATAATAAATTTTTTGACCCCTTATAACTACCCTCGGCCCCAACTCTGGTTTCCGGCCGTTGGTGAAAGTCATGTACACAACTAATTCAACATATCCCCGTATAGTTTTTCCATATTACTTATCACGCACAAAATCCGCTCCCAGCTCTTAGACTATTAAGGAAGTTGTCAGAACAGTTAAAAATCGAAAAAAACTACATATACGAAACTGGCACAAATATGGTTGAAGTTTACATTTATCCCACTCCCAAAAAAAACCTAATACATGTAAAGACTTTAGACTAATTAGTCTCAAGAGTCACTCTCTCAAACTTCTTCTCAAGATAATTATTGTTAATAGAATTAATCAGAAATGTGAAGAAATAATGGAAAACAAACAATTCGGTTTAAGGGAAGGATTGGGAATAATTGAAAGTTTTGTTTTCAATGCTGACATTACTTTAAAGATCGTGTGAAGTACACAAACCAATTTAAATCAAATTCCTAAAATGTTATGTGTATCCTGTATTACTATATGGATGTGAAACCTGGATCATGAAGATTAACATGACGAACAGGTTCGAAGCCTTCGAGATGTGGTCATTTCGTAGAATGCTCAAAATATGAATTCAACGTATTTCAAACATAGAAGTCTTAAAGCGAATAGGTCAAAGCGAAGGTGATAAAAACGAGATAATTTGAATACCTGGGGCATATAATGAGAGGTGACATATACTGGATACTGCAGTTAATACTCAACGGAAAAATCAAAGGAAAAAGAAGTACTAGTAGTAAGAAATATTCATTGCTCTGAAACCTTCGTCATTGGATTAGCTTATCAGCAGATGAATTGTTACATGCTGCCCAAGATTAAGAACAATATCGCCAAATTGTCATGGAAGCTACCCACACCTAAAATTTGGACACGGTACTCAAAGAAGAAGATTCCTGATACTATTTTGGCCTTAAGCAGGATACATTTAAATAAATAAAACAAAAGTTGTTTATTCCAAAATACTTCCATCTTTTATTAACTGATCTTTATCGATTAATTCTAATGCTACACATGCTACAAGCGCAGCTCCTTGTTCGGCAAACTTTTTATTTTTTTCCCTGAAACAAAATAATTACGGATTAGAGTGGAGAAAGTTTTTTTACATAATTGGGCAAATAACATATCACATTATTATTACAGATTAAAAATTTGTAACATTACATATTAAAATAGATACCAAACCTTACACAATAAACAGAATTACAACTCACAACAAGGTATCCCCGATATGCTGATCAAGGAGAAGAATGGGCCAGGAACTCCGCCACAGTATAGGGCTCAATATTAACCAGGTGTTGAAAAACGTTTCTTTTAAAAGCTTTATAGTTTGTCTCCTGTTGAACGTCAGATGGTAGACTATTGTAAAATTTAACACACACATACAAAGGACTTCTCTCTGTTAGAGACAATCTGTGAAGTGGGATATTGAAATTAAGGCTTCTTGTACTATATTCATGATTTGGAAGCAGGTGATAAAACAAAGTAAAATTTGTCAAGAGGAACATACACAAAATCCACTAGGAAGAATTTCCTGTAGCTGGCTGTATACCATTAATTACAAGTAAAATTTAATAAAAAATTTTGGTCTTGGTAAAAGGTATATTATTATGGTTATACTTATTTTAATTAATATGGTTATACTTATTTTAGGCAACACTGATGATGCTCTTTTTAGAGCGAAAACGTTCTGTTCGATGTTTGTAGCCCTATAGGGCTTTTTAAAATAATATACCTTTTACCAAGACCAAAATTTTTTATTGAACATACACACTTTTTTTATTCTCTTTAGTCTCCTCCTGGAAAATGTGCTGCAGCAAGCCAATATAAATATGAAGAAAAGGAATTATATTAAATTATTTTTTCAATTTAATTGTGGCTTATTTCCCATCTAAATAGTTAATCATAAAAATGCCACAAGGAAATAGCTTCAGAACAACATTAGGAATTGTATATCATAAAAAGCATCAATGCCCGGCGTTCACTGATGATTACAGCAATAGTATTGAGAAGCAAATAGGAAGAGATACAGATAACTAAAGAATTAGAGGAAAGGCCATAAAAAGGACTATACAGGGTGTCCCGGAAAATAGTGCGTTCCTTAAAGGTGTGGGTAGAATGCACCATTTAAAAGAAAACTTTCTTATACATTTTTTTTCAAAAGTCGTCTGTTGCCTCAAAAAAATAAAATAATATCTACTAAAATTTACATTTGGCAACCCGGCAGTTTTATTTATTTTGACATAGCGAAGACATTTAAAATTGTAAACACAAACAGTCATATCATAATTACCTGTAACCCGAGAATACATCGTATTGTTGTGGTATTGTCATGATTTCGATCGCAAGTATCATGTTAATTACGTAATACCTATGGTGTATAATTAGTGCAAGATTTAGGTACACCAAGGCAATTTAGTTTAAGGATTTGTAGATGGTTTCAAAACAAAATGTGTAAAGTGTTGTGTGCAGATAAAGCTTGTTTTACGAGAAATGGTTGTGTGTTTTACTTTAATAATGCCAAAAGTATTAATGTATGGGCTGGGATTATTGATTATTAGTAATCATCTGATTGAACCACTCGAACTTCCCAGAAGATTGAATGGAGAAGTGTAATACTCAAATTTTTTGTAACATGTTCTACCGATAGATACTTCTTGAAGACATAGCTTGATTGAGTTGATTGTAATAAAAATTTTTCATGTAAGTTAAAACACTATACAAACCTTATTTATTAGATATTCAATAAACACAAATATTATGCTGTTTTTCTATCACTGTTATCAGTATTTTATCAAGACATAATATTATGCCTAATGGTCGATGATTCATGATAGTTGAGTTCCAGTAAAATTATTTTTACACAGAAGAAGGAACGTAGCGTTGCCGGCTGTATTTGCATTTCTGTGGACATTAATCAAATGCATTAAAATTAATAAATTTTTAAACTGGACTTTACAAAAAAAATTTATCAGACTTTTTTGCTCTAAGTGGTGCACTTAGCCCGTACCTTGAAGGAACGTACTATTTTCCGGGAGACCCTGTATATTGATGACATAAAAGAAAATACATGAATAATTGTACATACCAAGAATATGTAAGAGGAAAGTATTTAACAGTACAAGAAAATAATAATACATATAGTTTTGAGGAAGTTGAGAATATCTAGAAAATATAACACGAAAAATGTGTTTATGCATTAAATAGTTTACTAAGAAATAAATGCATATCAAGAGGGGACAAAGTAAAAATATACAAAACAGTTATTAGGCCTATAGTAACTTCTGCATCAGAGACATGGACATTAAATAAAAAACAACAGGAAATGATGCAGACATGGGGATGAAAAGTACTAAGCAAATTATTTGGAGGAAAAATGGAGAACAGCGTTTGAACCATGACAATCATGCATGTGTTCAAGTTTCAATGGAAGAACTATAACAGGTATAAGATGGGAATTACACTCTAGAACCATTAGTCCAGAGAAATAAGATTTTTCTCGTGACACATCCCCCTCCAGGCCGAAACTAAATTTTTTGAGTAGTATGGACATCTATATTAATAACTTATATTTCCTGCAGCCGATTTTAATGATATACATTAGTTATAAACAAATGAAGATCAAAAAACGGTAAATTTTCGCTTTTTTTGTCTATAACCAAAAATTTAAGCATTTTAAACAAATTTGAGACTCAGAAACTCATAAATCGTCTAATAAATTTCAATACGGCGTTCGCTGAATATGTCCATCCTTATTGGTTGCTTAGAAAATTGCAAAATAAATAATAAATTTTGAGATATTATAAATATTCATAACTTATGTAAAAACTAACTTAGAACCTTCTTATTACACGAATTGCTGAGACTTCTGGTGCTTAAATTACATTTTAAATTTCAAAGCAATTGGTGAAATAGTTTAAAAGTTATTTAATTTGTTTATCCCAAATTCATTTTTTTTACAACACTATAAGTCAGAAAATTATGAGGTTACAGTAAGACTTCTGACAGTTTATGGAAAACGAACATTTATACTATTGACTTAATTAAAAAAAAAATGACAAAAAGTAATTTTAAACAGTGTAAAATTATTTTGCAAAAACACGTCGATTTTTTGCTTACTTATAAACAATTAGAATAATTTTTTAACCGTTACACGTAGAAAAATTATTTTTTCATATTTAGAAAGACTGAATTTTTATACACATTTAGAAAGAAAAACAATTGTCCTAGGATAGATAGATAGATAGATAGATAGATAGATAGATCTTTATTTGAAGTAGGAAAAACCTAATATACATAAATTAAGACAAAAATTACAATATGAACTTATGCTATACATAAAAAGTTATTTGTTACAGGTAATCACAATGTTGAAATATATCTGACATAAAATCATAGGTAATATAATACGTTATAAAATAAAAAATATATATAAAACATAAAGCCAACAAAAAGGTAAGTACATCATATAACAAAGACACACACATTGAAAAAAGATAACTCTAAAATTTACAGTTATATTTTCACAAATCTTTTATATATTTCTTTAATTCACTTTTAAATAATAAAAATGACTTACAATCCTTCAAATGTATGGGTAGTTGATTATATTCTTGAAAACTCCTAAATAATAAAGATGACATTGAGTTGGTTAGATTAACTCTGTTTACATAAATGTTGTTTTTATTTCTTGTGTCATGGTTATGTATGTCACTATGAAAACAAATAAACTGGTGAAAATAAGGTGGAGCTAAGCAGTTAATTATTTTATAAATTAACAACATTGTAAAATAGTACAGTCTCTGCTTTACTGAAAACCACTGAAGCGTCTTTAACATAGTTACTGTAGAAGTATAACGATTGGTTTTTAATATAATACGCATACCACGATTTTGGAGTTTCTGAAGTTGGTTCATTTTATTTAGATTAAATAGATGTAGAACAGAAGCACAATAAACGAAGTGAGGTTGGATGATGGTGTTGTACACCGTTAGTTTAGCGAAAGTTGACAAGTTTTTTGCAATTCTTGTAAAAAAGTATAATTTTTTACTAATTTTTTTATTAATGTAATTAAAATGTTCATCAAAATTAAGAAAGTTATCTAATTGAAAACCCAAATATTTAATAGTTGATACTACTTCAATCTGCTCACCATCAATATCTATACTGACGTTATTCAAATTCAACAGATTAAATTTATATTTGGTTGTAAAAATAATTGCTTTTGTTTTATTGACATTTAACTTTAGTTTATTGCTTTTAAGAAAAATATCCACTTTTTGCAATACCTTATTCATTTTTGCAACTGCTGAATTTAAATCTGTGTCAGCTAAAGCTAACACAGTGTCATCGGCAAAAAGATTAATAAATTCACAATCAACAAAGAGTTCTATGTCATTTAAATAAAGAATAAAAAGTAAAGGTCCTAAGACACTTCCCTGAGGCACTCCTGTGTTAATTTCAATCTCTGATGATACTTCATTATTGTAACGTACTTTTTGTTTACGACCTCGAAGATAGTCACTTAACCAATCATATACCTTTCCGCCAATACCATACTGCTGAAGCTTTTGTAATAAAATATTCCTGTCTATAGTTTCGAAAGCTCTTTTAAGATCTAAGAATACACTTACAACATATTTATTATTATCAATATCATTTTTAAATTTACTTATTGTTAATTGAATAGCTGTCTCACATGAGTATTTTTTTCTGAAAATACTGATTACTAAGTAGAATAGCATTGTTCGTAACGTGTTCAAGTAGTTGCTCGTATACAATCAATTCTAAAAGTTTTTCAATTGGAGGTAAAGTATTGATTGGTCTAAATTCGTTAGCTTTTATTGTACTGTGAATTTTTTGAATAGGTATAATTGTGCTAGTTTTAAGTTCCGATGGAACTTTACCAGTATCGAGTGACGTATTAATTAAATGTAAAATAACGTGGCCAATCGTTTGAAATACTTCTTTTAAAACTTTTGCATTCAAGACATTGTGTATGGAACATTTGTTATCAAGCGAATTTACTATTTTCCCTAATTCGTGTAAAGAAAGCAATTTAAATGTGTGAAAGGGTAAATATATATTGCTTTTTAAATTTTGCCAAGGTAAGGATAAGTTATTGATGTTACCAACTATATCGACAATACTTTCAATAAAATATGAATTAAATTTGTTTGCTATTTCATTTTTATTTTGAAAAATAACCTGACCATTCTGATTTTCAAATTGGACACGATCGGGCACATCGACCGATTTTATGTTAATTAATTTTTTTAGAGTTTTCCACATTTCCTTAGGATAATTTTTGAAACAATCAATTTTATTATAATAATATTCAGATTTCTTTGATTTTAATGTGTTGACTACATCATTTCTATATGTTTTAAACTCATCCCACATTTCTTGCTTTTGAAGTTCTGTGCATGATTTAAAAGATTTGTAAGCTGTATCTCTTACTTTAATTTTAGAGTAAACCTCATTATCAAACCATGGCAACCTAGGATTATATTTGCGTGTTTGAATAGGACATAAGTTATTGATCTCTGTCTCACAGTTTATAGATAACTCATGATAAATTTTGTCAACATCAATACAATTAAGATCCCAGTTATATAAAATTAGATTAGTTTTAACAGTATTAAGGGTATTAGTACTGAAATTCCTATATTTTTTACTAATTATATTAGATGTGTTATTTAAATTGCTAAAATTAACTGAAACTACTGAATGGTCACCTATTTTAGGAATATCATGGACTTCTGCAATACAATTATCTTCATTTGTTAAGACTAAATCAACTAAAGACTTACTATTATTAGTTATTCGCGTTGGTGTAATAACTTTTTGTTGAATGCCATAATTTGATAACAGATCTCTCATTTTATTAACATAAAAATCGTTAGACATAAAGTTTAAATTAAAATCACCAACCAACACAAATTTATCAACTTTACAATAGGACAATAGGACAATTAGGGACGAAGTTAGCCCCCCCTTTTTTAATTCACATGTTTTTGCAAAATAATTTTGCAGTATTTAGAATTATTTTTTGTCATTTCTTTTTAATTAAATTAATAGTACAAATCTTCTTCTTTCATAAACTATCCAAAGTATTAGTTTCACTTTAACATTTTCTGACTTATAGCGTTGTAAAAAAAAATTAATTTGGGATAAACAAATTAAATACCTTTTAAACTATTTGACCAATTGCTTTGAAATTTAGGGTCTGATTTAAGCACCAGAGGTCTCAGCATTCCGTGTAATAAGAAAGTTCTAAGTTAATTTTTACATAAGTTATGGATATTTATAAAAACTCAAAATTTATTATTTATTTTGCAATTTTCTAAGCAACCAATAAGGATTGACATATTCAGCGAACGCCATATTGAAGTTTTTTATACGATTTATGAGTTTCTCACTCTCAAATTTGTTTAAAATACGTAACTTTTTGGTTATAGACGAAAAAAGCAAATTTACCGTTTTTTGATCTTTATTTGTTTATAACTATGTATATCATCAAAATCGGCTGCAGGAAACATATAGGTTATTAATATAGATGTCCATACTACTCAAAAAATTTGGTTTCGGCCTGTAGGGGGTTGTGTCATCAACATGATATTTTTTTTTCCTTATTTCTCTGAACTACATCTATAAAATATTGTTATCTAAACTTACCAATATGATGAGCTGTATTTCTTTTCATTTAAAGATACAACAGCTCTAAATAACTTGTCCTCATTGTACACCTTGTACTTAGGATTAGAAAATTTGTTCTTCCCGCAATAGGCTATCAATTTAGATTTGGGCAACTGTGGATCTTCTGTATAGTTTACTCTAATAAATGCACAATTTAAACAAACGTCTACATTTTCGTCATCTAACTCTGTCTTTCGTTTCTTTCGTTGTGGATCCAAGGTATCTGGGGCGATTTCTCTACGTCCGAAAATGCCTTGAGATTGGTAATCTAGATATTTTTGTCGGCAATAATCACCCAAATTCCAAATATTACTAAAAGAATTTAAATTTAAACATTCTGCAAGAAAAACACGAATCCAGACTTACCAAATTTGTTCTAATGTTTGACACTCCAAAAATTTCTTCCCTCTTGGCGTCTCCTGTAATTCCCTTAACATATTTTGGACACAATATTTTGTATTACTGGGAGAATTGTCGTAATCGATGCAGTTCTTTAAATACTTAACTATTACCTCATCCATTGCTATCAAACCGTCTTTTCTAAATATGGAACAGTTGTATTGTGCTGTTCTTGCTACCATAACACTGCTGGTACCACAGTCTTCTCTAAATTTGAGTATATCGTTGTAGTTTTCTATCTCTCTAGAACCTCCACTGAAAAAAAGTTTACTCATATTATTCGTGTTTATAGAAGAGGAGTACGATAAGGATGATATACGACTCTACTTTTGCACATTTAACACAATCAACGGAATACTAGTGAATAATCTCAGATGTGCAGACAATACAATACTCCTTGTAATCTAGGCGCCAAATAGAGGTCACCGTGTCCTTTTCAATTTTGATGGACAAACTCAACGGTTTCTTATGGATTTTTTGCTGCTGATTATGAATTTCGATCCGAGTGGTCAAAAAATTGTTATAAACAATTTAATTGTTTATAAGGCTCTGGCTTATAAACTAAACGAGATAAAAAAATAATGTTTCAAATAAAATTTGTTCGTTAATAAAAAACGAAGAAAAAAACGTTTACTAAACTTAAATCCAACAATTAGAACTCAAGATATTGTAAAATTAGTGCACAATACAAATTGCACAATAAGTATTTTTCGAAACTTATCGATCGTAACTCAGCTTCTACACATGCAAATGAGCCTTAGAAGGTCTCGTTTTAAAGTTTAATAAATATGCTTCCGTCTTCCAAAGTTTGTTAAATTACTTTGTCTTCATTTGTTTTAAAGTTATATCCGTTTGAAGTTAAAATTTTCTTAAAAAAATTGTACATTAATTTGTTTATAGGGGTTTCAAGCAAATTTGAGCTATAAACATTTATACTTTAATTAACAATAATGATAGAAGAACTCAAAAGGAACATGTTGAGCTTACGAAAATGGTTGTAAGTTTATTTTTGGCCAAGATATCGATATTTATTTTAATAGCGCGCTCTGAGGCGCGAGATTGGCTCACCGCGTAAAGGTTCACGTGCTAACTTCTCGATGCAAATTATAATTTCTATGTATATTGTTATGATCTGCTTCTTATTAATTTTATATTAATTATTATTTATTTGATTAATTATTTAATTGTCGCAAATCATACATAAAAAATGAATAAAAAATCTCAGGGTGCCTTTTTATACTATTAAAAAAAAATCTAAATTATCTCACGTTATACTTATCTTCTCTCGTGGGTTCGGTATCTCTTAGTTGATCCTAATCGGGATAAAATAGGGAAAAGAAATAAAGCAAAATATTAAAATAAACATACAGAATTGTCTTTTATTTATCAAAATCAATACTCTAAAATCTATCAAATCTAAAACCTGTGGACACAGATGTCCGAATGAAATTTTTACCACTTAAATATTATTATAGTTAAAAAAAAACAATTTATCGGTTTGTTCCCGATGACTTTGGTAAAACAAACTAAACAAAACAAATTTATGTATTCGCAAGATTAGCTATACTTCCTATTTACTTTTAGAAATATTGGAATTTTAATTCATATGCTTTTTACTCAAAATTTTAGTTTCCGAACATAAAAATATCTTTCACATAAGTTGACTGACCTTTTGCTTCAATCACTCTGATGTCTTCTCTTGGCCCAAAAACAGTTCTCCCTCGTTGACTATGTTAAAGGCTACTCATCAAAGCCCTTTCCGTTCTCCAGCTTCAAAACTATCAGCATACCAGCACCAATTCTCCAACAAGCCGGGGCTCTTTTGACACGTACTCGATTCAAACAAAACTCCAAAAATTCTCTGCTCTCCTTCTCACAATAATACAGAATCAAAGAGGTATTTCGTCTCAATTTGATCTGTCTCTCGTTCCACTTTTCAACACTATTCTCCACTATCAAACAGCCACTGGTACTTGCTAACTATCTATCCACGAAAACGTCGAACTGCTCTTCAGCGATGCCAAAAACATAATGACTTCTTTTTCAAACTCTCTCAATCATTCAAACTACCTTTCCCCTTCCAACTTGCCAAGAATCAGAAACAATCTTTTCCATCCGACAAACAAAACAGTCATTTTCAAAATTATTCCGACCATCCTAATTACTTTCGGGGAAACTCTACAACATTTACTCGTGTTGAACAAAGATATTAAAATTTCCAAACTTTCTTTTTAAACCACTTTCCCAGAAAGTGATAATTACATCTACCTGTGGATTCTATATTCTCGTAATAAACAACCTATTTTCATTTTAAATCTAAATACATCGTCCTTTTCACTTTAATTATTCACAAAAGTCTTTAATGGTTCATCGGAAAGCTCATTAAAAAGAGAAATCCACTTACATCCAAACTAAATTCTAATAAATATTTACAGCTCAATATACAGGGTGTATCAAATTTATGTGCCCGCGTTATTTAAAAAAAATTTAATTTAATTTTTATTTTCCCTTTGATTGATAAAATTGAAAACACAATAATATATACGTTATCTTCATTTTTAATTTTTGAAGATCCTAATAAAATTTTATCATATAATTCTTATAATTAAATCATCATACTGTACTTCGTATCACCTTTCATTCTATTTACTTTGTCTTCTATTTTTTGTACTAAATGAGAAAAAAAATCATTAAAAACTAATATTTCAGAAATACAACTAAAAAGTAAATTGATATTATTTATTAATACTATTTTTACAAACATTTTATTTCATGCATCTGCATCGAGATCTACAGAGGAAATCTCAGCTTTTTTACATCTGCAAAGTTCTTAGAGCAATTTTTACAGATACATGGTGATACTAAATCTGATCTTGAAGGCATTAAAATTAAAACTTTTTGGGGCTTTAGAGTTTCGTTATCTATATGATATCCATATACAAGTGGATCAAGTTCTTTTGCAGTATCTTCGAGGCACGTTCATTGTGTGTACACCACATAAAATGCTCGTTTTATATGCAATTGTATTTAGTTCGATGTTGGTGGCATATCTTCAACAAGAGAAACGCCTCCATGTCCCTATAAACAAAAGCGTAATTCATCACAAGTTTTCACATTTTCTGAGTTATTCAGAACCTTTACCAAAAATTCTTCCGCTAATTTAAGGTTTTTCTGAATAGATAACTCAGAGCCGGAGCAATCTATAAATGAATTTTGTGCTATTAAAATATCGATATCTTGGCCAAAAATAAACCTACAAAATAAAGCCTACGAACACTTTCCTAAGCTCAAAATATTATTAATGTTAATTAAAGTATAAATGTTTATTGCACAAATTTATTAAAAACCCTTATAAACAAATTAATGTACAAATTTTTTAAGAAAATTATGACTTCAAACGAGTATAACTTTAAAACAAATGAAGATAATTTGACAAACTTTGTTTGCAACCCTATTAATCAAACTTTAAAATGAGACCTTGAAAAGCTCATTTGCATGAGTAGAAGCCGAGTTACGATCGATAAAGCGTCGAAAAATACTTACTTGACTGTGAGCCGATCTTGCGCCTCATAGCGCGCCATTAAAATATCGATATCTTTGCTAAAAATAAACTTACGGACACTTTCGTAGGCTCAAATTGTTCGTTTTGAGTTCTTCTATCATTGTTGTTAATTAAAATATAAATGTTCACAGCTCAAATTTGCTTGAAACCCTTATAAACAAATTGATGTACAATTTTTTTAAGAAAAAATTATAACTTCAAACGGGTATAACTTTAAAACAAATGAAGATAATTAATTTAATAAACTTTGTTTGGAAACCTATTGACTAGCCTTTAAAATGAGACCTTCTATGGATCTTTGCATACGCAGAAGCCGAGTTACAATCGATAAAGCTTCGAAAAATACTTCTTTTGCAATTTGCATTGTGCACTAATTTTACAATATCTTGAGTTCTAATTGTTGGATTTAAGTTTAGTAAACGTTTTTTTCTTCGTCTTTTATTGATAAACAAATTTTATTTGAAACATTTTTTTACCTCTTTTAGTTTATGGTTTATGATCCAGAGCCTTATAAACAATTAAATTGTTTATAATTGTTTATAAAAATTTTTGACCACTCGGATCGAAATCTACCCTCGAAATTCGTAATCAGCAGCTAAAAATCCCTAAGAAACCGTTGAGTTTGTCCATCAGAATTGAAAAAACACGGTGACCCCTCTGGAGCCTTGACTATTGTGGACAGCAGAGAAAACCTGCAAATTTTCGTTGATCACACTACTCAGTACTGCGAGAGGTATAGAAGGACTCAGAACACAAAAAAAAAATAAAAATCATGATTTTCTTAAGAACAAGAATGAAGATGAGCCGCTAAAGAAAAAGTTTTAGAGAAAGTACCCAGATACAATTACTTGGGATGTGATCTAATTGAACAATGGGACCTCAGCATTGAAATAAAACAATGTATTGAGATAAGCAGAAGTGATTTCAATAAGACGAAGGCAGTATTATGCAATGGAAAACTTAGAATAGAAATTAGAACTAGAGTATTGAGATGCTACATATTCTCAATCCTTTTATATTGAGTTGAAGCCTGGACAATTACGGACACAACTGAATAAAAAAACTTGACAACCTTGAGATGTGGTGTTATTGAAGAATGATGAAAAGAGAAATACTCAACATTATAAATGCAAGAAAAATAAGCTACTTTGGACACATACTAATAAATGTTGATGAACAAAACTATGAGATATCAGTTTGTTTCTCAAAGACTTTTGTACTGGTTCCTCATGATGAGGCAAATATTGTATGCCTCGAAACCAGTAGCCCAACCTATTACTAACAATAAACTAGGTATTTAAGATTGTAAGTATTGACTTTTTTCATAACCGATAGTATTATGGGCTCACATTAAATTACCTGTTTAGCCTCATCATGGATGAAATTATTCAAAAAGTCAAAAACCTGAGTACAGGGTACAGAATGGGTGAATAGTATGCTATGCAGATGATGCCATACTTATTGCAGAGAGTGAAGATGACCTTCAAAGACTTTTATATCAATTTAATATAACAGCAAGAAAATTAATTAGATAATCTCTAAAGATCCAATATGGTGCAAGCTGGAGATCCAATAAGGTGCAAGCTGGAAGTAGGCTGCAAAATAATCAAGCAAGAAAGAAGTACCAGCTACCTGGGAGTACTAATGCACAGTTATGGAGATACAGAAGCGGAAGTTGTCTAATAAATAAACAAAGCCAACAGAAATATAAGGATGTCTTAAATACACTATCTGGCACAACACACATCTACGGACAGAAACAAAGGCCAAGATTTATAGGGAAGTAGTTAGGCCAATTATTATTATTATTATTATTATTTTATTTATTGACGGGCTAAACCCTTTTTCAGTTTTTGTACAATATGTATAAAATACAGTAAGATACATAAGCTAGCTACAACAGTTTTTTAACATGTTTTTTAAATGATGCAGTTGAAGTATTAAATAATTCTAAATCTGTTTGGTAATTGTTCGCCGTAAGTAACATCCTAGAAATAACTTCATTAAGCCCATAATTAGTAGAATGGAAATCTACAAAAAACAGGTCAGAATTACGGGTTCTTCGCATAGGTATATTAAATGAGATTAATCCCAAAATTTCAGGGCAATTAATAAATCCATTTAGAAGCTTATGTAAAAAATATAATTCGAATTCAGCTCTTCTTGTCTCTAATTTGTTCATTTTAAGTTGAATAATAATATAACTGTAATTATAATCTCCATGTCTTAAACCCATTTTATAACCACATATCCTTAAAAATCTGTTTTGAACTTTTTCTAATTGAGTTTTCTGGGTATTATAAAAAGGATACCATATAATACAGCAGTATTCTATAATTGATCGTACTAGCGAACAGTATAATATTTTAAACGTAAAAACTGAAAAGTCCTTTGAATTTCTCTGGATAAATCCTAACATTTTAAGGGCACGTGAAGTTATGTCATTAATATGATCATTTAAGTTCAGTTTTCTATCCAGTGTTATACCCAAATCCCGTACCTGATGTATCTCTTGCAGAACAGTACCATTAAGTGTGTAATTATTATTAAAAGAAGCCTGTGTTTTACTAAACGTGATTTTAAAACATTTTTTAGGTTTAAGTTTAAAACAATTACTTCACACTAACGTGAAAAATTATTTAAGGACAACTGCAAACATTCACAATCAGAGAGGTAAGCAATTGATCTAAAGATTTTTATGTCTTCAGAGAATAAGAGAAATTGGTCAAAGTTAATTACTGTTTGTAAATCGTTAACAAATATATTAAAAAGCAGTGGACCCAAATGAGAACCTTGTGGAACACTTGATGTTATATGAATTGGTTTTGACAAAAAACTACCCTATTTAACCATTTGAGAACGATTAGACAAATAATGTTTAATCCAATTTGAGATGTTATCGCTAATGCCATAGCCACAATGTTTGGCAATCAAGATCTCATGATTGACTCTATCGAAAACTTTTGAAAAATCAGCACAGATTGAATCGACCTGAGAACCAGACTCCAATGAGTTAATGATAAAATTTGTATAATACACGAGATTTGTAATTGTGGATTTACCTTGGCTAAAACCATGTTGTTCACCAATTATTATGTTTTTACAATCAAAACTTAACATTCTATTTACAAAAAAATCTAATCATGACACACTGCGGAAACAAGCCCGGGCACCACAAGAACAAAAAGACTGATGGAAATGTGTGAAATAAAAATAGTCAGAGATATCACAAGAACATCATTATGGGACAGACAACATAGCACAGATCTCAGGCAAAGCTATAATGTAGAGAACATAAATGACTGGACACTGGAAAGAAAAAAAGAATGGTATAGCTATATAAGCAGAATGGGACAATAAAGACTGTTAAAGATAGCACGAGATAGATCACCAAATGGCTGAAGGAGTATAGGAAGGTCAAGGAAGAGATGGAGTGATAACCTGGACATCTGATGAGGAGGCATTCGAAGATGGAACAGGTGCGAGCCTATTAAGGAAGCATTAAGAAGAAGAAGAAGACATTAAATTACTCACTTTGCTATCACAGGTATATCCAAAACCTCAGCAATTTTCTTTATTGTCTTGTTTCTGTTAGGATGCTGAGGCCTTTCAACTTTTGTTCGTCCATGAACTGCTATGGCAGATATGCCAGTCGCAGCTAAATCTTTCACCAACTTTAACGTATCATCCATATTCTCAAAAACTCTTATTTTACAACTTATAGGAATGCTTATGTTTTGAACAAGCGTTGAAAGAATATGTCTGGCCTTTTCTGGTTGGGCCATTAATGCAGCACCCATTCCACCTTTTAGAGAGAATTCTTTCGGACAGCCCATGTTGATATCTATACCTGCTACATCGTTTTCTCTGAAAGAATATTATTATTACTACTTCTCGAGTAATAGTAATTATTTTTTTCTTACATCATCTTGGCTACTTTTAAAGCTCTCTCTGCATCACTCGTCCCCAGCTGGACCACCACTCTATCCTTCTCTTCAGGGCAAGTTCGGAATACAATAGTCCCATCACTTGGATCCAGGTAATCAATTGTCCCTAATACATCTAAAAAATAAAAGAATAATATTGCTATTCGCTAAAATATTAATGAATTACCATTTTGTCTTCGAATTGACTTCAAAAACTTCCAATCAATCAGTTCTTCTGTGTAAACAATATCAGCACCATACTTTAGAGCTAATAACCGCATAGGCAAAGTTCCCACTCTTACCATAGGAGCTAAAATAATCTTATTTCCATAATTTAACACATTGGGACGTTCCGAAATCTTTGTCATTTTTAAAAAACAATATAATATAAATATTAAATTACTATAAAATAAAATAACCTAAACAATAGGTTAAATTCTTCTTCTACTTAATGTCACGCTGATGTTTCTGTACCCTGTACAATGCATCAATACAAGCCACTGATACAAGCATAGTTCCCGTACCACAGTACATAAACATTCAAATTTAGCAACGTGGTATAGAGGTCCTATAAAAAATTCTGTGTGTTTACATAAAATGCATTCTGTTCACGTTTTAAAAAATTTCCAAGAAAAAAAACTTCTTTTAGAGAAAGTGCTGTTCCAAAATTATTTACAGGACTTCCAAAATATTAATTTATCTTTTTCAACGTTAGAACAATTTACAATAAAACACAAAGAATAGTAAAAAGTAAAGATTATGTACAATTAACAACAAAACAACAACGAAAAAGAGGCAATTAAACAATAAAATTTGTCCAGTATAAAATCACAAAAGGTAAAAATTTTTGAAAACAGTAGTGTTTGGACAGTTGGATAGAATGTAAAATAACGAGCATAATCAGTCTTAAGAAAAGCTATATACAGGCTGTCCCAGAAGTAGCGGATCGAACGGTCGAACATTTCACGAAATTAACATCGGATGAAAAAATTGAAAAATAAGTGTTCGATAATTTTAAAAATCTATAGAATTACATCTAACTACACGACGTCCCACTCCTACCCATGGTAGGGTGGGGCGGGGTGTCTTTAAAATCCTAACAAACCCCTAGTTTTTATGGTTTTTATTGAAGATTTGGATTCCTTACATAAGTAAGTAAGATTATACGAGATACTTTTTCGAATTGTGGATAGATGGCGCTATAATACGACAAAACGATCTAAAACACAAATCCAGATTAAAAAAAACAAAAAATAGAGTTTAATATTTTTCAAAAACCTATCGAATAACACCCATCCCAATCCCACCCCCTAGAGGTGGGGTGGGGGGTAACTTTAAAATCTTAAATAGTAACCCTATTTTTGATTACAGATTTGGATTCCTCATGAAAAAAGTAACATTTATTCGAAACATATTTTAGACTTGTTGATAGATGGCGCTATAATCGGAAAAATACGATTTACTAGCGCCATCTATCAACCATTCCAAAAAAGGTTTCGAAAAAATGTAACTTATAATTCTTTCGTGAGGAATCCAAAACGGCATAAAAACGGGGGTTACTATTTAAGATTTTAAAGTTACCCCCACCCCACATCCAGGGTGTGGAATGACAGATTGTGTTTGGTATCATTGGGTGCGTTCGGACGACCATAGCGGCTGGCTGTCAGCAGAAATCGGCTGAGTGGTTGAATCCAGCCGTGATAGGGAAAGCTTAGTAAATCTCTCAGCGGCTGGCTTCCAGCGGTGACGTCTGACAGCTACTGCTGGCTCAGCTGTCCGGCCGCTGTGGTCGTCCGAACGCACCCATTAGATAGGTTTTAAAAATATTAAACACGTGTTTTTTGGTTTTTCATTTGGAAGTGTATTTCTCGAGATCTTAGACCGTTTCTATAATTTACCTTATTGGTATTACCTATGGTATCACGATAAATCGCTTTTTCCGATTCTAGCGCCATTTATCCACAATTCAAAAAAATGTCTTGAATAAAAGTTACTGACTTTTATATGTAATGAATCCAAATCGCAACAAAAACTAGGGCGGGTTTCTATTTAACATTTTAAAGTTAGCCCCCACACCACCTCCAGGGGGTGTAGTGGGGGTTGGTGTTTAGTGTCATTGGATAGATATTTGAAAATTATTGAATACATATTTTTCAGTTTTTCGATCCGATGTTCATCTCGCGAAATATTCGACCGTTCCACTACTTATTTGGGACAACCTATATAAAAGAGTGCAATATTTGACAAAGTGAGAAGATGCAAGGTTAATAGATTGGGTGTAGGTTGTCTCGTAACTATAGACCAATCAAATGCTCGCTTTTTATAGGCGGGAATACGTCACCCGTACGACACTTTTGAAATTGTCATAAGCTTCAATGCTAATAAAAGGTTCAGAAACTTAGGTTTTCAATATATTTTGGGATTTTTTGGGTGTAGATATTGTAGAATTATTGAGACAATCTTTATTTAGCACTTTATTACAATTATATTTCCAAGCGACAATCCATATTATTCACCTAACTTCTACTACCATCTTAACATCCGACATCCTGTCGTTCTCCCCAAAGAGGTTCTGTCTCAAGTACCGACTACGTTTCTGAAGGAAACGTATAAGTGGTTGCATACTGAGCTGACTCTACATTCTCCTCTTTTTAAATGAGGTAAGCCACAGAGCTCTCTATGAGAATTCCAGGACCCCAGCAAATATAGAATGAATACATAACATAACATAATATACATAACTTCACAACTATAGTCGGACAAGTAAATTGGCTTTTTAATGTTCCTTTTAGGCCTCAATAACAGATCAGGTTCCTGTACAGGTAAGTGTTCACTTTGGACATCACTTTTATTTGGTGAAGCATCGACTCCACAACTCTGACTCCCATGTATAGTCTCTAAAGTATCAGAGGAATTATTTATATTCTCATTCTCCTTTTCTTTGTGGGAGAAGCCTGGAGTTGCTAAGTCGCTGCCGTCAACAAATTTCTTAGGAACTAACTGGTTACTGGTATCAGGAGTATAGTAAGGTGCCTGGACCAAATGCCATCTGTTACGTCTGAATTGACCACTATTAGTTTGAACAACATAAGAGCGTGGTTCTTCACAAATTTCAATTACCTTTCCATATTGCCTAATATCAATAATCCAGACAGAATCGCCCACATATAAAGGTTGCATATCCTTGGCTCAGTGTCTACTATTATAATTATCTGCTTGTTTTTCCTTATTTTCCCTTTCTCTTAATGACACTCCCCCCTTAACAACCGATTGTTCCAAATTTAATGACAACTGTGGTAGATTAGTTCTTAATTTTCTAGAGAAAAACAGCTCTGCTGGTGAAAGTCCACACCTTAAAGGTGTAGCCCTATAGGCTAAGAGCGCTAAAAATATATCTTCACTATTCTTTTTGATTAGTTCTTTAGCAGTCTTAACTGCCCGTTCAACTAATCCATTGCTCTGTGCAAAGTATGGGCTACTAGTTACATGAATAAAATTATAATTTGAAGCAAATTTCTTAAATAATGTTGAAAATTGTGGTCCATTTTCACTACGCACAATATTGGGAATACCATATCTAGAGAATAAACCTTTCAAGTGATTTATAATAACAATTTCAGTCATGGAACTGAGCTCAAATATTTCAAAATATCTGGAGTAGTAGTCCACGACAATCAAGAACCATTTATCCAGTTTAAAAAGATCTAGCGCTATCTTTTCCCAAGGTCGTGTACATGATTCTTCTTTGTAAAAAGTTTCTTTTATATTTTCACGATTTTCCACACAATTGGGACAATTTCTAATCATTTTTTCTATTTGAGAAGACAGCCCGATCCACCACACTGTAGATTTAGCCCTGTCCCTGCACTTGACTACCCCCAGATGACCTGTGTGAATATATTCTAGACATTTAAGTTGTAAAGCTGCTGGTATAATAATTCGAGAACTTTTTAATAACAAATTTTCACAAAATGATATATCATATCTGAATTGAAAATATGGCAAAACATGCACAGGAATTTTAGACTTTTCTGGCCATGAAGTCAACGTATATTGTTTTATTATTTGTAAAACAGGGTCATTGCTTTGTTCCTCGATTATTTGCTTTATAAACCGATCTTTTATGGGTAAATTACGGATTACCGATTTAACATACCCCTCGACTTCAATACCTGTCAACTCATCATTACTAGGTACAGAATTTTTTATGGGACTTCGACTTAGTGCGTCTGACACAACCAACTGTTTTCCTGGGATGTAAACTACTTTATAATTGTAACGCATTAATCTCATCCGAAACCGCTGCAACCTAGGAGATAATTCATCCACATTTTTCGTCTGTAAAATTTGAACAAGGGGTTTTGAGTCTGTTTCAAAAATCAAATCTTTGACCCCTGTTATATAATCAGCAAACTTTTCAGCTGCCCACGTAATTGCCAGGGCTTCTTTTTCTATCTGCGCGTATCGACCCTCTACTTGACTTAATAATCGAGATGAACATGCCACTATTTCGCGAGATTTATCTAGATTTTCTTGCATCAGACAAGTTCCTATGCCAAAACAACTAGAGTCTGAATTTACAACAATAGTTTTGTTCGCATCAAAATATGATAAATTTGGGGAACTTTCTAAACATTTTTTTAGAGTATTTAGAGCTTGAATTTGAGCAGGTCCCCATAAGAATACTGAGTCCTTTTTTAGAAGAGATGTTAAAGGTTCTAAAATTTCAGATTTGTTTTTAATATATTTACCCGCAAAATTAATCATACCTAATAATCTTAAAAGTTCTGTTTTATTTTCTGGTTCTGGGAATTCTCTAATTGCTCTGACCCGTTCAGGATCTATTTTAACCCCAGAAGTAGTGATGATATGCCCCAAGTACTTGACTGACTTAGCAGCAATGACACATTTGTTTTTATTAAGGGTTATA
Organism: Diabrotica virgifera virgifera; assembly: GCF_917563875.1. Classification (NCBI taxonomy): domain Eukaryota; kingdom Metazoa; phylum Arthropoda; class Insecta; order Coleoptera; family Chrysomelidae; genus Diabrotica; species Diabrotica virgifera. The sequence goes on along the minus strand of NC_065451.1, from coordinate 216,406,489 downwards.
CCTTCACTGTGTAATTTTATTAGAACTTGGTTTAAAATTTCGTCATGTTCTTTGACTGAACTAGCATGGATTAAAATATCATCCATATAAAAGACTACCCCTTTCATACCTGAAAGAATCTTAGAAAACCTAAGTGCAAAATATTCTGGAGAACATGAAATTCCAAAGGGAAGACGTGTAAAAAAGTATCGACCAAATGGTGTGATGAATGTAGTTAGCAATTGGCTTTCTGGTTTCAGTTTAATTTGGAAGTAACCACTAGTTGTGTCGAGCTTAGAAAATATTATTGAATTTTTCAGTTGAGCCAAAGTATGCTCTATTTTTGGAAGTGGGAAATAAGCTCTTAATACACTTTGGTTAAGTTTTGTGTAATCTCCGCACAACCTAACAGAGTCACCCTTTGGTACACAAACAATAGGACTTACCCACCTGGTATGTTCTTCAATTGGTTTTATTATACCCAACTGAAGTAGACGGTCTAACTCAACTTTTAACTTGGGCATGAGTGGTAATGGAACTACTCGTGGTACTGACTGAGCAAATGGCTGAACATTAGATTTTAGCTCAAGTTTCATTTCTGTTTTAAATTCCCCAATATCATCAAATATTCCTTGAAATGACTCAAGGCCCCGTCTCACCATCAAATAATTGACAGTTATTTGATCAAACTTGACAGTCAAACTTGACTAGTGACACAAACTATACATACTAACTGTCACTTTGTGTCACTAACTGTCAAGTTTGATCAAATAACTGTCAATTATTTGATGGTGAGACGGGGCCTTCAGCTATCGTTTCTAATGAGTACTTGCTAGCACTGTAGGTCTCTGATTCTGCCCCAAATGCATTTATATTTTTAGATACTAAGTTATTAATATAACGTGAACTATTTTTATTAATATTAAGCATTTTTAATTTTATAATTCCAGGCCGACCAAGGATAGGCACCTTTAGATTTTTTACAACATATAAAGATTCTGAACACATATTGTCATTATAAGTCAAATTAACATCAATTTTACCCTCAATTTCTAGTTTTTTATTATCAGGGCCCCCTATGGACTCCTGGCAAACATACATTTTATTTTTGTAGAAATCAGACAACATATTTCTAGAGACACAACTTACATCAGCACCTGTATCAACAAGAAAAGGCATAACATATTTATTGTCAACTAAAACTTTTGCAAACCACTGATCTTTATCATTAGTGTAAATGTGTCCTAGATGAAAATCAAAGTTATTTACCTGTAAGTTTTCCATTTCATTTTCTATTCCTACCTCACTTTCAGCACAGTTTTGACCTTCAACTACTCTTACATTCCTGCCGGATCTACATCTAGCTTGCCAATGTCCTTTCTTTCCACATAATCGACAACGACTATCTTTTGCTGGACATCTTTCTCGGCTGTTGCAGCTTGGTACACTACAGTATGTACATTTGTAGTTTTTGTTGGATTTCCCCCATGTGTTCTGTTGTCCATATTTATTTGGTTCTGCTTGTGATTGTGACCAGTAGTTACCTCTGTGTGCATTGACCGTAGCTACTTCTTGTACTCGTTCTTGCCTAAGAATCCTGTTTTGAGAATTCTGCAGCTCGGCTTGACGTACTGTTAATACAGCTTCCCCTAATGTTAGGTTCTTTTGGAGTTGTAACCTCTCACTTACTTTTACATCTAAAACTCCTACTACTATGCGGTCTCTTATTAACTCATCTTTTAGAGCCCCATAACTACAATGCTCTGCCAGGCTATGAAGTGCAGTGATATATGCATCCACCGACTCCCCTGGCTGTTGACTACGTGTGTTGAACTTGAATCGTTCAAATATTACGTTCTTTTGGGGTATAAAATGAGCGTCAAACTTCTCGATAATAATACTATATACTTGCTGTGCGGGTGTTAGATTAAATTGAGTTATAATTTCCTCTGCTTCTGCCCCCATTAGATACACTAGCATATCAATTTTTTCAGCTTCTGGTTTGTTTATAAAACCACTGTCGTGTTATCAGAGAGGCGTTATAAATAATACCCTGGTTATTACTTCGGATAAACATCAGTTTATTACTTTCCAATGTACATCTTTTATGCCCCCTAGCCCAACATCACATGACCTGTCATATTTCGTCATATTCGCCCTGACTCATGTGTTGCCTAACTCTGGCACCTATTTCATAAACTCCTAACAGCACATCTCCCCTTTTTTACAAGAGATCCCTGCATCATTAATAATCTTATACCTAACCTAACTTAAACTACTACAAACATAATCTGTTAAATGAACAGGTTTCTTTGCAAGTCTTTTTGGCCTACTAGGCTTTACACATTCAAAGTCTGATACATTATGCTTAGTGTCACTATCACTTTTAGGAGGTAAAACCTGATTTTCACTTTGTACAATGTCGTCCGGAATTATACTGGGTTCCCCCCTACTACATTCCTCCATTATTTTACCCTGCATGTCCCCATTGCTTTGATTAGAACAAGGCATTAGATTTTTATTACTAGAAATTGGTGGAACATAATCATTTGAGGATTCTGGTTGGGTGCCGAATCCAGGAAAACAGTAGGGTGCATAAATCAAATGCCATCTATTTCTTCTAAATTTTCCAGTTTCAGTTTCAATTATATAGGACCTGGGCTCCTGACAGATCGCAACAACTTGACCATATTTCCTGATATCAACCACCCACACAGAATCACCAACCTTAAGAGGATCTAAATCCTTGGCATTGTGTCGCTTATTGTAGTTTTTTTCTTGTTTATGCTTTATTTCTTTATTTTTATTTTCAATGCTTGGTTCTTTTGAAAAGTTTAATAAGCTTGGAAGTTGGGGCAAGTTTGATCTTAATTTTCTATTCATTAATAGTTCAGAAGGTGAAAAACCACATTCCAGGGGCGTACATCTGTATGCTAACAATGCCAAACTTAGGTCCTCTTTTTTATTTTTCTGAATTAACCTTTTTGCAATTTGTACAGTGCGTTCCACCCCACCGTTGCTCTGTGGCCAGTGCGGACTGCTCGTCTTATGAACAAAATTGTATTCTTTTGAAAATTTTATAAATGTTGATGAAAATTGAGTACCACAGTCGGATCTAACTTCCTCTGGGATACCATAACGCGAGAAAATATCTTTAAGTTTAGGAATAATGGCACCTTCTGTCATATTGGTCAAAGTAAATATTTCGAACCAATGTGAAAAGTAGTCAGTGGCAATCAAGTACCACTTATCATAACATTTAAACAAATCAACCCCCAGTTTTTGCCACGGCCTTTGTACAGTGTTATCTGTATGAAATGTTTCTCTACGATTTACTCTGTGTTCGACACATTGGGGACAATGTGTGACAAGGTTATTAATCTGGGATGACAAACCCAGCCACCAAACGCTCTGTTTGGCACGATCTCGACATTTTACAATTCCCATGTGGCCTGTATGAATAAATTCCAACACCTTTAGTTGAAGACTCTTAGGAACTATTATACGGGACCCTTTTAAAAGTAATTGTTCCGAATAGGAAATTTCATATCTATATTGATAGTATGGCAACAATTCAAAGGGCAATTTACATTTTTCAGGCCAAGAAGACAAAGAATATTCTTTTAGTTTTTTACAAATATATTCATTTTCTTGTTCTGTTTTTATTAAGTTCAAAAAATAATCTTTAATTGGTAAATTATGAATAATTGACTGCACATAGGCATTTACTTCTGCAGTTAGTTCTGTATTAGCTAAAGTATCTGTTTGTAGAGGGCCCCGACTTAAAGTATCTGCTACAATTAAATTTTTTCCCGGCGTATATATTACCGTATACTTGTATCGCATTAAGCGCATTCGAAATCTTTGCAAACGTGGTGTTAACTCATCTAAATTTTTAGTTTGCAGAATTTGTAATAAAGGTTTATGATCTGTTTCAAAAACTAGGTTAGGAACTCCTGAAATAAAATCGTAAAAATATTCTGCTGCCCAGGTAAGCGCAAGAGCTTCTTTCTCAATCTGAGCATACCGTGTTTCAGCTGAGCTCAGAAGCCTAGATGTAAAAGCCACTATTTCACGTGTATGATCTACATTTTCCTGAAACAGACATGCACCCATACCAAAACAACTTGAGTCTGCACTAACAATTATGGTTTTATTAGCATCAAAAAAAGCTAGATTTGGAGGATTTTCTAACGTTTGTTTTAAAGTGCTGAAAGCTTTATCTTGTGCTGGACCCCACAAAAAGTTAATATCTTTTTTTAGTAAGTGTGTTAATGGTTCAAGAATCTCAGATTTATTATGAATGTATTTTGCAGCAAAATTAATCATACCTAGCCATCTTGACAGCTCGGTCTTATTTTTGGGTTGAGGAAAATCACGTATAGCTTTAACCCTATCTGGATCAATTAATATCCCTTGCTCAGAGACCATATGACCCAAGTATTTAACTGTTTTTGTTGCTATAGAGCATTTGTTTCTATTTAGTGTAATACCTTCCTCATGAAGTTTTGTTAGGACTGTGTTCAAAATATTGTCATGTTCCTCTATTGTCCTTGCATGAATAAGAATGTCATCTATATGAGCAACACAGCCTTCAATGCCAGATAAAATTTTTGAAAATCTCATCGTAAAATACTCTGGGGCACAAGATATGCCGAATGGAAGCCTTTTAAAGAAAAATCTGCCAAACGGTGTTATAAAAGTTGTTAACAACTGACTTTCTTTATTCAATTTTATTTGGTAAAATCCACTAGTAGTATCCAATTTTGAGAAGAATTTAGACCCTTTCAACTGTGCTAATGTATGAGATATTTTCCCCAGGGGAAAATGTGACCGTAATACGTTTTCATTAAGTTTAGTATAGTCACCACAAAGCCGTACACAATCTCCCTTGTCCACACAAACAATTGGGCTGACCCAAGAAGTAGGCTCTTCAATGGGTTCAATTATCCCTAATTTAAGCAATCTATCAATTTCAATTCTTAATTTTGGTAATAAAGGTAAAGGAACGGTTCTGGGAACGCTCTGTACATAAGGTTTAGCATCTGGCTTAACTCTAATGGACATTTCCATTTTAAATTCACCTATATCACTAAAAATACCAGGAAATGTTTTAGCAACTGACTCTAAATTAAATTTTGAAAACATACTAGTACTCTTAGATTGATTACAATGAACAACACTGCAACTGATTTGATTTACCTGTTTAAGCTTACATTTAGAAAAATTTAGAACATTAAACCTAATGATTGACTCTCTGCTCAATATAGGTTGTCTTAACTTCCTAATACAATATATTGTTTCATAATTTGTAAAACCGTCATAAGAAAATTTTATATGTAGCTTACCCACTGTGTCCAATTTATGATCGTCCGCTGCACCAATTGCATCACATGCCACAATTTTACCCACATATTCTGGAGGTAATTTTTCATAGGGAAAACAGTTAACATCTGCTCCTGTATCCACAAAGAAAGGTACCTTGAATTTGCCATCCAATAAGATGTCTACATACCAACGATCCTTCTTGTCTAGGTACACTTGGCCAATAAAGGAATCTGTGTGTACCACTTGGTTTACTGAATCACTTCCTTCATCCTCTGTACTACTGCTACTGGTGGACCTTGAGCCCTCAACAGCTCTGACAGCTTTCTTCCTGCACATCACACTCCAGTGACCTCTACGTGAACAAGATCTGCATTCAGAGAACTTGGCTGGACATTTCTCCCTATTTTTACATGTAGGTATGCCACAGTATCCACATCTGTACTCTTCTTTAACTTTCTCGCGAGTTGTTTCTTGTTTAGAAAACCTCTTACCTTGATGTCTTTTATCACCACGTTCCCTGTAGTCCTGTTTAACTGCACTAACTGACTGCTCCTGCCTCATAATTCTATTTTGACTATCTTGAAGTTCAGCTTGGCGTGCTATTTGTATTGCCTTCTCTAGTGTCAAACCATCATTTAGTTGCATTCTTTCGCTCACCTTTTATCAGCTATTCCGATAACAATCCTGTCACGAATTAACTCATCTTTAAGAGTTGAGTAGCTGCAGTGCTCTGCAAGAGTATGTAAACTTGAAATAAAGTTTCCCACAGGTTCTCCTGGCCTTTGTACCCTCGAATTAAATTGAAACCTCTCAAAGATTGTATTTCGTCGGGGAATAAAATGATTGTCGAAAATCTGCATTACATCTTGGAAGGATGCATTCTCCTCTGGTTGATTTTGAACTAAAATATCTTCTGCTCCATTTCCCATTAAATACAACAATAGGTCTAGTTTGTCCTTGTCACATTTGTTTCCAAATCCGCTTATCGTTAAATATCTCTGAACTCTTTTTTTCCATTGGGGCCATGTCTGGGGCTGTGTAAAATCAAATTCGCTTGGAGGCGAAATGTTCGCAAACACTTCTTTATTTGGAGTAGGTGTATTCATTTTCGTTCACCTCTGATTTATAGGTTATGTCTGAACTGCTGTATTGTTCGTCACTCTTTGCTTGTTTAATGTTAACAAAACAAAGCACCAGCTGCCACCATGTCGTGTTATCAGAGAGGCGTTATAAATAATACCCTGGTTATTACTTCGGATAAACATCAGTTTATTACTTTCCAATGTACATCTTTTATGCCCCCTAGCCCAACATCACATGACCTGTCATATTTCGTCATATTCGCCCTGACTCATGTGTTGCCTAACTCTGGCACCTATTTCATAAACTCCTAACAGCACAACCACTAACCGACATATATCTTTCTAACCTCTTTTTCCACTGATTCCATGATCCTGGAAGGGAGAAATTAAACTCAGAAGGAGCTGATACTGTTGCCATGTTGGTAAGCACATGGCTTCCTGCTTGATTCTCTGCCATCCCTGGAATTATTTAACTCTATTTCTGTTCTTCGAAGAAGGTTCTACTTGCCAAATATTCCTCGGAGTATTTGCAAGTTCGCTGCCACCATGTAGAATTATTGAGACAATCTTTATTTAGCACTTTATTACAATTATATTTCCAAGCGACAATCCATATTATTCACCTAACTTCTACTACCATCTTGACATCCTGTCGTTCTCCCTTCTCCCCAAAGAGGTTCTGTCTCAAGTACCGACTACGTTTCTGAAGGAAACGTATAAGTGGTTGCATACTGAGCTGACTCTACAGATATATTAAGTGGTTCTTATATTGATAATTATATCAATTTTCCCCTTAAAAATCAATAGTCTGCTGACAAAAAACAACTAAATAACTAACGAAAAATTAAACAAAACTAAATAATACGTCTCTATAGCTAATATTGTCCTTATACACTTAATATCTCACGAAAAATTAAACAAATAAACAATCTTGGAGAAGATGGTACTAAAAGGAACCATCCCATAAAAAGGAGAGAACTAACTGTAAATAGCCAGCAACAAAAACATGTCATGATTTGACTTCAAGCTTCAAACTTATGTCAATTGTTTACTGTGTGTATATTTTGTTTACTAATGACTGATAATGACTATTATCAAAGCGAAATACATAATATTTTGAGATAACTTAATCAAATGAAACACTTTAAATCAAGTTTTTCTCCCGCTAAACGACAACTTTTAGGCCCTCTATTTGACAGCTCAACAGTGTTGCCACATCTAAGATGACGGTCTGTTCGAATGGCTCAAATGAAGACGATACGAGATCATTTCTGTGATTCTGTGTCAAAGTTGACAAATGACATTAACACGTATCGTTCGTTTGTATCGGCAAAAAAAGGCGGAAGCGTCTTTCGGTATATTCGTTGATCATCTCGACAGAAAAGAAAAAATACAACAATTACAAACATTTCTTTTAAACAACACAATCATACAAGATGAGCGTCGAGGAGGATGTTATGAGAATTCAGAAAAAATTAAATAAAATGACTTCGGAAGATGGAACTGTATGTACTGTTTTAAAAATAAATTATTTTGAGGGTTGAACGACTATTTATGAATCACTGATCAGTTTAGAATTGAAAATGGGTTATTAGATTGGTGAAAATGCGTAAAGTAAACGAAAAAAATGCATCCACTTATTATTTCCCGCTAATTTATAATATCTGGTGACTAGGCTCATGCCTATTTGTTTTTATTGAGCCCTATCTTTAAATTCGACTCTTTTTGTAGAATTAAAGGACATTTTGAATCATATAAGTATCTTGACGATCTTCACATCAGTTTACTGTTGAACAGTTGAAGTATATTTTTAAATCAAGCAAAAGAAAGGTACATCAAACTACATAATGTTTTCAGTTTATAACTCAGTATACAGTAGAACCCCGTAAATCCGAACCCCGCGAATCCGAACTTTCGGCAAATCCGAACCAACGGAAAGTGAAAATTTAATAATTCAAGACAAAAACATGTTTATTATACAGAGTAAAGCCAGAAAATTGGACAATGTAGGATTATTAGGACTTTGACATTTAAAATTTCTTAAAAATAAATATACTTTAATATATAGGTTTATAAAGGTTAAACACAAACTTACTTTGGTTCTCTCGTAGTCAACTTGAGTCCAAAAATATTGTCCACGCCCTTGCGAGAACGTTTGGCTACTTAAAATCACAATGAAAGCTTTGAACTACTAGTTAAGGCTAACTTTCGGATAATCTGAACTTTTCGGAATCCGAACAGGCTGTCCCCCCAATTAGTTCGGATTTGCGGGGTTCTACTGTACTGGATTTTAGTGGTTTAGTTTATTTGGGTGCCATTGTCAAGATGACATGTGTGTTGTATGTATAGGATTAACAGGTCTTTTAGCCCTTAACAGGTCCATTGCTGGATGAATAATTTCGTGATTCTTAGCTATCAGCTTCCAATCTCTGATTCTCATCTCTCGGACATCTTGCAATGACTACATATCTCCATTTCTTTCTTGGCCTTCCTCTCTTTTTTGCTCTCAAGTATTCTCCAGCCAATATTCTTGACTTGTCTATTACCTTCCATTCTTTCTAGATGTCTGAGCTATTCTAGATCATTACTTCTATTATTGCAGGGTTAGCATACAATTGGTACACTGCTGAATTAGTTTTTCTTCTTCATTTTCCCTGTACTACTTTTCCAACGAACATTCTGTGAAGTATCTTTCCCATGTGTCCAATCTATTTTTTATGGTTTTGTCATAGTCCATATCGGAGGATGTTATGAGAATTCAGAAAAAATTAAATAAAATGACTTCAGAAGATGGAACTGTATGTACTGTTTTAAATTATTTTGAGGGTTGAACGAATAGATGAATCAATGCTCTGTTTAAAATTGAAAATGGGTTATTTTATTGATGAAAATGCGTAAAGTAAATGAAAAAAAATGCATACACTTTATTTTCTCCCGCTAATCTATAATATCTGGTGACTAGGCTCATGCCTATTTGTTTTTATTAAGCTGTACAGTGGAACCCCGTTAACTCGGATTAATCGGGACCGAGGCCGATCCGGGTTATCGAAAATTCGGGTTAGCCGGAGAAAATGGTAAAAATTATTAAAATATGGTATGCTTACAGATAAACTCCGTTATAATTGGTACACAGACACTTGTAAACCACGTTCGCGTTCCACACATACAAAGTGTCGTCGAGAGTCTCATTTTTAGCTTTCTTAGCTTTGTACCGATTGTCCAAACTGTCTTTTGTTATCATTTTGAAACAAAAACAACATTTTAAGTTTTATTGCCATTACGTAGACAAAAAATCACGCACACAAAATCTGAATATATTTAGGAATGATTACAGAACGTAACGAACAACGCGACTTTACTACACACAATACCGTCTCGCAACGAGAACGAACTTATGTTATTTAATAAGAGTGAAGACTAAGACCATTGTTTGAAAAATAATTTTTTAATAGTGTTTTCTAAACAATGCTAAGACAGTTTCAAGTAAATAAAGGATACTACAGATGCCTGTTGGTTTCGATCACTTGACAATGAGCGTTGTCTGCCATGCCATGAGTCATTTTTACTAAGATATATTATGTATCAAATTACACAAATACGCATTATCTCTCATTGTATAATGTGTTTGACATTGAAAATTGAAACCAATGAACTACATAGGAATTCGCTAAAGCGACAAATTTTTACAAAGAAAGTTTATTATGATAAATAAAATTAGCCTGAAAAATATAAGATATTATAGTATTCGAACAATATGTTTATAAGGAAAGATAAAAGAAAATATTTTAAGATGTTGAAAAGAAATTGGAAAATCCAGCATAAAGGACATACATTTTTATTGTTGTAATGTTTGTCTGATAAATATCAGTCCGGGTTAGCCGGACTTCCGGGTTATCGGGGCCGACTTATCGGGGTTCCACTGTATCTTTAAATTCGGCTCTTTTTGTAAGATTAATGGGACATTTGGATCATAAGTATCTTGACGATCTTCACAGCAGTTTACTGTTGAAGTATAGATTTTAAACCAAGCAATTACTTGAAAGATACATCAAACTTAAATGTTTTCCCCCATTGCTAGATGAATAATTTTCATTGTTTTCTGGTCCATTCTTAGCTGTCAGCTTATACATCTCTGATTCCCATCTCTCTGACATCTTCCATCACTACATCTCTCCATTTCTTTCTTGGTCTTCCTCTCTTTTTTTTGCCCTCATTCTCTAACCATCGACATTAAACATCGACTTAGAAAAGCACAACAAGCATTTGGAACACTCTCAAACATATGGAGGTCAACACAAATTAGTCAAAACACCAAAATAAGACTATTTAATAGTAATGTTAAAACAGTATTACTGTATGGATGCGAGACCTGGGCAATAACAGACGGAACTGTTAAAAAACTCGCAAGTATTTGTAAACAGGTGCCTCCGAAAAATTTTGAAAGTATATTGGCCCAACATCATAACAAATCAAGAACTCTGGAAGAAAACCAAACAAGAGCCAATTGAAATTGCAATTAAAAGGAAAAGATCGAATTGACTGGGACACACCCTGAGGAAGGACAACATAGATATAACAAAGAAAGCTCTAAAATGGACAGTAGCAGGACGAAGAAAGCAAGGACGACCTGGAGAAGAACAATTGAAGCTGACTACAAAGGTATGAGAAAGAGCTGGGGACAGGTAGCAGCTATGGCCAGAGACAGAGTCCAATGGAGAAGCTTCGTGGATGCCCTATGCTCCTTTACGGAATAACAGGAAATAATATAAATATACATTCTCTAACCAATATTCCTGACTGGTCTATTACCTTGCATTATTTCTAGATGTCTGAGCCATTCTAGTCTGCGTTTTTAATTACCTCTGTTATTGGAGGGTTAGCATACAATCGGTAAACTTCTACATTAGTTTGTCTTCCTCATTTTCCCTCTACTACTTTTTCAACAAATGTTCTGTCTAGTATTTTTCTTCCCCATGTGCCCAACCTCTTTTGTATGGTTTTGTTCATAGTCCATGTCAGCGTCGAGGAGGATGTTATGAGAATTCAGAAAAAATTAAATAAAATGACTTCAGAAGATGGAACTGTATGTACTGTTTTAAAAATAAATTATTTTGAAGTTTGAACGACTAGATGACTCACTGATCAGTTTAGAATTGAAAATCAGTTATTAGATTGATGAAAATGCGTAAAGTAAACGAAAAACTACAGTAATCAAAAAACATGTGTTGTGTATTTAATTGCATTTAGTTGTATGAAAGCAATGTTGACGATGTTGACAAATTAACATCGAATTTTTTCTGTTTTGCGATAAAATTTACTTTTTATTGACGAAATTACTGTATCCCATATAAATAAAGATTGTACAATTCTACAGGGCGATTGAGTAGTAGGGTAAAGCTCAATAGCTCCGCTATAGTAATAAATAGCAATAAAAGTTAATAACAAAAATTTTAGCCACCTTTGAGCTTCACATTACAAAATTAGTTAGAATGTTACAGAAAACACAGTGGCAGACCTAACTTATGTTTTTTTAAATGGAACACCCTATATTTTATTTTATATTCGAAATCCTGTTAACTTCTCCATCACAAAAATATAAAGGTTTGTAATGTTATACAGGGTATTTTCAAAGTTATAACCAATTTTGTATGAAAATCGTAACAAGTTCAACTCCCTGTATAAATAAGCACAACAGCAATGGTTTAACAATGGCATATTTTTTTATTTATTGTCAAAATTTTTAAGAATTATTGGTATTGTTAATTTTTATTTTATATCAAATACAGGGTGAGTCAAAACGCAAGTACATTATTTTCTCAGTAATGTTAAATGGAACTTTTTTATCTCAGTAATGTTAAATGATATTTTATATCATTATTGAAAAGTAACATTAATGTACTTTAATTCTTATATAACATTCTCTATGCCCAAATTTATTAGTTTTCGAGATATTTTCATTTTTCAGACTTTATTTTAGGCGTTTAAATTTATCTAAATTTTAAGTAAGCATTGACTGAATTGACAGTTGAAGATTACCGATTATCAATCCGGTAATCAATGTAACACTGTAGCAAATAAAGAAATAAAAATAATTTATTAGTAATACATTTTACAAACAGAAACACAACCACTACATGCAACATTTTTGAAACAATTAAAAACTATCTTTTTATGTAAATGCAACAAATAAACAAAGAAAATTAGTAATAAATTTTACAAAAAAACACACAAACACAAAATACAATATTTTGTGAAGACAATTAAACACTACTTTTGTATGTAAATGTAACAATGTAACAAATAAAGAACGAAACATAATTTATCAGTAATACATTTGAAAAAAAAGCATGTTTGAAAAAATTAGAAGCTACTTTTAATAAAATATTTTTAATATTTAATTACATAAGGTGTTCAAAATTATCTTCAAACACATTTATGTATGCCTAAAAACGATCATTGAATGAGCTACTTACTCTACGGAGCATTTGTAAATTAACACATCGAAATACACTTTGTATTCTATTTTTCATCTCATCCCTTCTTGGAGGTATTTTATAAACTTCATTATTAACGTAACCCCAAAAAAATCAGTCCAGTTTATTAAATTCTGGTGATTTGGGTGGCCACGCTACTGGTCCATTGAAAAATGAAAATATCTCAAAAACTAATAAATTTAGACATAGGGAATGTTATCTAAAAATTAAAGTACGGTAATGGTACTTTTCAATAGTGATATAAAATACAGGGTGTTCCATTTAAAATAACTGAGAAAATAATGTACTTGCGTTTTGACTCACCCTGTATTTGATATAAAGAAAATTAGCAATATCGACCATTCTTGAGAATTTTGACAATACGTTAAAAAATATGGCATTAATAAACCATTGATGTTTTGCTTATTTTTATTTATACAGGGAGTTGAACTTGTTACGGTTTTCATATAAAATTGGTTATAACTTTGTAAATACCCTGTATAACATAACAAACCTTTATATTTTTGTGATGGAGAAGTTAACAGGATTTCGAATTTAAAATAAAATATAGGGTGTTCTATTTAAAAAAACATAAGTTTGGTCTGCCACTGTGTTATCGAACACCCTGTAACATTTTAACTAATTTTGTAATGTGAAGCTCAAAGGTGGCTAAAATTTTTGTTATTAACTTTTATTGCTATCTATTACTATAGCGGAGCTATTGAGCTTTACCCTACTAATCAATCACCCTGTACATTAATAATCTTATTCTACCATAGGCCACAAAATACTGAATCAAACCATTTGTGAGGTATTAAAACAGAAAAATTAAGAATCCTATTTCATCATGTGGTTGGAAATCATGTGGACCCTGTTGACTGCCACCCAAAATAGTTCTGCACTACTACATTCAAACCATTGCTGTAGGTAAAAGTTGTAATAATGAGTATTTTTGCCCTCTCATCACATGTCCAAATTACTCTATTCTCCATTTCAAATGTTGGAATCAGTATGGTTGTATAGTGCAAGCAGGTTTGCCATTGTGTGAATTATCATAAATAAATCCTCCTTTAGTAGGTATTCCACAGCAGTTAACAGCGATAATCCTCTACAAGTACCTGCCTAATACTACCTTTCACTACCTCTGTTGTGAAGAGCGGTAATATCAGAAAATTCTCATTTAGTTCGCATGGGGCTATCCTTGTACACTGAATAGCATGTTCTGCATCATTTCCTAATCTTTTAATTGCTGACATTTTTTGAATCCATGCTATATGTAGGATTCTTCTGTAACACCAAAATTCAAAGGTGACCAACTTATTCAGATCCACTTTTTAGTGTCCATGCTTTCAAGCCATAAAGAAGAGTAGAGTAAACTACAGTATTAATGACAGAAGATTCTATCAGTTATCAATCTATTTTTAAAATAAAGCTATAAAAATGGTTTTGCTTATTAAATGGAGTATATTATAATAATATGGAGTATATCTCATTCGATTTGTTGACATATTTATTTTTTTAGGGGCAAGAACAAGCATTGGACCTTCTAAAAGAACTCCAAACCTTAGACGTAAACCTGGAAGTTCTAACGAAAACTCGTATAGGAATGACAGTAAATGCTCTACGAAAGTCCAGTAAAGACGACGAAGTGATCAGTCTGTCCAAAACACTTATAAAAAACTGGAAGAAATTTATATCCGGAACCAATTCTAATGAAAAATCCTCTAGTAGTAGTTCAAATAAGCCAAAAAAAGAAAAGGAGGAGAAGCCGAGCCGCGAAGAGAAAGATAGGGATAAAGATAAGGGAAACCTTCCCAAACAGTTTCCAGCTAGTTCAAATACCACAGATTCTGTAAGATTGAAGTGTAGAGAAATGTTGACGGCTGCTATTAGGACAGATTCTCAAGCTGACGATTTCGAAGGTAAATTGAGTTACTGCATTGTTACATAAATTTATTATTTTTTAGTTGCCTTTAGAAATGGAATTACAGCATTATGATCATTTGCATGTTACATTCCTTTTTGTACACACTGTTGCCAAAGGTTTGCAAAATTCGAAAAACAATGAGGCTACTAGGTATCTCTCGAATTAATTTTGATGACGCGATGATGTAGCCTCTTAATCAATCTATGATCTGGTGAAAATTCTAAGATTTAAGCACTCTTTGTGTATACTAGATGAGTGGCCTTTAATCCTAGAAGGACCAAGGAGAGTTAAAAAGTATCCACAACATTGCATTACGTCCGATTTTCTAAATACCTTTGTTCCTAAAAATCTCAAATAATTAGTAGTTGTCGGCGTACTACTGCTCTATTAGATGGCATAATTAGCATTTCTATAATTTAATTCATTTCCTCATACTTTTATAAAAACTTAACAGTGGACTGACTATAAATAATCCCCTTGAATACCGACAACACCATCCCAAAATGGAAAGGGACGATATCATTCATGTGTCAAATTAGCAAAATCTAAAAGAAAAAATGCCAATAAGTGGGCAAAAACAACCATAGTTTGTTCAAAATGCAAGTATGTATGCGCTAAGCACAGCAAGAAGTCAAAAAATTTTCTGCATCCTACGATGATGCCAATTCCACTGAAGCCGAAGACTCGGGTAAATTATAAATTCGTATCTTTTAACTGTTCCATTAACGTCTAAGAATAATATAAAAGTGTTATTTTTAAATTAGTTTAAATAAAGAAGCACGTTTTTGATTAATTTATGTGTGGACATTTATTGATTTTCGTTGGTCCTCGCTGTTTCTACTAAAAGGTTGGTCCTGCGAGGGTTAACTTTTAGTATTTATTTCTTTTTAATAACCCTCCGTGAATAAATAAATAAATAAATATAATGAATTTTTTTTTAAATCCACAGGAAAGAAATTTCCTGTAGCTAACTGTACACCATCAATCACAAAACAAATTTATTGAAAAATCCTTTATAAAAGGTATAAAAATGTATCAAAATCCTTTCAACGGCTACATCAATAACAGATCGTTTTCGATATACACTGTGCATCACAGAAAACAGGCACCCCACAAAATGAACTATTTTTAATATCTCAAATTTTCTAAACCTGTTGTCTGATTTAAGTGATTTTTTGATATGTTATAGCCTTATTTTTTAACAATATCACTGTAATAATATTGTTGCTAGACAGGTAAATTGCCATTGTATACTGGGGTACCAATCAAACTGTGTTTTTTCTAAAAGTTCGTTACACCATGTGGAATATTCTAGCATTTTAAAATACTGAAATTAAAACTCAACAATAACCTCAGGTTTTCTTAACATTCAGGTAATATGACCCGTATGCATGCCAATGGTGAATATAAAATTTTTAATTGTACGTCAAAAAATGCACAACTACCTCTTAAAACCCACCAAATTTAATTTGCATATCTCAACCGGTTTTAGAGCAATAAATAAATCATCAGTTTGTAAGATAAAATTCAACATCACGTATCTCAGAAACGAAGCATTTGCGGACATATGTTTACAAAGCAAACTGTCATTATTTTTTTCTTGCAGAATTATCCCTTAAAGTTTGTTGCACTTATTTAGAAACACCCTGTATTGATGAAGAACATGGCTAGTTGTTAAAGTACCTAACTTTTTTATTATTCCATATAAGCTAATGAATAAAATGCTAAACACACCTGAGGCTATAGTTGGGTTTTAATTTCAGTATTTTATAGACACTTGATTATTTACGCATCTTTATAGACGCAGTTTGATTGGTCCACCCAGTATACAATGAAAATTGATCTGATTAGCAACAATATTACAGCAATATTGTTAAAGAATAAGGCTATAACATATTGAAAAATCACTTTAATTGGACAACAAGTTTAGGAAATTCGAGACATCAAAAATGACCCATTTTGTGGGGTGCCCGTTTCCTCTGACTCGCAGTGTATAAAATATTATCATCAGTGCTAGAACTGGTTGATCACATGTTGAGCCACCAAAAAAATCCATCGTTTGGAATCATAAGTAACAATGTAAATTTAATATATTCATTTTTATATCATTTAAATTACTATATTCGCGCTGTGCAAGTATTTGGAAGGGATACGCGAAACGATCGTGCACGAATAGCGGAGAAATATTGCAACTTTATTAAATAATTCATATTGTCAATTGAAATTGTCAAATTGACGTACATTTCATACCTATTGTCATTTAAGAAGAAAAATTATATATTGCTCCACAATATTGATATGATATGCAATTATTATATAAAGGTAAATTTAATTAATTATATTTTGCTTGCAGTACTGCATTTTAATAACTAATTTTATTTACTACATACAATTATTTACGTTTTAATAACATAACCTAAATCTTATTTTTTCTTCTTATCGATGGCTTAGTGTGAAAACCTCGTATCTAATTTTTTTTCGAAAATGACATTTTGGTGATTTTAGTATGAAAACCTTGTATCTCACGATTTACAACTGTCAGAAAAAATCCAAATACACTAGACTATTTTCTACAGCCGAAAAAAGAAACCACATATATCAATTGCTCTCTTGATTTAGTGTGAATACCACGTATATTTATAACCAAGACTTTGGTACTTAATTTGTAGTATTTGTTTGAGAGATTCGATTTGGTGAAATGTTTTTTGTGAACAGTAAAATATAGTCCTGCGTACAGAAACATTTTATGAACCTTAAATCAAAATATTTGTACTGTAACAACCTAGTATTTGGAGGTGTGCAATATCCTTTGAAAAATGAAAACCTCGTAAATAATAATAAACACAATCTCATTTAAGATGAAAAACACGTATATCGAGATATACGAGGTTATCATAGTTACTTGGGCAAGGGCTCTATATACTGCAAGGATATTTACGTGTTTTTCATAGTTAATATTTGTATTTTCAATTTAATAGCAACATTTAACACTTTTAGCTCTAGGCCAATATCAGATATTTGTCTCAATGTGCTCGAATTAAAAATATGTAGCGGTAATTTTTGTTTTTAGGTTATATTATGCAGAAAATCAGTTTTTTGTCTCTCCTGTAAAATTGTAGTTTAATGAGATACGAGGTTTTCACACTAAGCCATCGTTATTATTTTTTTTTGGACTGTGGCCTTGACAATTCTCCACTAACCAGGACCATATGATTGGCCAATATAATTAAAAGTGCGAATAAAAGTGCAGATCGTAGAAACCAGGTGTTGCTTTTCCGAACTTGCACGGTCCCAATATTCTTAAAGTCCTATATCACCAACAGAACTTCCAGGTAAAGTATTAGAATGAATTCACAAACATACAACAAATTCTCGCTGGGGTGCCCCAAGGAAGTTTACTAGGACCTACATTATACCTTATATTCACTGCTGACCTACCGACAGATACATAATATATCACTACAGCCACATTTGCGGATGATACAGCGATATTATCATCGAACAAAAATCCCAAAATAGCCTCAGAAATCCTACAAAATAACCTAAATAAAATATAACAATGGATGACAAAATGGAGAGTCAAAATAAATGAAAACAAATCACTACACCTAACATTTACCACTCGTAGGGAAATATGTCCGGCTGTATACTTAAACGGTAAAGGAATCCCACAAGGAGATGAAGTCAAATATCTAGGTATGTACTTGTACAGAAGATGAAACTGGAGGAAGCGTATATTTACTAAGCGAAAACAACTGGGTCATAAGTTAAGAACCATATATTGGCTGTTGGGCAAAAAATCAAAACTATCAACTGAAAATAAAATACTAATCTACAAATCCATCCTAAAACCAGTGTGGACTTATGGGCTAGAATTATGGGGAACCGCCGCACATTCCAACATTGAAATCATACAAAGATTTCAGTCCAAAATACTGAGATCAATACTTGGAGTTCCATGGTTCATAACCAATGAAGCCATTCATCGGGACGCCGGACTACCATACGTCAAAGATGACATCAAAAAGTGTGCGAAAAAACATACGGAGAAACTTAAAGTGCATCCAAACGTGTTCGCAAAAAGTTTAGTGAATAAACCGCGTACTGTTCGTAGGTTAAAACGAAAAGTTCCGTTAGAGTTAATCGAATAATAGCTACTAAATTAATGTGTATACCCTATTTCACGAACATACAACTGTTGTGGATTATCTCGACAACGAATATTTTACTGTGCAAATTATGAAGAACGAAAGTAAATTGCAAAATACATTGTTGTTTATTGGAAAAATTATTAGAGCCATTTATTTTCGCACTTCTTTGCACACTAAAATATTCGTTGTCGCGATAATCCAAGACAGTCGTATATTCGTGGAATAGCCCATATACAGTCCCTGCTCAATTTATTAGACTCACCCTAGAAATATCAGTTTTTTTAATTTCCAGCACTTTAAAAGTACAGTAGAACCCCGCACATCCGAACCCCTCTAATCCGAACGTTCGGCAAATCCGAACCAACGGAAAGTGAAAAAAAAAATAAAAAAATTCAAGACAAAAACTTAACAACATGTTTATTATACAGAGTATAACCAGAAAATTGAACAGTAGGATTAGTAGGACTGTGACATTGAAAATTTCTTAAAAATAAATACATACTTTATGCGTAGTGCTTGAAAAGGTTAAATATAAACTTACTTCGGTTTTCTCTTAGTCAACTTGAGTCCTAAAAATATTGTCCACACTCTTGCGAGAACGTTTTGCGACTCAAAATCAAAGGCAATGTAAGCTTTGAATTCTTAGTTAGGCTAATATTAATATTTCAATCAACGGTTAGGCTAACTTTCGGATAATCCGAACAGGCTGTCCCCCCAATTAGTTGATAATCGTGCTACATAATTAAGTTAAAAATGGTGAAATCTTTTTATTGAATTGTGAAAATTTTACAGATGGCAATATAATGTCTTAAAAGTGTGCAATGACTCGACTGTTTTCAACTTTAATTTTTTAGTTAAATTAGTGATTGGTGTTAAATTTTCGTAAAATTTGCAGTGATGAGTGTTAATACTGTTCTAAATTAATGTTATTTTTTAAATTGTTTAATTTATTTTAAGATATTAATACAAATATGGTAATTTCTAAAAGACTAATATTTTTGATTGGAATTTTTTCATATGGATGATTGTAAAGATCTTTCTGTCGAACAAATATCATCTGTTACTGCTCTGTTAGAGAATATCATATGTTGTCAAAGAGAAATAGCAAAAAAATGTTGTTTATCTTAATCTTCAGTTAGAAGGTCGAGTCAAAAACCTAAAGAGGAACATCCTGTTACATCAATTTGGAGGAGTTGGTAAGGCAGGAAGATTTCAGTCACCCACAGAGGCCAACAAATTTTAAATAATTTGGATGTAAAACGCAGAAGAGTCACCCATGGCGACATAAAGTATAAATTGGAAGAATCAGAGTGTTCAGTATCGGAGTCCACTGTACGCTGAAATTTGTACAGTATGGGATTCAAGTGACATAGGCCAGTTAAGGAATCAAAACCATCACCACAAATGCTAAAGAAACGCTTAGTTTCGGCCAATTTGCATAAATATTTTATGACTATAGAGTTTTTATGCAAATTGGCAAAACTAAGCGTTTTTTGAGCATTTGTGATGGCCTATGACATTTGAATCCCATACTGTACAAATTTCGGCGTACAGTGGACTCCTATACTGAACACTCTGATTCTTCCAATTTATTCCTTATGTCGCTATGTGTGACTCTTCTGCGTTTTACATCCAAATTCTTTAAAATTTGTTGGCCTCTGGGGGTGACTGAAATATTTTTGCCATACCAACCCCTACAAATTGATGTAACATGATGTTCCTCTTTAGGTTTTTGACCCAACCTTCGAACTAACGATTAAGATAAACCACATTTTTTTGCTTTTCTCTTTGACAACATAATATTTTCTAATAGAGCAGTAACAGAAGAAATTTACTTAACAGAAAGATCTTTACAATCACCCATATGAAAAAATTCCAATCGAAGATATTCGTCTTTTAGAAATTAACATATTTCTATTGATATCTTAAAATAAATTAAACAAATTAAAAACAAAAATTAATTTAGAACAGTATTAACACTCAGTATTAACACAGTATATAAGTTGAAAAAAGTCGAGTCATTGCACCCTTTTAGCCCATTGTATTGTCATCAGTGAAGTTTTCACAATTCAATTAAAAAGTTTCACCATTTTTAACTTAATTATGTAGCACGATGATTAAGTAATTGTTATTTAACCCATTCAGCAGTTTCGTATGACTTTGAACACACTTTTAAGGTGCTTCAAATTAAAAAAAACTGATATTTCTAGGGTGAGTCTAATAAATTGAGCAGGGACTGTAAGTTTGTGTTAGATATAGTCAGTATTATAGACTAAGTTTTAAAAAAGGGGTGCATCACTGGATGCCTCCCTACCTGTTATTTTTAATTGTCAGTCCTATTACTTATTGTCTTGTAACCTCGGAAACCTTTTTTTGGATGGTGCTAGAAAGGTCACCAATGGAGACACTGCGACGGCAGCCAGATGGTAGGTGGAAAGCGAGTCGTGGGTTCGAAACTAGCTTTTGGAACGTGGAAGGGAGCCAATAGAAGAAATAGGTAAAGATAAGACAAGAGAAGGTAGATAAGAGAAGAGAGAGAAACAGATAAAAAGATAGATAGGTAAAATTACCTAAGATAAGAGAAGAGATACAGGGCGTCACTTAACTTTTTGGGGTTGAAAGGGGAAAATTAAGAAACATTAGAAACGAAAACAGGTAGGTAAGAAAAGATAATGAGGTGCTGAGACCAAATAGAAGAAAAGATATAGACAGTTAATTAGTAAATATTTAGCGGTAATTTATTATCAGGGAATTTATTATGAGTAGATAAATAAAACTAGTAAAATAAATAAAAAACAATATATTAAACAAATGGCTCACCAGAAGGGTGAGTCCAAAAAAAAACACAAGAAATAAAGAGAAAACAATGTATATACACCCATCAAAACTGCACCAACAATTAATGTGTTGTGGTGTACAGTTAGAAATAAACACAAAATCATGATGGAATAAATACAAGTAACATATTATAACAAAAACTTGCACAATTAAAAACACAGTAAAGAGAGCCTGGTTATGAATTAAAAAAAAACAAATTTATGCATCTATAATGAGAAATCTCTCTTTACTGGTTTAGGGCTTATCTCGAGATAACGGATATGGTAACCTTATAACGTACAAAGATATAATAAAATTGAATGCAAAGCATACAAAGTTAACAAACGTTTACTGTTCAAAAATCAAAAACCAACCCGCACTTGGTTTCATAAACAAAAAGCCAATCGCACAGCTATTAATGAAGTAGTGAATGTTTGTACTTAGTTTTGACAATGAAAAGTTTTATCAATGAATAAAAAAAACTATTGAAGAAATCGCTGATGAGATTCATCGGAGGTTAGCCTTAACCACAGATGAAGATATGTTTGAGGTAGATAGCCCATAGATTGCTCTATTTTTGGAAATAGTTTTAGGTAGGATTATTAAGACACTTACAGTTGCTCTGCCTCTTAATCTTCACTGACTCTATATTATTTACTTTACTTAGTAAGCAAACACTGAAGTTATTTGGTAATTGAATCTAATCGGATGTTAGATCCAATTACAGATACGATACGAGAGTGAATATCACTCAGATAAGATATACGGTAGATCAGATACACGGTAGATCAGATATACGGTACTCTAGAGACACACGTCTGTCCTTCTAGCCATTCAGCCGCTAAGTCCTCTTCGCAATCTTTGCGATCTTTTTTTCAAAAAAAAGTGGGAGTATATCCCCTCTCAAAAAAAAATTGCATTTCTCAAAAGGAACCGACCTATTTGCGTTTTTAAGTAAAGTAACGTTATTTGAGTTGTAAAGTGTTAAAAAAATAGATCCTTTGAAATAGGGTCGCGCTTCAAACAGACCGCAAGAGGAAGCAACGAACCTAACAGGGGTTTTCGAAAGGGAAAGTTAATTGAAATATTACCGAAACGGAGAGTGATCATAAAACCTGGTAATGCCCTTGCCGCTTTGAATAGGATGGAATACCTAACGGAATTTTAGTAGTGATCTCCTTGGAAGGTTTATATACGAAACAGATAACAATACTAGTTTATTAGGGTCTCTATAGCTTATTTGTGTTTGTCGTACCGACAACGAAATGTGCTAGTACCGCTAAGTTTCTACCGTTAGGGTAATAAAATTAGCCAGGGGTAGTTATTTACAAAAACGGCCATAGGCGTACCCGTAATGAGTACTAGTGGGTTTAAAATTTAATCCAACGGGTAAATTAATTATTAACTAATCCTAGTATATAAAAAAATGTTACAGTCTATAGATTATATGGATAGATTGTAATAAATGTGGGGTTAATAAAAAACAATATCATTTAAATGGTTTATACCCAGGTATTTTTTGGTGGCTCAGCATGTGATCAACCAGTTCTAGTATTGATGATATTTTATTAACATTTTATACCTTTTCTAAACATTTTTTCACTAAAAATTTTTTAATTTTTTTTTTTACTTGTTTCAGGTTGTGCCTCAGCTGAAGAGTTAGCAGAAGAACTCGAAGAAGCAATCTTTCTGGAGTTCAAGAACACAGATATGCGTTACAAAAACAGAGTCCGTTCTAGAATATCGAATCTGAAAGACCCGAAGAACCCAACTCTAAGAACAAACTACAGAATCGGAGTAATCACAGCAGGTCGTTTAGCTGTCATGACAGCCGAAGAAATGGCCAATGACGAGGTGAAGAAACTCAGGGAGAAATTCACTAAGGAAGCTATCAATGACGCGCAGTTGGCTACTGCGCAAGGTACTAAGACGGACATGCTTAAGTGCGGCAAATGCAAGAAGAGGAATTGTACTTACAACCAGTTGCAGACTAGGTCATCTGATGAACCTATGACTACTTTTGTATTGTGTAATGAATGTGGTAACAGATGGAAGTTCTGCTAGTTAGCCAGGTTTTATTATTTTTGAATTATCTAATAATTTTGTGAAATAAATCCTTACTGCATATTGTATTTACCAATTGTGCATAGGAATTATAGTGAATAAACAATAAATTTTTTGAAAATGGCTCTGGTTTTATTTTATTTGGTCCTCAAATTTGATTTCTAACAGTTAAATCTGGTTCAAATATTGAAAATATAACTTGTAGCAAAATATTTGTGCGTTGTTCTCTAACGGATAGAAAGTTTTCTATTGTAACAAAAGTATAATATAATAAAAACCATAATATGAGTAGATCAACAAAAATCTAAAGAGAAACCTATACGAAAAGGAGGAAAAAAGGATGTGTACTATCCCTACATTTTAATATGTGCCCTGAAGAGATATCTAAAGAGGCACTACATAGAAGACCTCAATGAAGGCATATCAATATTAATGGAACACTAGTGAATGATCTCGGATATTTAGATGATACAAATCACAAATAAATAAAGGATGATAAAGGAGAATAGAAGAAGAAAAAATAGCGAAAACATTTTAATAAAATAAAAATATGTAGTGCTCAGATCAGTCAAAAATCTAGAGACTAAAGCAAAAAATATTTGCTGAGAAAGTAAATGCGAAGATCTCAATAAATACATAGGATCAATAAGATCAAGAGAAGCATGGAAAACGGTAAAAAATCCGAGAACAAATAGAAAAGAAGAGAGTACAATAGATTTTTAATAGACTTAAAGATCTTCTTCTTAATAATCGAATATTACTCACAACTTTTGCCTAAAACAAGACCAGGCGAACACCATTACAAGAAATGTATTGGAATATGATGAAGACGATGAAATAACAGTACCGGAAACAAAAAAACAAAGAGAAGAAAAAATTTACCTTGTCATTATTAGGTTATTTTTAAATTATTATTTTACTTGTTAAATTGTATGTCTTCTTCTTTACGTGCCATCTCCGCGACGAAGGTTGGCAATCATCATTGCTATTCTCACTTTTGACACTACAGCTAGAAAGAGTTCAGTTGAGCTGCATCCAAACCATTCTCTGAGATTTCTCAGCCAGGACATTTTTCTCCTACCTATGCTGCGCCTTCCTTGAATCTTTCCCT
Source organism: Diabrotica virgifera virgifera (assembly GCF_917563875.1). Taxonomy (NCBI): domain Eukaryota; kingdom Metazoa; phylum Arthropoda; class Insecta; order Coleoptera; family Chrysomelidae; genus Diabrotica; species Diabrotica virgifera. Next base: position 216,381,557 of record NC_065451.1, on the reverse strand, counting down.
GCATAATTAATTTTAGGAGTTCATATCTGTCACCACGTTTTATATGACCCAAGTATTGAAGTTTTCTTATTTTGATGGAATCCAGTATCTCCCTGCTGTTCTGCATTCTCCTTAATACTTCCTCATTGGGTATTCTGTCTGTCCAGGAGATTCTCAGCATTCTTCGTTACGTCCACATCTCAAATGTTTCCAATCTATTGAGGCATTATTTATTGAGAGTCCATGTCTCCACACCATACAAAAGAACAGAAAATACATAACATTTTAGTGCTCGCTTTCTAAGATTTAGGCTGAGGTCTCTACTACATAATATTTGTTTCATATTAGTGAATGCACTTCTAGCCTTTTCTATTCTAATTCGGATTTCTTTGGTATAATCGTTTGTTTCACTAATGTTCGTCCCTAAATATTTATAATTCTGAACTCGTTCTATCGACTTATTATTTACGTGTAAATTGATGTTTCTAATATTTTTCTGTGATATAAACATGAATTTCGTTTTCTTTATGTTTAGTGACAGACCAAATTCTTCACTCGTTGCAACAACCTTACTGTATGTATTATTATATAATTTTTTTGGGAAAATTTTAGAAAATTAATTTATATCAAAGACCACGAGATCATAGATTTTCATCGCCCTGTATATGGCAAAAAATTGTAAATAGTATTAGTTAGTCATAAGCAGTGTTTCATGGAAAGTGAAAATCGTTCAGTATTAATGATTCTATGAACGGACTTGGACAATTAATACGGTCGGATTAGAAAGTACATGTATTCGCTTTTATAAATGCTTCGACATTTATAAATGCTTCTTAGAAGGAAAGATGGTAAACACAATTGTTGAGTTTTAGAATATCGGCTTTTATAGCATGTAGAAACGCAAAGGTAATTTTGGTATCTCCTGGAATTTGACAAAACGGAAAAGTTGTATACAAAAATAATTTGTTCTTAAGAAATGAAAGTAGGGATGTAATGTGTAGAGAGAATGTTTTGTGATTGGCGAGAGAGACGGATGGAGGGAGAATGGAGTGTTTGAGTCTGAGTTTGAGGAGGAAAAAAGTTTCACTGAGTAATGAAGATCGGAGGAGAGCAGTCCAATTTTCTAAAAGTAAGAAGTCTGTGTAAAGTGGTGAAGTTGGCGGCCGTGTAAGCAGAATCGTGTTGAAACGAAATCGTTGATCGAGTTGAGAAGTTAAATCTCCTTGTGTCCGAAGAGATTCCTGTTTCTGTCTGGAACGAGTAGCCGGTTGGTATCAATTTGCACAAGATATCGAGCAGAGAGAAGACTGAGGAGATATTTCGAGCGAGTGCTGTTGTTTGTTTGTGAAGCAGTTTGGACGAGAAGGATCGTTCGCAGCATCCGAGGAGCCACGTGTGGGAGAATCGAGGACTACAAAATTCATGAGAAGAAGGAAAGAGGAGAAAAAAAGGTTAGTCAGATTATTTGTGAAACGGAGAGAGTTGTTTTATATCACATACCATACCATATTTGTTTATTTTTTTATTGAACAGTTCTACAGCATCATTTAGTCATTCATACATTAAAAAAAAAAGTAATCTATTCAAAAGGTGAAAAGTAAATTTTGTTTTTTTTATATAATAGTAAGAACAGTCTAACGAATTATTTAAATGAAACTTTTGTTAAAAAAAGTGTTTGGCTTTCTCTGGTTGGGCCTGGTTGCTGTGTCATCGGCGTATCTAAAGGCCATTTATTTTTATGCCTGCTACTTCATCTTCTAATGCTTTTTTTTGAATATTTCTTCTGAGTATACATTAACCAGTGATGGCGACAAGACAAAGCCCTGTCTAACGCCTCTTTTGATTTTTATTTTATTGGTGTTTAAATTATTTATTTTTATGACAGCTTCTTGACATAATACAGATTATTTATTATTCTTATATCCCGTGTGTCGATGTTCTTTGTTTTCAGTAGTTTTGTTAACGGATTATGTTTCACCGTATCGAATGCCTTGTTATAATCTAGGAAGCAGACATAGATGTCCTGGTTTACATCTAAACATCTCTGTATTAGCACATTTACTGCAATCAGTTTTTCAATATTATATCATGGCTCGGGATCACAAAGTTTCCTGGAGCATTCACGAATCGAATGCAAAAATAATTATTAAGATCCGTCTTGTCTTTTTTTTCGGAGGTAAGGCCGATTTTAGTTCTTTATTGCTTCGTCTATGACGTTTCCATTACCATTTCTTAGAATTTTGGGCTTCTAATTGAATCTCACTGCAAAACTTACTATATTTGCATCAATATCACATTGTATTCATTTCTTTGCGCTGAATGCATACTTAATTGTTGTGGAAATTACATTTTATCAGTTAAACTTTACAACTATGTAATGTATTCCAATAATTTTATTTTCCAAAAATATTTTATTGTTGCATACATAACCATTTTAATCAACATATAATTAACAGGTTTTCCCCCTTTATAGCAGACAGTGGTATAAAAGGTAAGACATATTGTTTCTTAACAAAATCTATCGACAATCATAGCAGAATTATCACAAAAGACTCAAAATGGCTAAACTAACCATAACTTGTTTATTGTTGAGTGTATTCGCGATTCTCGTGTTACCAAGTTCTGGTAAGATGTTTTATGTATATAAATGATTTTTTATCTGTCCTGTGTTATACCTCATATTCACGTACTTAGTTTCTATTTTGTATACGTTTAATTCTAGTCCCCATTTACTGTATCCTTTAAGCGTTGACTGATAAATATACTGGCTTTAAGTATATGAGTTTCCTTGTCATGTATTCCAGATTTGTTCCTTATCTTTGATGTTTTCTTGTTGTCTCTCTTGCAGTGCCGGTTAAACCTTACTTCGGGCCCTGGGCACTAGAGCTGCTAGAGATTTAGGGGCCCCTTCATTGCTATTCGTTGTCAATTTTTTTAACAAAAAAACACATGCATTAACCTGCATTAACTATAAACGTTTATTGTAAAACCCATACATTTTTAAAAATTTCAAAAAAGATTTTTAAAACAAACGAGAAAAATAGCAAACGTAAAAAATATTCCAAAAAATACATTTAAAAATATAAAAAAAAACAGAAAGTTCTACAGAACAACACATGACAAACAAAAAAACATATTCTAAAAAATATATAAGACAAAAATTAGCTCACTTCTTTTCTTGACTATAGGCATTAGCAAACTGCCATATTAATACTATCAAAATTCAGTTGCCCTACTTCTTCATTTTTTATAATTCGATAGGGATAATGCGTCTAGGTTTTCTTGACCCTTTTGACCTTCAATATATGTATCTTTATTCTTTTTAAACCCAAAAAAGCCCGCTCGCCTAACGCATTAGAAATTGGTATCGTCAAATAAACTTGCAGTAAAGTTAAAAATTGGCAAAAGTTGCCTTTACATCCTGGATGACACTGCAAATTCTCAAATTTTTATTCAAAATTTTGGCATAACGTTATAAAATGAATAATTTCATTATGCAAGTTCTCTTTGGTTTCATCAACATCTTTTTTATATTCCTCGCATAATATATTAATTCACTTTTTTACTTCTTCTTTATTTAGCGTAAAAAAACAGCTGATGTAACATCTTTGTAGCATTATATTCTCTTTAAAAGATCTTGAGAAATATTGTGGCAACATTAAATAGGTAGGGGAGAGTTGGACAAAACGGGATACCATTCTTGTTTACTTTTACTACGGAAAATATGTTAAAGAAATTATCATAATATTATTTTTTATAGGTATAACATTTATTGGAGCACACAAAACACATATCTTTAGCTATTTTTAATAACTGGAAAATTAAATTAATTAATGGAAAAAAGTAAAAAAAAAATATTTATTAAAGTCCTACACATCCCGTTTTACCCAACCACGGTTGGCTAAAACGGGATAGGTTTATAATATTTAATTTTTTGTATAAAATTATCTAAAACTTAATTTATGTCTAAATTAAGACGACATTAAACTGTATAGTAAAATATACTCTTGAAAGAATAATATCTTCAGTAGTCAGAAACTTAAAAATAGGCGTTTTTATGTTTTATGGCAAAATGGGAAATAAGACCTTATATTTAGGACTAGGTACGTATATCAGAGCAAAAGTCACATAAAAATATGTTGTTCTTCTCTGAGGTATGCTAAAACGCTTCATATCTCTATTTAAAAAATTAATAGGCCAACAAATAAGTAGGTAGATAAAACGGGACATAAGAAACTGTATCCCATTTTATCCAACTTATAAGTGTCTAGTTTTGTCCAACTCAGACATTTTTCAAAACAAAAGTGGCTGCTGCCTAAATGTGAAAGTAAAATCAGGTAGACTACACATGAGAATATTCGTTAATGACTGCTTAATTAAATGTAATAGTCACCGGAATTATATTTTTATATACGTAGGCAGTATAATGTAGAAAAAAACGCACTTAAAAGTACAAAGTATCAAAAAAATAGAGTCAAACAATTCTAAACACTACAACTTTTCATCAAATAGTGACATCGAGGTAAAACGAACTGAGAATGTTAAAATGACTACTGATAACAAGTTTCCGTCGTTGTCCGATTGATAGCACCACTAGTTGGGTCTCTAGGCTAGGTATCCCGTTTTATCCGACTATCCCGTTTTATCCAACCCTCCCCTACTTCAATTCTGAATATCTCTTGCCCCTTTAAAATTGTTTCACTTTCAACTGCTTCATCAAAAAATCTTTTTTTCTTTGTTTTTTGAAGACCAATTCTATAGAATATGTTTGAGATTATTGCCTTCATAAAAAAATATTTTGGGCTTCTAGTTCAATTTCGCTTAATTTATTTCTTACGTCTTCAACAAAGCTCAAATGTCATTAATTCTACTCCAATTGACACGTTCAAGTCCACAGTTTCTAACGTTTTGCTTGTTGCATCCACTCGTTTTAAAATCCTTGCCCAAATCAGTGTCAATAGATTATCCAAGTTAACCTGTCTCAAAGGTATCCATTTTATTATGCAGTGCCTTGGCTTTACTTCTAACTGATGATTTTTTGTCTCTCTTAACTGGAAAAATATGTTTGATGGATCCGTAGTTTTTAAGTAAAGCACTTATAGCGTCAAAAGTTTCTACATGTTTTGTTTTCATCGCTTCCAGGAATTCATTGCAAGTTTGGTCAGACATATAGCTAACTGAACCTTTTTCTTTATTCGCATTTTAGCCCAATAAATGACCGTTTTGGAGTGTAATTTCCAGGGGCAACTCCGAATTGCATGAAAATTTGGATTTAGGTTCTACTTACCCTCCACTTCAAAGCTGAATTTGTGCCGTTGGTTGCTTTTACTTGGGGGGTGACATTTACCCCTTCTCGGGGGGTGAAAAGCGCGTGTTTAAAATAAGGCCGGAAATGGATAAATTGACTTAATTTAAGCACTTTTTGTTCTATAAAGTATTTTACGTAAGTCAATACTTTTCGAGTTATTCGTGATTTAAAATGTTGATTTTTCGACAAAAAAACTACGTTTTCAGACCGTTTTTCCCAAATAACTCAAAAAGTAAATATTTTATCAAAAAAAATATTTTTAGTAAAAGTGTAGCCTATAAAAAAACGAAAAAAATGGTGTACCAGTAAAGTCTACAAATTGAGTAAAAGCAAAGTTGTAGCTCATAAAAAATACGTACTTATTCGTCTGATTCCAAATCGAGTAATTCAACGCGAAATGACCGAAGAAAAGCGTTTTTCAGGAAAACCTTATTAACATTTTTAAAGTATCGAAAAAAGCTTATTATTTGTTTTTTACAAAAGTTTACAGCATCAAAAATAAACGAGTTACACTGAAAAAAAAAGTTGGCCCCTTTTTTTTGGTAAAAAAAAATCGTGAAAACCTCCCTCTATTTAGCACCCTAAATGGAATTAATCGTTTGGCTTTACCATCTATTTTAACTGTATGTGTATTGTTTATATGATCTGTAAGTTTGATTGGTTCGAAGTGCTTATTTTTGAAAACATTTGGTTTTATATTAAAAAAAAAAATTTCTAAAAATTTTTGAAAAATTTCATTTTTTCAAAATAACTTAAAAAGTATTAGTGATAAGAAAAATCTTAAAGAGTAAAAATATGTAGGTTTTGCTATTATAAATATGCTAGTTTCATTTTGTTTCTCCGTAAGATAAAAATAGGTTAAGATATGGCTGTTCAAAATTTGCATACACTCGTGATTAGTGACCCATTCAAGCCTTCTCAATTATAACCCTTTCAAAAATAAACACTTTAAACCGGTGAGACTGACAGATCATATAAAAAATAGATAGGTAAGTAAATTGTTTGTAAAGCGGTAGCGATTCATTGCATTTGGGGAGCTAAACACGGCGAGATTTTCATGATTTTTTACAAAAAAAAAGAGGACCAACTTTATTTTGAGCGTAACTCGCTTATTTTTAATGCTAAAACTTTTGTTAACAATTAAAATAAAGCTTTTTATAAACACTTTAAAAAAGTTTAAATGGGGTTTTCCCAAAAGTGCTTAATTTTTCGGTGATTTCACCTTGAAATATTCGATTTGGAATTAGACGGATAAGAACGTATTTTTCATGAGCTACAACTTTGTTTTTATTTGATTGATAGACTTTACTCATACACCATTTTTTTAGGTTTTTTATAAGCTACACTTTTGCTAAGGATACTTTTTTTGATAAAATATTGACTTTTTGAGTTATTTGCGAAAAACCGTCTGAAAACGTAGTTTTTTTGTCGAAACATCAACATTTTTAATGGCAAATAACTCGAAAAGTATTGACTTACGTAAAAAACTCTATAGAACAAAAGTTGCTTAAAATCAGCCAATTTATCCATTTCTGGTATTATCTTGAACGTATGTTTTTTCACCCCCGAGAAGGGGTGACTGTCACCCCCCAAGTAAAAGCAACCAACGGCACAATTTCAACTTTGAAGAGGAGGGTAAGTAGAACCTAAATCCAAATTTTCATGCAATTCGGAGTTGCCCCTGAAAATTACACGGTATCGCCGAATTTCCCGTTCATTTACTGGGCTATTTCGCATTCCGCTGTAAATGCTGAGCTAAGAAGTTGTCAAAAGCAAAGTATACAAGACAACTAAGTAATTTCCCTTATGACGACTCGTTAAATTCTCATGGGATCAACGAAAAGCTAGTCCTCGAGAAGCAATAAGTAATTTAATGGTGACAACAACTCTTCTTAGGACCTTTACTCAATAGTCAGCTTCGCGTTCTACTTGCTCTTTCAAGCTAGCGTCTATAACTCCAATTTAACTGATGATCCATCTAACTCCAACTGATGATCTTGTTATTAATGTAACCATAGAGTTCAGATGAAATTTACTTTCTTCGTGAGATTTGAGGAAACTATTAAAATATTTCCAGTGGGTATAATATACCATATACACAAAATCAGTTAAACTGTTTTTTTTTCAATTGAAAATAATTTGCACTGGTAACAATAAACAGCTTTAACACTCCTCTTTGTATCCATTGGGTTTTACTCAATTGATGTCTTTTTTTCTATTTAGTGTCCGTCCGTTTATAACCTGTACATTACATTTTGTTCTAATCTCATCTCTTCTAATTCGGTCTCTCAGCGTATTTCCTGTTATTCTTCTGAGTATTCTCATTTCTGTTGTTTCCAGCATTCCATGTGTTTTAGCTATGTTGGGTCTTGTTTCTGATACGTAAATAATTATTGATCTTACACTCTCCTTATTATGACTGACCATGCTTTGTACTATTGATGACAGTGACGTAGATAATAAGCAACAAATGACTCTGCAACAAAATTCTGAGCAATATCCATTAATCTTGATAAATACTTATGAACTACATAAAATGGATGTGTATTAGCTACAACAACTGAAGAGACAAAGAGAAAGGAAATTTTTGGTGTCTGTAAATATCTGGAACACATCGGCTATGAAATGTAAAACTCCTTCATAACACGTTATGAACGACGTCGCGACGCAGATTAGAAATCCTCGATATGCATCCCTACCCCTACCATCCTACTTATCTAGAGCTTCTTTTTACGGTGCCTTCTCCATTACTTAAGGTTCGATACAGCAAATTGATCTCTATCTTGAGCTGTTCTTATATCGAATGTGTGTCCATACCTGTCCAGTCTCTTAAGTGCTTCAGTCAGGAGCATTTTCTTCTTCTTGGACCTGTTCTCCCTTCCACTAGATCCCTAACCCGTTTTTTTTGTTCTTTAGAATATTTAGAAGTTCTCTCTCAGTCACCATTCTTCTCAGAACGTCGTTGTTCGCCACGTGCTCTGTCCAAGAGATCTTCAGCATCCTTCGAAAAACCCACATCTCAAAGGCTTTTATACGCCTCATGCTTGTAATTCCGAGAGTCCATGTTTCCACTCCGTATAGCCATATGGATAGATATCCGGCTCGAAGGACCATGTCTAATCTTCGGGCTCAGTGGAGGATGATCGGCTGTTATTGAAACACCAATAGCACTTAGAAAATTTATTGATAGCGACTGACACCAGGGTAGTAGAACCAACCCCGGGGGAACGTAGTTGTACTGATATGTGGTTCGTACGCAAATTAGTTTTAGTCTGTATCTCTAGCTGAGATATCATAGTTTTATAGAAGCTAAATTTGGGTCATCGTTGACACGAGAACCCGTGTTTCGTGCATCTAACAAAGGTAATTAGTTTTACTTTCGTCAGCGATTTTGTATCATTTCCAAATTATATTGTTTACGATTGGTAAATCATTATCGAAAATTAGTAGTCCACATGCGTAAATATAATAACAAATTTTATCCAGCAAGCAAGATACTGAAATCTTTGTACGGGTTCTACAGTGCGTCCATAAAGTAGTGCATAAATTCGTTATTTTGTAAACCCGCGATTTTAAGGAAAAATCCGGACACAGGTCGATTTTTATTTTCAAATTACGATTTTTTGGTATATATATCATACTAGTGACGTCATCCATCTGGGCGTGATGACGTAATCGATGATTTTTTTAAAATCAGAATAGGGGTCATGTGATAGCTCATTTGATAGGGTATTCAATTCTCTATCCAATAATATAAACATTAACATAATTATTTATACATGGTGTTCAAAAAACATTTTTTTAATTAAAATAAGTGAGACAAAAAGAAGAATATAATATGTAATTTATTTAATTCAAAATACATTTTACTACTGTCAGTAAACAGAAAAAAATTTTATTTGACAAAGAAACATTGATTTTCGCTTAAATGAAATGTTCAAGCCAGAGACAGGTGGGTGGCAGCTTTAACATTGAATTTAAGTGAAAAACAATATTTATTTGTCAAATAAACATTTTTTCCTCTTTTCTGACAACAGTAAAACGTATTTTGAATTAAATAAGTTACATACATTCTTCTTTTTGTCTCAATTATTTTAATTAAAAAAATGTTTTTTTGAACACCTTGTATAAATAATTAGGTTAATGTTTATATTTTTGAATAGAGAATTGAATACCCTTTCAAATGAGCTATCACATGACCCCTATTCTTATTTAAAAAAATCATCGATTACGTAATCACTCCCAGATGGATGACGTCACTCATATGATATATATGTCAAAAAATCGGAATTTAAAAATAAAAATCGACCTATTTCGGGATTTTTCATTAATGTCGCCGGTTTACGAAATAACGAATTTATGCGTTACTTTATGGACGCACTGTATATGTTTGTTATAGATACGAATACTTATTATGGTCTGTTTTTAAACCAAGAGGAGTAATTCAAATTTACCGCGCCGTAATGCTTGTTTGTAATTGGTCCAACCTCAGGCAAGTTTACTCCACTGTTATTCAATTTTGACACTAATGACATTTATCAAATTTTGACACTGCTACTGACATTTCAGAGGTTAATTAATTTATGTCGACGATTTTTTGTGTTTTCTGCGATATTCCTTTAATTTTTAGATTTTTAGTCTGCTTTTATATACTTAAAAAAACAGTGGTTTTTAGAACTCTTTAGCGATGTATAATATACATCGTATATTATATTAGTATAATATAATATTTATGGATTACCGTCGAAGGCCGATATGATCAACCAAAAAAGAAGATATATTTGGTGATTTTTCTAGTGACTTTCTTGGGTGTGAATCTGTCTTTTTAGTTTACTCCTCTTGGTTTAAAAACAAACTACAGTGTCGGCATTTGGTGCACGTGTAACAGCCATTACATACTTTTGCTTTTGTGTTTATATTCAGCTCCAAGCCATCTCCCTCTGGTTATGACATTCAAAAGTCTTTGCAAACCCTCAGCACTGTCCGCAATAATAACGGTGTCGTCTGCGAATTTGATCTCCAATCGCCATCTGATCTAGAGCTAAATATTGGTATTCTGTACTGGTATACTTATATTCCTGTACGTTCTGTTTTTATTTTTATGTTTTTTTATGTTTATTCTTCATTTGTAGGAGCTCCTAACCCTTCACATGAACATCAAGGATGCAGGCCTTGTTGTCCTGTTCCTACCTGTCAAGTGAGACGTCCTCCATCATGTGGTAAAGCATGTATTGACGTATGTATTCCAGAAGCTGTATGTGATATAGGGTACATAAGGGATACGAAAAGTGGAAGATGTGTACTTCCTAAAGATTGCCCAAAAAAATGATTGGAAATATGACGATATTTATATCAATAAACTATTAAAATAATTTGTTTTTTTATTGAATCCTTCATCATCATCAATCAGCCAATCACGTCTACTGCTGGACATAGGCCTCCCTCAGTTCTTTGCAGTATTCTCTACACTGTGCCGCTTGCAGCCAGATGCTCGCTACTGTTTTTATATCGTTGGTCGATCTAGTCGGTGGTCGCCCTCGCCTTCTTTTATAGTCTCTGAGCCCCCATTTCATGGTTTGGTGTCATTCGATATATATATATATATATATATATATATATATATATATATATATATATATATATATATATATATATATATATATATATATATATATATATCGAGAAAAGGAGTACGACCGTTAATCCAATATAAATTAAGGATCACTCGAAGAGTGGTGGGTTTTTCGGTCAATAGGTGGAGAAATAATACAAAGAAGGTGGCTACTTCATCTATTTATTCGAAGACGTTTCGCTCTCTAATCAAAGAGCATCATCGGTTCATCTAAAAAGAATAATATGAAAAACCAAACATCCAAAGAGAAGTTAATACAACAGTGTTACCTCAAAAAGACATGTAGCAGTCAAAGGTATAAAATTGTAAAAAAAGCTTGAAACAATGAACCATTGAATCGTTAGGTTGTAGAAACAATCAATAAAAAGTACAGTTTACAGTTTAACAAAGACTTTGAACAGCAAAAGCAGCATGTGGTTATCATACATGTGATTAAAAAAAAATATGTAAAAAACTTGTATTCGCCGAGAAACTAAGTAAGATCACAAGATCAACCTTCCAACAAAAGCATATTAATTTAGTTTGATTTTGACTTTAGGTAACATTATTAAAATGATTATAAAAGTTAATAGTAGTAAAATTTATAAAAAGGTATTAAAAGTTACCACAAAAGCTTCTACACTATTCTATACCACAGAGTGGATTTGAATAGTGTAGAAGCTTTTGTGGTAACTTTTAATACCTTTTTATAAATTTTACTACTATTAACTTTTATAATCATTTTAATAATGTTACCTAAAGTCAAAATCAAACTAAATTAATATGCTTTTGTTGGAAGGTTGATCTTGTGATCTTACTTAGTTTCTCGGCGAATACAAGTTTTTTACATATTTTTTTTTAATCACATGTATGATAACCACATGCTGCTTTTGCTGTTCAAAGTCTTTGTTAAACTGTAAACTGTACTTTTTATTGATTGTTTCTACAACCTAACGATTCAATGGTTCATTGTTTCAAGCTTTTTTTACAATTTTATACCTTTGACTGCTACATGTCTTTTTGAGGTAACACTGTTGTATTAACTTCTCTTTGGATGTTTGGTTTTTCATATTATTCTTTTTAGATGAACCGATGATGCTCTTTTATTAGAGAGCGAAACGTCTTCGAATAAATAGATGAAGTAGCCACCTTCTTTGTCTTATTTCTCCACCTATTGACCGAAAAACCCACCACTCTTCGAGTGATCCTTAATTTATATATATATATATATATATATATATATATATATATATATATATATATATAGTTATTCGATAGTTAGTTATTCGAATAACCATGGTTACTTTAAAATCTTAAATAGGAGCCCCTCATTTTTATTGCAGATTTGGGTTCCTTACGTAAAAATAAGTGTCTTTTATTCGAAACATTTTTTCGAATTATGGATAGATGGAGCTATAATCGAAAAAAACGATTGTTGGAAATGGAAAATTAAATTAAAAAATGAAAAGTCCCCACTAAAATGGAAAACTTACTTTTTTTAAATGTTGAATGGGTTGCATGTGAGAGTTCATTTGAAATGAAGTAAAATACAGACGTACTCTCAATCATTCATTGTAACTTCCGACGACCGGTTTCGCTCTCTAAAGTATGCTGAGCATCTTCAGGGCAACGGTTACGAGTCACTAAATGCTACAAATAAAAAACCAGAGTTAGAACAATGTCTGGTTGTAAAAGATGCTAAAGATCCATAAGGTCAAGCCAATGTTGAACAACATACATAAAAGTAGTGAAAATAACAGACAAATACATATGCATGTAAAAACCCAAGTTTACAAACACATGCAGATGTATGCCCTCTGTAATCATGCAATTATAACGTGTCATACTTACATTCGGATACAAGGAGCTACTACCTCAGTATTCATTAACATGATGTTTCTGCTTAAGTTATGCTAACGGGATATGGTGGAATAGACGGAGAATATGGTGGAATAGACCTTTGCAACATTCTCCGTCTATTCCACCATATCCAGTTAGCATAACTTAAGCAGAAACATCATGTTAATGAATACTGAGGTAGTAGCTCCTTGTATCCGAATGTAAGTACGACACGTTATAATTGCATGATTATAGACGGCATACATCTGCATGTGTTTGTGAGCTTGGAGACGTATGTTACCGCCCCCGATTTTACATGCATATGTATTTGTCTGCTATTTTCACTACTTTTATGTATGTTGTTCAACATTGGCTTGATCTTATGGATCTTTAGCATCTTTTACAACCAGACATTGTTCTAACTCTGGTTTTTTATTTGTAGCATTTAGTGACTTGTAACCGTTGCCCTGAAGATGCTCAGCATACTTTAGAGAGCGAAACCGGTCGTCGGAAGTTACAATAAATGATTGAGAGTACGTCTGTCTTTTACTTCATTTACTTTTTTTTTTGATTTTAGGACCTAATCCTGAAAACCCAATAGGTCCCATAACGCTTTAGTAACTGCAAATTTAGCATCCTTGCCTCATACTGTTATTGATCGATATAGGACTTTTCAACTCGTCTCATTTATTTCTGGCATATGTCATATATTAATATTATACACGTATTATGCAACATATGACAGAAGACCGAAACAAATGAGAACCGTTGAAAAGTCCTATTTACCTATGGATAATTTATTATCCTATTGTCTGAGCTAGAACCCATTTCTTAGAAATTTGTGTTTCTATGTGCATTTCACTACAAAACTTTTATATTTGCTCCTGAATCACACAACTATTTGGTTTTGTTTTTTTTTATTTTACTCATTTTGCTGTCACTTAATGCATCTTAAATTGTTGTGGAAATTACATTTTTCATCAGTTAATCTTAGCAACTAATGTATTCCAATATTTTTTCCAAAACTGTTTTATTATAACATAAATATACATTTTAATCAACATAATATAAGTAACAGGTTTTTCCTATTTATAACTGACGATGATATAAAAGGTAAAACATATTGTTTATTAACAAAATTAATCGACAAACATAACAGAATTATCACAAAGAGTCGAAATGACTAAATTGGCCATAACTTGTTTATTTTTGAGCGTATTCGCAGTTGTTGTGCTACCAAGTTTAGGTAAGATGTTTTATGTTTATAAATAATTTTTTTATTTATCATTTTTTACTTCTCATATTCATATAGTGTCTGTTTTATTTACATTTACTTCTAGTCCCCATTTACTGTATTTTTCTACGAGTTTCTTCGTCATGTATTCTATATTTGTTCCAGATCTTTGATGTTTTCTTGTTGTCCCTCTTGTGTCAACCATTCCTCTGATGTGATTGTTATATACTTCTTCTCTATTTAGTGTCCTCTCGCTTACTTACTTACTTAGTCCTAAGCCTTTCTACATTTAGGTGTAAGTCTGGTGGAGTTGTTTGGCATTGTAGTCTCCATGCTTTCCGATCTTGTGTTAGGTTTCTTGAACTTTCCAATGAAAATCCTTTTTTCTCGATTTCTTTCCTGATTTCACCTACCCACATAACTCCTGGTCTTCCTCTTTTGTTTTTTCCCTGCACTCTCGTTTCGAACACTCGTTTTGTTAGTCTCTCATTCGACATTCTACACACGTGCCCGAACCATCCAAGTTGTCCCTCTAATATTTTTTCATTTATTGGTTCTAGTTTTAGATTTTATCTGGTTGCTTCGTTTTTTATTTTGTCTGTCCTCATTATGTTTGCTATTTTCCTCAGGAACCTCATTTTCATAGCATTGACTCTGGATTTTTGTCTCCGAGTCAATGTCCATGTCTCGCTGCTATACATGGTTATTATTGGTCTAAATACTGATCTAACGACTGCCGTTTTTACTTTCTCCGGTATCTCTTTTTTCCCCAAAAATGTTGTTTTCATAGTGTTGAATAAGCTTCTTGTTCGTCTCATTCTCTCGTTTATGTCCGTGTTTTGTTTACCATTTGATTCAATTATTAGGTACTCCTAGGTATTTAAAATATTCCACTTGCTCTAGTTGTTTCCCGTCTATTGCGTGTGTCTTCCTCGTATTTCAAATTATCATTGTTTTTGTTTTCTCTGTATTAATTTTCATATTTATGTTTGAAAGTTTTTCTTCTAGGATTTCAAGATTGTTCTGTAAGTCTTCTCTGTTTTCTGCTATCCTGCTAATCTTCATCATCATCATCATCTTGGTGCTACAGCCCTTAGAGGGCCTCGACTTCTCAAGCTTTCTACGCCATTCTGTTCTGTCCCTTGCTTGCATTTTCCAGTTGCCGACTCCGATCTTCTCGGCATCCTGTGTTACCCCGTCCATCCACTTCAGCTTTGGTCTACCCCGTCTTCTCATTCCCACGGGTTGCGCTGTTAGAATCTTTTTTATCGTGTTCGATTCAGGGGCCCGGGCCACATGTCCTGCCCACTGTAGGCGGTTTCGCTTAATTATAGTGCTAATATCTTTTCCACCAAACGTATGCTTGTAGATATTCTGCAGTTCAAAGTTATATCTACGCCTCCATATTCCGTTCTCACAGACCGCTCCGAATATCTTACGTAGCACATTTCTTTCAAAAATCGACAGAGCGGATTCATCTGTTTTAGTTAGCGTCCATGCCTCTGATCCATATGTAAGAACGGGGACTATCAATGTTCTATACAGCCTTATACGAGTTTTTTGAGACAGACGTTTGTTAGTTAAGTACTTTGATAGACTATGATATCACCTGTTTGCAATTATTATCCTGCTAATCTATTTGCTATTATTATACTTGATATCTTACTTCTTTTTCAACATGTCCATAGCCTGCAGGACAGCGTACACACTATAATCGTTAATTGATAAATACGGATACCAGTATATTTATCAGTCAACGCTATAATGTAGGTATTTTATTTTCATCGCTTGTTCAAACTAACTCCATCTGGAAGACGATGGTTCTTCCGGATCGATAAAGAACCAATAAGACGCTTACATCTTATTGGTTCTTTACCGATTACTATTGTTCTACTTTTCTCGTCATGTTAAATTCTGAGTTTAAATCGTCATGTTAAATTCTTCTACATACTCTTGTATTAAATCTGTGACAAAATCTTTAAGGGCTATCTTAATTTTGGGCTGCCAATATTGCATCGTCTGCGTAACAGAGAATTTTGATTTCGTTGTTTCCCATTCTCTATCCTCTTTCATTGTTGACGCTCTTCATATATAGATTCGGGTTAGAACGTCCTGCGATATTGTCCGATGCCCAATTCCCCACCGTGTCCTATCATTACAATCTTCTTCTCTCAATCTCCGTACGCTCATTAATCTTCTAACTCCTTCCATCAACGATTTCTTTGATCTTCCTAGTTTCCTGTGTTCCGATGGTATCTATTTTGCTACTTTCTTTGGTAGCCTTTCTTTTGGAATTCTTTGAACATGCCCATACCACGTAAGCTGTTTTCTCTCTATACAGTCAGTCACAGTTTCTTTTAGACTTAGACCCATTTCTTCCTTTATTGTGTTGTTTCGAACCCTATCAAGTTTCCTTTTTTATGTATCGAGGTTATGAACGCTGTTTTCCATTCCTCTGGGATGCTTTCTCCATTGACGTATTTTGTGAATATGTATGCAAGAGATCTCATCAATTTCTGCGTTCCGTTTTTTATCAATTCAACTGATATTCCGCTGGGGCTGGGGGTTTTCCATTTTTAAGCTGTTTTACTCTCTTCATGACTTGTATAAAATTGCATATAATGCTCTACCAGGTGTCCACTTATTTTTTCCGCCATTTTAACTGAATATAACTTCTAAACGGCTCAAGATAGAAATATGCGGTTTTCGCTGAAATGTTTTATTTTAGTAAAAGTTTTGTTTGAATGGATTGAATTTTTTATATCGCTTTCAATTACGAAATGAATAATGGCGGATTTTTGAAAAAAAACGTTGTTGACTTTTTTTAATGAAACACCCATTATATTTTTTTGTAAATTGAAAGAACGGTCATTCACCTATCCAGCGATATAAAGTTTTTTAAAGTCAGTTGTCAAATGACTGAGTAATTCATTTTTAAAATGAGAGATGCAACATGGAAATCACATAACTAAATAAATATGATTAAAATAAGACCAGTAAGGATCTGTTTTTAGGCGGATGTGAGAGGTGGCATTCAGATTTTTGCGGATAAAGTTAGGTGATAACTTCGTTAATAATAATTGATTTATGCTCCTTCTCAAATATGCCCGGAACATTAATAAAAAAAAATAAAATATTTAAAAATTTCAAAAAATTTCGTTTTTTTTTTACTTTTTTTGCTTATAACTTTAAAACTATTCATTTTGGAACAAAGTCGTACGAGAATAAAACAAAGATAATTAAATTTTCTATCAGATGAGATTGGTTAAAAATGTCCTGATTTATCATCCTTGCTGCAAAATAGCAATAAATATAAAATAAGGGGGCAAAACAAGCCTGTCCTTATTCAATGATTTTCCATCACTTAGGTTACACTTGGAACCTTCCTAATTCGCTTAGAAAATTTTTGTAATGTGCTAAAACCGTACACCAAATTTCATTAAAATTGACTTACTAGATTTTGAATAATAATTTTGCAATCTAAACTTTTTTTTTTAAATTAAAATTTTTTAAAATCTTGCACAACAAAAACTAGAACATACAAAGATTTTTAAATTTTTGTACATATAAAGAAGCACTCCACCTATCTAATGCACTTTACAGAATTGAAATCGGAATATTTAAGCAGCCTCAGCAATGTTTTAAAGTTATAAATCATTTGTTGGTTTATAAACAAATTAGTGCTGTGGCCAGGAGGGGGTGCTACGGGCTCCTTTATTTAGATGGACTTACCCAAGATATTTATGTATTTTTTGACCCGTAGAACACAGATTTTTTGGGTAACAGTTGATCCGGATGTCGATATGTTATAAACAAAGAACTTGAGGAATTACATAACATCGATTTTTCGCAAAATAAAACATTTTTTTTGTATTTCTTGGGTAATTCTAAGCAAAAAAAATTCAAAAAATTCAAATAATTTGAGAGATATAGTCCTGAAAGAATCAGATAGTAAAAAGAGAAAAATCAAAGAAGCGGCTCTAATTCTGCTAAATGAAACCAATTGTGTCGCAAATTCCTCGGTAGAATGCAGTAGGATGTGGTTGCCCATACTGAAAGAGGAAGTCAACAGAAAGAAAATACCAAGAAGAGTAAGTCAATAACATCGAGCTGGTACATATTTTATATTTTAGTATTACTTATATATCTAGTATTATTAATATTATTTATAATTTAAACATGTTACAAGTCAGAACTTGGTATTATTTTTTGAGAGTAAATTAAATGTAAGACCAAATACTTACGATGTCGGGATAGTATCACAAGGTTTTTTCCTGGTTTTCCCTTGTGATTTACTATGAAGTCTCTAACGCAAGAATTTTACTGTCGTTGCATTTGGTTGTCTTTTTAAAGACAGATCACATGCTATAATTTTTTTGTGACGGATATTCTTGAGTTGGGGTTGATTTCATGTAATCGAATGAACTATCTTTCAGTAAGTCGTCCCAGGAACGCAACTCATAAATATTGGCAATATCATTTTAAAGTCTTCTACTTTAAAATGTATAATATATGTCTAAATTACCAATATAAATGAGTCAGATTAAATAAATTATTAGAAGAATTTTTTTGCTTAGCAACAACATTTTTGTTTATTTAGTAATATTTTGTATTTTGACAACGGCACCCGATTTGGGCGTCGAAACGTTAATAAAATTATTTTTTTCATTTTAATTGTGGCTTATTTCCCATATAAATAATTAATCATAAAAATGCCACAAGGAAATAGCTTCAGAACAACAAAAAATGTTCTTACAAGTTTTTTCATAGGATGCATAATTTTCGAGATAAACGCAGTGGAACTTTCAAAAAATCGAAAAATTGCAATTTTTGAACGCGAATAACTTTTGATTAAAAAATAAATAGTCCTGTCGCCAGGGGGGGTACAACGGCCTCCTTTATTCAGATGGACTTACCCAAGTTTTTTTCATGTATTTTGACCCGTAGAATACGAATTTTTTGGGTAACAGTTGATCTGGATGTCGATAAGATTGTTATTGACCAAGAACTTGAGGAATTACATAACAGAGATTTCTCGCAAAACAAAACATTTTTTTGTATTTTTTGGGTCATTCTAAGTAAAAAATGTTCTAACAAGTTTTCCCGTAGGATGCTCAGTTTTCGAGATAAGCGCGGTTGAACTTTCAAAAAATCTAAAAACTGCAATTTTTAAACCCGAATAACTTTTGATTAAAAAATAAAATAGCAATTCTGCTTAGCGCCTTTGTAAGTTCAAGTCAAATTATATCGATTTTGATTATTTGCATTGCTAAAAATTTATTGTGTTATTGTTAAACAAAGCTACAAACACCTAGTGCGTGAGTGATGTTTTCTATGATTTCTCATTTAAAATCGAACGAGTAGGTAGAATAGGTACTAGTGCAATCGAGGCTATTTCTACGTAGCATGCGTTAAAACGCATGTAAAGGCACGGGAAACACTATGTGTTTATAGCTTTGTTAAACAATAAAAAAATAAATTTTTAGCAATGCAAATAATTAAAACCGATATAATTTTACTTAAACTTTCAAATGCGGTAAGTAGACTGGCTATTTTATTTTTTAATCAAAAGTTATTCGGGTTCAAAAATTGCAATTTTTAGATTTTTTGAAAGTTCAACCGCGGTTATCTCGAAAACTAGCCATCCTACGAAAAAAATTGTAGAAACATGTTTTGCTTAGAATGACCCAAAAAATACCAAAACATGTTTTGTTTTGCGAGAGATCACGGTTATGTAATTCCTCAAGTTCTTGGTCAATAACAATCTTATCGACATCCGCATCAACTGTTACCCAAAAAATTCGTATTCTACGGGTCAAAATACATGAAAGAAACTTGGGTAAGTCCATCTGAATAAAGGAGGCCGTTGTACCCCCCTGGCGACAGGACTAAAAATAGCAATTCTGCTGACAGCATTTGAAAGTTTAAGTCAAATTATACCGGTTTTAATTATTTGCATTGCTAAAAATTAATTTTTTTATTATTAAACAAAGCTATTTGTTTATAAGCCAAAAAATTGTTTATGAGTTTAAAACATTGCTGTGGCCCCTTAAATAATCCGATTTTAATTCTGTAAAGTGTATTAGATAGGTAGAGCACCTCTTCATGTGTAAAAAAATTAGCCAGCTTCTAAATGGTCTACTTTTTGTTCAGAAAGATTTTAAAAATTTGAACTTTTTTAAAAACATTTAGATTGCAAATTTATTATGCAAAATCTATTAGGTCGATTTTAATGAAATTTGGGACACAGTTGAAGTATGTTACAAAGAATTTCCTAAGCGAATTACTAAGCTTCTAAGTGCCACCAAAGTGGTTAAAAACATTGAATAACAACAGGCGTATTTTGCCCCCTTATTTTGTATTTATTGCTATATTGCATAAAAGGTAATACGTTAAGACATTTTTGATCAGTCGTATATCATACAAAATTCAATTATCTTTATTTTATTTCTGTACGACTTTGTTTCAAAACGAATCGTTTTAAAGTTATAAGCAAAGAAAGCAGAAAAAAATCGACGTTTTTCGAAATTTTTAAATATTTTAATTTTTTTATTAATGTTCCGGGCATATTTGAGAAGGAGCATAAGTCAATTATTATTACTGAAGGTGTCACCTAACTTTATCTGCAAAAATCCGAATGCCACCTCTCACATCCAAAAATAGACGTTTTTCACAGATCCTTAATGGTCTAAGCAAATTGATATTCTGTTATATGATTTCCACCTTGCATCTTTCATTTTAAAAATTAATTACTCGTCATTTGACAACCGACTTTAAAAAACTTCATATCGCTGGATAGGTGAATGACCGTTCTTTCAATTTACAAAAAAAATATACTGAGTGTTTCATTAAAATAAGTCAACAACGTTTTTTTCAAAAATCCGCCAGTTTTTTTTTCAAAAGCGATATAAAAAATTTAATCCATTCAAACAAAACTTTTACTAAAATAAAACATTGTAGGGAAATCCGCATATTTCTATCTTGATCCGTTTATGAGCCAAAGAAGTTATAGGCAGTTAAAATGGGGGAAAATATAAGTATAAACCCGTTATATTGTCTTTCTAATCTTTATTTCTCCATTTGTAGGAGCGTCTTCACTTACCATTGTAAATTGCGCGCCCTGTTGCGAAGGCCCCACCTGTGAAATAAGACGTCCTTTGCCCTGTAGTATAGAGTGTGCTTCCATATGTCTTCCAAGATTTCTATGTGATGATGGGTATATAAGAGATACAAAGAATGGAAAATGCGTACGTCCTGAAGAGTGTCCATAAAAATGGTTGAAAATATGACCTGATTTATATTAATAAAATATAAAAATGTGTAAATATTTCCAAATATTTATATTAATAAACTATTAAACTATACTTTGTTTTTTAATTCTTCTTCTTCTTTTCCTTTTATATAGGCAGTACTGCCTGTTTTTCTTCAAGGGTGCCTTCCACTCTGCCCCATTCCATTTTTTCCTTGGGCGTCCTATACTTCATTTGCCTAACGGTGACTTGTCCCTGGCTATTCTTACTATCCTTGATTTGGACATCCTGCTTATGTGTTGATACCACTCTTCTTCACCCAGATATTTATATTGTCTACCCCACATATGCGTCTGATTTCCTCACTTCTTACCCTGTCCTGATCTCCTTCTTCTTCTTCTTTTTTAGCCCATTTCTATCCAACTTTGGACATATGCCTTTCCCAAATCTTTCCATTTCCGTCTGTCCTTGGCTGCGCTTTTCCAGTTAGTTCCTGCAGCTTTTACAATATCGTCCTTCCATCGCATCTGAGATCTTCCTCTTCCTCTTCTTCCTGTCCACGGTCTCCAGTTTTGTATTTCAGCATTCCATCCTTTATCTTCCTGTCTCGCATTGTGGCCCGCAAATCTCCATTTTAACCCTGTTATATGTTCAGTTACATTTTTTACTTTTGTTTTCTCTCTTATCCATTTGTTTGATTTTCTGTCTTGTAGTTTTATTCCCAACATGGATCTTTCCATTTTTCTCTGAGTTATTTCAATTTTGTTTATGTTGGCCTTTGTTAATGTTCATGTTTCTGAGCCACACGTCAGAACAGGAAGGATGCACTGATTGAATACACGGGTTTTTAGGTACTGTTGTGTCTTTGTGCTTTTTAGTATCCATCTTAACTTTCCAAATGCTGCGCACGCCAATCGGATTCTTCTGTGTACTTCAATTGTTTGGTTCTCTTTATTAGCTTTTGATTATTTGACCCAGGTATATATATTCGTCAACAACCTCAATATTGACATCACTTATATTTACATTTATTCTGTCGTTTGTATTTGTCATGATTTTGGTTTTACTCATGTTCATTTTTAATCCTATCTTCTCCGATGCGTGTGCTAGTTGAGTCAGCATTGTGGCTAGTTCTTCTTGGTTGGTTGTAATAAGGACAACATCATCGCAATATCTGAGCAACGGGAATTTCTTCCCGTTTATGTTGATACCCATGCCTTCCCATTCCAGTTCTTTAAAGACGTCTTCCAGAGCTAAGGTGAAGAGTTTTTGGGGATATTACATCTCCTTGTCTTACGCCTCTACGTATTTCTATGGGATTAATTTTGTTTGTTTTATTTTCCCATTCGACTGTCATAGTTGCTGTTTTATAGATGTTATGTAAGAGTTGCCTGTACCTGGAGTCTATTCTGCTGTTATTTAGAGCTTTTTCTATCGCCCATATTGTTCGTAAATTGTAGAGTTGAGGAACAAAAATGGGAGATTTAAGGAACAAATAAAACGTTGTTTACCCAATGGCTGTATTTTAAGGACTACTTGTTAAACAAACGTTGAAAGCAACACACTATACAGTAAATAGTAAAGCGGCCAGTAGATGGCACTGCTATAAAAATATTTAATTTATTTATCTATATCCAACACTCCCACTAGATAAACAAATTAAGAAAATAACATTTATCAAATGTTTATTACACTATCTTAACTAAACCAATCTCTTTCAAAAACTTATTATGTTTCACAGAACTCAAGCTTTTTGTCAAGAGATCAGCTGGCATGTTAGCTGTGTCCAAATATTCCAGCTTTATCAAACCTTTGTTTACAGCTTCTTTGACAAAATGATATCGGATATCAATGTGTTTCGTCCTTCTATTCAATACAGGATTTATTGCTAATTTATGAGCTCCCATATTATCATTATATAGTATAACGATTTCATCAATACCCAACATCTCATACAACAAATTTTTTAAAAAAATAGCCTCTTTAGCAGCTTCTGATACTGCTATGTATTCCGCTTCTGTGCTTGACAGAGAAACACTATTCTGTTTTCTGCTTTCCCAGACAATAGGTCCACCAGAAAACTGAAAATAGAAGCCCGTATAAGATTTTCTGTCATGAGAATTACTCCCCCAACTGGCATCTACATAGCCTTTCAAATAATTATCATTTTTTGAAAAAGTTAAACCATAGTCTTTTGTAGCCTTTAAATATTTTAATATTCGTTTTACATGCTTCCAATGCGTTTCTGAATGATAATTATTAAATTGACTGAGATAACTTACAGGATATGAAATGTCTGGTCTTGTCAAAACTGACAAATACATAAGACCACCTATTAAATTCTGATAAGGCACTTGAGCAGATGCATTATCGTCTCTATTCAAATTTAAACTAATTTCCATTGGGGTAGAAACCTCTTTCGAATCCTCCATATTGAACCTTTTTAACAACTGTTCAATATAGGATTTTTGATCTAAAGTTATAACACCATTCTCTTTATTATGAGTTACTCTCATACCTAAACAATTCTTAATTTCTCCCAAATCTTTAATTCTGAAACATTCATTTAATTTCAACTTTAAATTATCTGATTCATCTGAATCATTAGAAAAAATAAAAAAATCATCAACATAAACAGAGATAATGGTTTTTAGATTATTTTTCATCTTTGTGTATAGACATGGCTCATAATCAGATTTCTTATAACCTAGATTAATTAAGAAATTATCAACTTTTTCATACCAAGACCGAGCTGACTGTTTTAAACCATATATGGCTTTCTTTAGCCTTAATACTTTATTATTTTCAATTTCTAAACCTTCAGGTACTGTCATAAAAACTTTTTCTTTTAAATCACCATTTAAAAAAGCCGTCGCAACATCAAGATGAAAAATATCCAAATTCAAATTTGCTGACAAAGCAAATAAAAGTCTTAATGTAGAATGCCTTATGACTGGAGAAAAGGTTTCATTATAATCAACACCAAATTTTTGAGTGTAACCTTTTGCTACCAGTCTTGCACGATATTTCACTTTACCTGAGTTATCAACCTTTTTCTTGTATACCCACTTACACTTCACTACACAACCATCTTCAGGAACATCAACCACTTCCCATGCTGAGTTATCCTCGAAAGACTGCAGTTCTTCTGTCATAGCCCCTAACCATAAGTTACTATCTGGTCTAGACATGGCATCCTCGACACTAACCGGATCAGAGTCACTATCCGAGCACAAATAAGTCACAAACTCATCAAACCTTTTTGGCTTAGGTATTCTTGTTGATCTCCTGATTTCATCCACTGGCAAATTCGGCAAGTCACATACATAATCGGGATCATTGTTCTCAACAATTTCATCAGTCGATGTGTTCTCTTCAACCTGATGATTCTGATCCTGACATGATGTATTATTATCTCCCACTGAATCTAACATTTCTTTTGCCCCATGTTCACCTTCTAAATCAACATGAATCACTTCACACCTTTTTGTGTCTTCCATAATTTGTACGTCTCTACTTACTATTATTTCTTTAGTGGTCGGATTATACACCCTGTATCCTTTCGTAGTCTCAGAGTATCCTACTAAAATGTGCAGAATAGCCTTTTTCTCCCATTTTGATCTTTTTTCTTTTGGAACATGTACCATCACCTTGCTGCCAAATATTCTAAGACCACTAACGTCAGGTTTGCTATCTGTCCACATTTCAAATGGTGTTTTCTTTAAGCCGGAAGCCAGCGATCTATTTTTTAGATAAACAGCTGTGTTTACAGCTTCAGCCCAAAACATTTTTTCAAGATTAGCATCAAACAACAGACATTTTGCCTTTTCTATGATTGTCCGATTTAAACGTTCTGCTACACCATTTTGTTCAGGAGTGTAGGGATTCGTTTTTTGATGTATAATACCATTTACAGTTAAATATTCTTCAAATTCTTTTGAACAAAACTCTCCACCATTGTCACTTCGCAAAGTTTTTATATAGACACCCTTCTGGTTTTCTGCCATACTTTTAAAATTTTTAAAACAATTAAAAACTTCACTTTTTGTTTTAATAAAATAAATGAATACCATTTTACTAAAATCATCTTGGAAAGTAACAAAATATTTAGAGCCACCTAATGATTTGTTTTCCATGGGCCCGCATACATCGCTGTGAATAAGCTGTAATAAACTACTGGCCCTGTGACCTTTTTCTGGAAACGGTAATCTCGTTTGTTTCCCCTCACAACAAACTATACAGTTTTGCTTGTTAATATCAATTTTCCCAGTCACATTCAGTCCATCTACTATTCCATCTTTCATTTTATTTAGATATAGGCTATTTAGATGACCGAAACGTCTGTGCCAGGTATCCCCAGTTACAAATAAACAATTTTTACGATCTGAAATACATTCAGTATTCAATTTATAAACACCATCTATCAATTCAGCTGTTGCAATAATTCCATTTTTATTGTATATTTTGCAACCTGCATTTTCAAATATAACTTCATTTCCATTTTTAATCAATTGAGAAACAGATAAAAGATTTGTCGTCAGATCAGGAACATATAATATATTATTGATGCTTACCTCTAATCTCTTTTTATCGACAATTGTGGTTACCATCATATCACCAGCACATTTCACTTCCAAACTTTCACTGTTAGCCACAGTTATATTGGACGAACTTGCATCTCGGATATTTGTCAACCAATCTTTTCTCGCTGTAAGATGCGTGCTGCATCCAGAATCGACATAAAAATCTGTAGATTTAAAGTTTCCACTTAAGAATGTTGCACTAAACGCATTATTATTAGCACTAGGGCACTTATTCATATAATGACCTTTTTGTTTACACCGGAAGCAGGTTATGTTTTTCTTGTTAACTTTTTTGACATGCTTAGTGCTAACTTCACTCGACTTTGACATAAAAGCTGTCTGCTTTTCACTGTTAGTGCTGTCTATCTGCATATCTAGCAATTTAGATTTGATTACATCAGTGGTAATAGATATCCCCGAATGTTCAATTGCCAATAACATTGGAGTATACTGTTCCGGAAGTCCCGCTAGGAGAAGCGATCCCAACCACATGTCATCAATTTGGAAACCAGTCCTATTCAACTTCTGTGCAGTTTCGATCACCTGATTCACATAGGATTCCATGGAACTGCAATTTTCCAACCTTAGTGATATGAGTGTTCGAAGCAATCCTATTTTCCTCGAAAAACCTGAGTCTTCGAATAACTTTTTCAGCTTATCCCATACATCTTTCGCCGTTTCAGCTTCTTTCACATGCAAATATATGGATGGATCCAAAGTCAATATTAACTTAGCTTTGGCTTTGGCAACAAGCGTTGTGTCTTGTTCAGTTCCCTGAATACACTTTGATAGTCCTTCTAGAACAAAGACATTCTCAACCGCGAACGACCAGTCCTGGTAGTTATCTCTACCGGTTAAACGCGGCACACTTGTAAGATAATTCACCGCCATTTTCGATACTGTTAATAACCACGTTGTTAACCAACAAACCGACTAACTAACTTTTTATCGAATGAACACACACTGTTTTGATTTGAACGACCAGAAAATCTTCCACTTAATCGTTTGAGCCCATAACCTGTTCGTAAATTGTAGAGTTGAGGAACAAAAATGGGAGATTTAAGGAACAAATAAAACGTTGTTTACCCAATGGCTGTATTTTAAACAAGAATCTACAGGTCGAGCAAGTCTCGTAAATTTCACGATTGCGAGCCACGCTTCACGCAACCGTGTTTGCGTACTTGTGTTTCAAGTTGCGTGGTCGTACGGAGTTATATTTACCAAATTTAAATATAATCGTTTTCAAAATTAAATCAATATGTCAATATGGCTACTGGGTGTAAAAGATAAATCTTATTCTATCTGTTCTTAATGAGTTTTAGATAATTTTAGTTGTATTTCTTTGTAATTTTGTGTTGTACAAAGATTAATTTAACATTTTCTCTGGAAGTATTAATTTAGAAAGATAATATGCTTCATTGGTGTTGTGTTTTGAAGTGTGAAATGTGATAAAGTCAAGATAAAGTTCACTTTTAAACTGAACTAAATAAGGTATCTGAGAGACAACAATGGTTAAATGCAATACAATGTACAGGTTTTACTAGCGAAATGAAAATTTTCCTGTCCTGTCTGCTGTAATCATTTTATATCTGGTAAGTTACAATTACAACAGTAACGATTTTTGAAGATGTTAACATTTTAATCTTATAGGAAAACCAGCCGACTTAATAGATAATAACAATCTCCAGATTGGGTTCCTTCAATAAATATTGTCTATAAACACAATGAAATAAGTTCCCCAAAATCTAAAATGGAGTGGTATCAAAGGAGAATTAAAGGGAAAAATATTCATATTGAAATTATTTATAAGGCACTGGACTGTCTTAAATTCTACAATAATACTAGGTGGGTAAATGATTTTAGACATTTTTCATTAAGAGTAGATTAAGATTAAGTAGATTTTCATTCAGTAGATTTAAGACTTGTTTACACGGGTAGAGTAATGATGCAAGTACTTGATAGAGTAGAGTAACTCTACCTGTAAAAATTCTCAGCACAGTAGAATAGCTGGTAGAGTGTATAGTTGGAGTTAAAGTAGAGTGACTAGCAACCTATGGCAAAGTAACTACTCTATGACCACCACTACTGCCAAAATGTCTACTCGGCTGCACACTCTACCCATGGAACACGCTCAATTATGGCAGAATAGAGTAGGTAGGAGAGTACATGGGGGCGCTGTCATTCTGGCTGGAATTGTGTTTTGTGTAAATAGTGAAAATGAAGTTCACCGAAGATGAAACTTTAAAACTTGTAGAGCTATAATACGGCGAATACCAGTGTTTATGGAATTTAGGTAGTGTATACTACAGAAATAAAAGTTTGCAGCAAGCTGCGGAGGATGAAATCGTCGAAAGAATGGCAAAGGGGGCTTTGGAGTAAACAAGCTTAAGCAAAAAATTAAGAATTTAAGGTGCACTTATAATCAAGAGTGTTTAAAAATACAAAAATCGGTTTCACTATACTAGCATCAGTACTATACTTGTACTCTCCTCACGTGAATGGTATCAAGCCATTTTTGGTAGAGTACTACCACTACTCTACTCTCCTCAAAACTCTACCCATGTAAACAAGTCTTTAGAAACAGTGGAAAATGAGGTAGCTAGTAGAGTAGTAGTAGAGTAAAATATACTGGTTTAGCAAATTGCAATGTTTTAAGGTAATACAGTAGCGATAAACAGGTAGCCAAAACGTGTTCCAAGATTGTCACTGTAATTTTGAATATTTTTTCGAGGCATTTGGCACACGTATTCGTAAAATAATAAAGAATGGCGGTACAGAGCCCAATTTGAAAAATATATTAATATGTGGAAATTACTCTGTAATTATACAATATTTAAAAAATGAGCCTGTACCGCCATTAAGAAGAACAAAAAAATACACTTTCTTCAAATAAACTTTTTTATCCGATGCCTAGATTTTGTGTAATTTTGGAACTACTAATGAAATAAAAAATTTTAGTAGTTCCAAAATAACACAAAATCGGATAAAAAAGTTGTATTTGAAAAAAGTGTATTTTTTTTGTTCTTCTTAATGGCGGTACAAGCTCGTTTTTTTTTATATTGTATTTAATTACAGAGTAATTTCCACATATTAATATATTTTTCAAATTGGGCTCTGTACCGCCATTCTTTATTATATTACGAATATGTGTGCCAAATATCTTGAAAAAATATTCAAAATTACAGCCGCAATCTTGGAACACATTTTCGCTACCTGTTGATCTATACTGTTTCCTCTTAAGATAGTTTTAATAGTTATTTATGATATAAGTATTAAATTTTAAGACGCGCATGTGAAAGTTAACTTGAAAAAATAATTTTATTAATGTTTTGACTTCCACATCAGATGTCATTGTCAAAATACAAAATATTTATTATTATTAGGTTTGTTCTAGCAAACGGTCAAACTAGTCAAAAACCATCAGCAAACAGTTGGTCAGTAAAAGAACATAATACAGTCACCAGTGCGATCCCCTCTACTCGCGCTGGTCCACTATTCGCTGATGGTTTCAAACTGATGCTAGAACAAACCTATTATTATTATACATATCATTATCTGTAAATAATATTTCTTCTGATTGTTAATTGTAAAGGATAGAAAAATTACCATTTATTTTATTTTTTTTAGAATCAGCTGAGAGAAGTGGTCTACAAAAAAACCAGGAAGGAAACGGAATATGTGGCTACGAAAGGCAAAAGAAAGGTTTACAAAGCAAATGTGACACATTTTTTTGAAATATTTAGGAATATCAGTAAATTGCATTAAAAAAATGTATGAAAAGATTTTGTTCAATAAAAATGTTTATATTTATCAAGGATGTATTATTTGGTATGGCCACATATCGTCAGTGATGTAATAATACATCCTATCTGTTTTTTCATGAGTTTTGTAAGAGAGACTAAAAACTTGTCTTAGGGTCACCTCCTGTTTTCATATGATATTTTTTGACTTGTTTTGTAGTAAATTAAACTATCTATGAACTACAAAACAAGTCAAAACTTACATATGAACACAGGAGGTGACCTTAAAACATGTTTTTCCATCTCTCATACAAAACTCATGAAAAAACAGATAGGAGGTATTGTCACATCAGCAAGGATGTACAGTGATGAGTGCCCTAATAACCGGCAAAATATTTAGTTGTGAGATAAAAAGAAATGAAACTAGTCGAGCTGGGAAATTTAGCGAAATTAACCTTTAAATTTACGTTATATTGATCCCACCTTTACACATATCGGAGGAGTATGTCAACTAAAACTGTCACTGTGACAGTGGTAGTTTCCAAACTCGTCTGATACGTCTGAAGGTGGTACACAATCAATACAATCTAAATGTATAAGTTAATATCGCTAAATTTCCCAGCTCGACTAGTTTCATGTCTTTTTATCTCACTACTTAATACATCTTTTGTGCTATTTTGCCGGTTATTAGAGCGCTCATCACTGTATTTCTGGTATATCCAGGGAATGTCTACAAAATATATTTTGAATGTCCAGAGAACATTCGTGGACATTCATGGAATGTTCCAATAAGACATTCAGGTAATGTTTAAAATGCTGACACAGGATTTTCCTGGGATGTTCTCAGGGAACATGTTTTCGGGGATATTCCAGGAATTTTTCAATGTCTGTGTACCTTCTATGGACCTATATGGAATATTTTGGTGTTATTACCGCCGCACTCCACTTGCGATTTGTAATCAGGAAGATTGAACACATTGTTTCAAATACAAGTCAATCCATTTGTGACTAAATAATCATGGATTGACTTCTATTTGAAAGAATGTGTTCAATCTTCACAACTACAAATCGCAAGTGGAGTCCGGCGCTTAGGGCTACTTCCTCTTCGGTATTATGTATTATACTACAGAAATCAGGAACTTTCCTTCTAAATATATGTATGCATCTTGGCCATCAAACATATTCTTCCAAACATTTTTTTAAGGGGTCTTGTGGGTAAAAAAAGTGACTTTTTAAAAAAATTATATCTCGAAAACTAAAATTTATTTTTATTTATAATTGGAACATGTAAAAGTATAGTACTTAAGGTAGTCTCAAAAAAAGTTTCAGCCAAAAATATTCATTTTTGTAGAGTTTAAGTTTTTTTGCGTTGGCAGCATAACTAAGTCCAGTCTCATCTGAAATCAAAAAGTTTCTTGTAGTTTATACCTCTGGCTAGAATATGAACGAAGGAATTAAAAAAAAATGAAATTTGAAGATTTTACATAAGTTTAAACACATTTTTGACCCCAATTTTTCTCATTTTTAAAGTAGTTTTTTTTATAAAACAAAAATGACCTCATCTAATAAAAAATCCTTTGTTGATTCACTAGCCAGAGGTATAAACTACAAGAAACTTTGATTTCAGATGAGACTGGACTTGTTATGCTGCTCACGGCAAAAAAGGGCTGTTGTCGAAAAATTGCAGTCAACTCTACAAAAATGAATATTTTTGGCTGAAATTTTTTTGAGAGTACTATACTTTTACATGTTTCAATTATAAATAAAAATAATTTTTAGTTTCCAAGATATAATTTTTTAAAAAGTCACTTTTTTTACCTGCAAGCATTGATTATAAATATTCCTCTGCAAGACAACAACTTAACAAATTGTTGATTTCAAATTGTAACAGTTGTTTTGCAAAGTATGCTGCCCTCTTGTATTTTCTGTGTTATCTTCATCATACAATTACTTCATCTAAAAACTTTCTGCGATATATTCGCAACAACAAAAACAAACAAAACAAAAAAAAATAAAACAAAAGTTTAACCACCTTCACACCACAGAATCAAGCAATCAAGTTACACAAATTTTCAAACACCTCACCTGACACAGCGTCTCAAGTACGATTGCGCGAATTGGTAAATATAACTCTGCACGACCACGCAACTCGAAACACAAGTACGCAAACACGGTTGCGTGAAGCGTGGCTCGCAATCGTGAAATTTACGAGACTTGCTCGACCTGTAGATTCTTGTGTATTTTAAGGACTACTTGTTAAACAAACGTTGAAAGCAACACACTATACAGTAAATAGTAAAGCGGCCAGTAGATGGCACTGCTATAAAAATATTTAATTTATTTATCTATATCCAACACATATCTCGACACTATCGAACGCTTTTTCATAGTCTTTACAGGCTAAACATAAATCTAGGTTGTATTCGTTTGCCTTCTCTATCAATATTTTCATAGTGAGGAGATGATCTATGGTACTAAACCCTTTTCTGAAACCTGCTTGTTCAACTGGCTGATAACTGTCCATTTTATTTGTTAGTCTATTGGTTATAATTCTAATAAGAGTTTTTACATTTGTGAGAGTAGTGAGATAGGTCTGTAGTTTTTTAAGTCTCTTTTGTCTCCTTTTTGAATATCAGTATTGTAATACTCTCATTCCAGTCCTGAGGTATTTCTGCCTTGTATAGATATAGATTAAATAGGAGTTTTAGCTCCTCTATAATAGCTTGGTTACCTTCCTTAAGCATTTCAGCAAGGATACCATCTGGACCGGCAGCTTTGTTATTTTTCATTTGAGATAGGGCTATTTCAATTTCATGGACGTCTATATCGGGTAGAATTTCAGAGTTGACATTTTTAATTCAGTTATTATCAGGCTCCTGTTTTGTGTCATATAATTCGCCATAGAAGGATTCTACTATATTTGTTATTTTACTTGAGTCACTTTGCTCCTCTCCATTTTTGTTTTTAAGTGATATTATGACGTTTTTTCCTAGTGATGGGTTTAGACATTTTACTCCGCGATAGGTACCTTTCTATTACTTTCTCTACTTCCGTTTCATTATATTTTCTGATGTCTTCCGTTACCTTCCTTTTATAGTAGTGGTTTTCTTTAATTCTTTATATTCTGTGCTGCTGTATCTACTGCTTGTTGCTAGAAGTTGTTGTCTTTTTGAAGATATTCTTCTTTAGCGGCGAATCGATTGAGGGTAAAATTGTACATCAGCCGAGCGCCTGCGCACACTGACAGTATGTAGTTCTGACAGTATGTAGTTCATTGCTAATCTTTCAAGATAGGTATGTATGTATCTGTAACCGTGCAAATAAGTCATTAAAAGAATATATTAGTGGTTTTAGGAAATGTATTATTTATTATAATTCTTGTGTTTTTGGATTTGTGTTTCCCTGTAGTAAAATAATAAAATATTTATTATGTAAGCATAACATTCTTACACTATATGTCGCCGTGTTGTGTAATTATATCCGAAACTTACATGTCTATTTCTAGGGCCTCGGTGGAGTAGTGAGAAATGCGTTAGCAATGAGATTGGAAGGTTGCGGGTTCAATTCCTGGGCAATTCATATTTTTTTTTATTTTTGGTTGTTTTAATAAAAAATTTTTGAAAGTGGTAGATGAGAAAGTTAGTTTGATTTTTAAATAAAATACAAATAACCTTTTAAGTATATTTACTTCGTTTAAATTATCTATTATATAATAGAAGAATATCTTCTTACGTGCGTACAAAGTACACACACATTCTTTTTTTCCATAAGTTTTCTCGTTTCTCTGCTTATTTTGTTGTCTTTTGCTGTCTTTTGTTTTCTTAGCAACCTTTATTCCTGCTTGTATAAGGTTATTCTTTAATGTAGTGTTAATCGCATTAATGTATCATTTAATATTAGGTCCTCCTTCATGATTTTTCTGAACGCTTCGCCATTTTCTTTTTAATCTCTGATCTCCTACCCTTCTTAAAATCTTCATTTCATCGGTCTTTAGATGTCTTCTACAGCACAAAATGCTGTACATTCTGTTGTAAATATATATTTATCCATTTGTAGGAGCGTCTCCATTTTCATATGAACATTGCCAGTCCTGTTGCCAAGGTCCCACTTGTCAATTGAGACGTCCTTCGCCATGTAATATATACTGTGCTGCCGTATGCATTCCAGAATTTGTATGTGATACTGGATATATAAGGGATACAAAGAATGGAAGGTGCGTACGTCCTGAAGATTGCCCTTAAAAATGGTTGGAAATATGACCTGATTTATTTTAATAAAATATTAAAATGTGTAAATATTTCAAAAAATTTATATTAATAAACTATTAAACTACTTTGTTTTTAGTTCTTCTTCTTTCTTTTTCTAACAATCAATAGTTTCAAAAGCAAATCTTCCTGTAGTACTGATGGTCTATCGATAAAAATTTTTTCTAATCTTCCAGAAAATGTGTTAGAAGTCCTCATCTCACTAATTAATGATTCTTTTGAGAAAGGTAAATTTCCAGAGTGCCTGAAGACAGCCATCATTATTCCTCTTCATAAGGGTGGTGAAATATCTAATACCTGCAATTATAGACCTATTGCACTACTACCGGTACTCTCCAAAATTATTGAGAGACTCATAAAAGCCCGACTTATGTCCTTTCTAGTTGAAAACATTTTATCACAAAATCAGTTCGGCTTTTTAAATAATAAATGCACCACTGATGCCATGTTTTCTGTACTACATGAGGTTTATCAAGCACTGAACAATAATCTTCACACTGCCACCGTTTTTTGTGACTACGCCAAAACTTTTGATTGTGTAAATCACAACATTTTGATAAAAAAACTAAATTTCTACGGAATTCGAGGCATTTCTTTAGATTGGTTCCAATCTTACTTGGATAATAGGAAATAACTGGTTAGAGCAAATGATACAGACTCTAGTCTCAAAAACATTGTATGTGGGGTACCTCAAAGTTCAGTATTGGGTCCTCTGCTTTTCCTTATCTTTATTAATGACATCACTAATTTAAAAATCGATGGAAAAATCTTTCTTTTGGCTGATAATACCAGTATCACTTGGAGCAACTCAAATATTGCAACTCTTCATGCTACTATAACTTCTGATCTACTTACAATAAAAACCTGGTCTGACTCAAATTTACTCTCGTTTAACGTAGATAAAACAGTAGCATTGTCTTATAAAGGAGCTCTTCAACCCTTACCTCTTAATAACAGCCAGATCAGTACCGTTGATTCTGTAAAATTTCTTGGTATTTTTTTAGACAGCTACCTTAAATGGTCCCTCCATATCGATTTGTTACGGAAGAAACTCTCTTCAGCTTACTATGCTATAAGATCTGTTTCGAATTAACTCAATTTAGCATCTTCCAAAATAACATTTTTTCTTTGTTCGAGTCACATCTTTGTTATGGTCTTCCTTTGTGGGGTTCTGGTACAGCTGCCCAATTCGATGTTATTTTCAAATTACAAAAAAGAGCAATAAGATATCTGTTTGGCCTCAGAAGAACAACACATTGCAGAAGTTACTTCAAAGATCACGGAATTTTAACCCTTCCATCTTTGTATATTTTAGAAACGGTTTGCTTAATTCGTAAACATCTACATGTCTTTCCACCAAGACCTAATCATGACTACTTCACGAGAAATTCTACGTTTGATGTCTATTTGCCGACCCCGTCCTCGGAGCTAGTAAAGAAATCGATATTATATTCCGCAAAAAAAATGTACAACCATCTCCCACTACAACTAAAATCTGCACCATCTTAACTATCTGCACCATCAATAACTAAGAAATTACAGTACCCTTTGCACAAGTAGTATTTTTATTATTATTTTTATTTATATTTGGGTGTCATATAGTAGCTTAACTTTTTAACTTTTAAACCTTTTTTTATTAATTATTAGGTAGACTATGCATTTGCAATTTATTTAAATTTTTGCAATTGATTATTTCTGTTTTAAGTTCATTATTATTATTATTTAAATATATTGACGATTTATGTAATTTTAGTAAATTGGATTGTTACTGTTTTGTTTTTTTGACTATTTATAAGCTTTGTCGATAAAATTGTAAAATTTTTCATGGCAATAAAGCATATTTCTATTCTATTCTCTTTTTCTTTTATATAGGCAGGACTGCCTGTTTTTCTTCAACGGTGCCTTTTACGCTGCCCCATTCCATCTTTTCCTTGGGCGTCCTATACTTCATTTGCCTAACGGTGACTTGTCCCTGGCTATTCTTACTATCATTCAGACATCCTGCTTATCTGTTGACGCTACTCTTCTTTACCCAGATATTTATAGTGTCTACCCCACATATGCGTCTGATTTCCTCACTTCTTACCCTGTCCTGTAGTCCTTTTCCAGCAATCCTTCTTAAGATCTTCATTTCGTTGGTCTCCAGAATTCTTTGTGTTTTACTTGTGTCTGGTCTTGTTTCGGCCGTGTAAATCATAACTGGACTAATAACTGACATATATCTATTTGAGCCGTTGTTTTCACTCTTAGGTGTTTGTTTTTCCAAATTGTGTCGTTTAGGCATCCGGCCGTTCTACTGACTTTAATTATTTGGTCTTTTACATCTTCTTCAATATTGTTTTTAATTCTTACTTGAAAGAAATATTTCCATTCCTTGATTTGGTTTGGTGGAAGCCTCTTATCGTCTCTAATAAACTCTTATCTTTTGCCTTCGTTTTCTAATTCTTTTTATTCCTGACAAATGTTTTTTAACGTTTGTGCAACACATGTTCCGAATTATGGTGTTATATATTTTTTGTTTATTTTCTTTCGATATCGTCTGATTTCAGAGGACCCCATTTAGGGGATATTCCCCTAAGACATGACTCTGTCTGTTTTTTCAATGTGCCTCTAGTAAGTTGAGATTCTATCGTTTTCGTGGTCTTTCCACTGATCGTCTTCCTATTGGTTAACAGTCTCTCGCTGTCCTTATTAATCTATTTGTTGTCATTCGGTTTATGTGGTCGTTCCAATCTATTCTTCTGTTTCTTACCCAGTTATTAATGTTGTCCACCGTCTTGCATCTCCGTCTCCGTCGTATATCTGTACTTCTAGTTCTGTCCCATAGAGTCTTGCCATCGATTTTTCATCTCCATTTTTTGTAAAAACTTACAGTTTTTCAGTGATTTACGAAAAACCGCCGCAAAACATGCATTTTTTCACGAATAATTAAAATCTTTGATCTTTAATAACTTAAAAAGTATTGACTTATTTTAATAACTTTATATAATCAATTTTGCTTATAATTTGTTCTTTTATAGATTTGTGCAGTTATTTTTTATAAAATAAATTTCACCCCCGAGAAGGGGCGGTATCCACCCTCAGGGTAAAGGCGCAAGGTGGTACCATGTCACCTTTGTTTCTTGACGTATCCTCTAACCACTGACCAATTTTCGTGAAAATCGATGAAGGTTCACCGAAATTGAAGGTAATCGTTGATTTTTACCTTCAGTGACTGCACTATACAAAATAAATTGCAATTTACGGATCTAAATGCGCGTAATTTCTAAGCTTATAAATTATTAAATGATATGTAGTCGCCAAATAATTAATTTAATGCAATTTAAGTACAACTTTCTCTTAAGCCGGGAAGATAGGGTGGTTTTCTTGCGAAGGGGTTGTAGCTCAATAATCGAAATGCACGTGATTTAATAGTTTATTCTTAGAGTATATAAGCTATAGGAATTATATCCGCAATACGATATATTTTAAGTTTTCTCAGCATTTTTCTCTTAAGTTAAATCAATTAAAGTGTTGTTTGGGGGTGAAGGGGATGAGCTCAAAAATCGAAACTATATAATTTCAAGAGCTCATAAATAGCTCGTAATTCTGCCGCAAAAACCGATTCAATATTCCTATTTTTAAGTAGTGGGGGGCTGACTCAGCCACCCCCCACTACTACTACTACAGCCCTACACTAAAGTATTAAATTCCTGCTCAGTGGAACGAGCTCAAAATTTTTAGTTTTCGGAATATGAAAGCTCATAAATCAGGGCTATTTGTTTTTTGATTTTTGCAAGTGGGGGGGGGGCAGCTCAACATAGGTGTTCGTTCGATATTCTGTCCTCTCCTGGAAATTTTCTATTTTTAAACGCTTTTTTAATTTTCTTAATACTTCCTTTACCTCTCACTCCTCGATGTTTATTTCTTCGTTTGTCGTAACTTCAGGTGTTGGTGGTTCATTATCGTCGCCTTTAGCAAACAGAGATCGGAAGTAGTCTGCCTATGTTTCCTTTGGAATGTGTTTCGTTTTTATCAATTCGTTCATCTCTTTTCTTTGTCCTCTGATCATTCTCCATAATTATTTGCATCAGATAATTTTAATTTCGTTGTTTCCCATTCTGTAGTATCCTCTTCTGTAGGGGACATGAAAGGAGCCTCCACGTAGATTGTGATCACTTGTGAATACAATCGGGCGTCCCCTGGAAACGAGTAATGTCGGCTAATCCTTTCAACACCGGTGCACCAACAACACAGATGCAATCAAAATCAAAACGGTCTTTATCAAGGCCATTTTTGATGACGACCTCAATTAATATTGAAGGACTATCAGCAGATAAAGAAGACCTATTGTCTAATATGTGCAGAGAACATGGTGTCGATGTTCTACTGGTTCAAGAAACCCATAGAGGTACTGCAAGCCGCAGACCAAGGATTCGGGGTATGAAGCTCATACTGGAGAGACCACACGACCAATATGGTAGCGCAGTCTTCGTCAGACCAGATATCGACGTAGCATCCACATCTCTAACAGATCAAAATGACATCGAGATCCTCACAGTGGAGATAAACTCCTGTACAGTAACGTCAATGTACAAACCACCAAACGCTGACTTTGCTTTTGAGGAACCGAATAACTTTCAATCACAGCAAATCAAATTCGTACTGGGTGACTTCAACTGTCACAGTGTCGCGTGGGGTTACAACGAAACAGATTCCAATGGCGAAGAACTAGAAAAATGGGCTGAAAGCATGAACCTAAAACTTATTCACGATCCAAAGCAGCCTGCGTCGTTCAACAGCGGAAGATGGCGCAGAGGTTACAACCCAGACAATATATTTGTCAGCGACAGAATTGGAGACCAGGTGACAAAAATCGTTGGAAGCGCTCTCCCAAAGACACAGCACAGACCAATAATTTGTCTTTCCAACGCGGCAATCAGATACGAAATTGTTCCTTTCAAGAGAAGGTTCAACTTTACTAAAGCAAAATGGGAAAAATTCTCTGAAACATTGGATCAAGAAGTTTCCCAGCTAGAACCTTGCCCTGATTCATACGATAAATTTGTAGAAATCGTAAAGCAAGTATCACGGAAATTTATCCCTAGAGGTTGTCGAACTGAGTACATAGCGGGGCTCAATGAAGAATCTAAACCCCTACTTAAAAGATACGAACAGCTATATGAAGAAGACCCTTTCTCGGAAGCGACAATACAGGCTGGGGAGGAAATGTTACATGCGATATCCGCCAACAGAACGGAAAGGTGGTGCAAGCTGGTCACGAGTCTGGACATGAAACAAAACAGCAGACGTGCCTGGAAGCTGATTCGGAATCTTGGCAACGATCCCGCTGCTCCGGCAGTCAACATGACAGAAGTCACACCCGATCAGATAGCCCATCATCTTCTAATGAACGGTAAGACGACATCAAGAAAGAACAAGGTGAGAGCTCAACGGAATATCGACGAAGAAAGAGATGTTCTAGGTACCTCTTTTTGTCTAGAGGAGATGAGAGGCGCGATCCATCAAATGAAAGATAATAAAGCGGCTGGCCTGGACGACATACGAACAGAGCAAATAAAGAACTTTGGACTAAAAACCGTAGAGTGGCTCGTAAAAATGATGAATTGCTGCATCCGTACATTACAAATCCCCAAAATCTGGAGAAAAGCTAGAGTGGTAGCCCTCTTAAAACCAGGGAAGGATCCGGCGGATACAAAGAGTTTTAGACCTGTATCTCTCTTGTGCCACCTTTTCAAGGCCTTTGAAAGAATGATACTGAACCGGATCGCAGAATATGTGGAGACTAAAATTATTCCAGAACAAGCAGGATTCAGACCCGGAAAGTGCTGCTGCAGTCAAATTCTTAATCTCACCCAACATATTGAAGATGGTTTTGAACGGAAGGAAATAACAGGAGTAGCGTTCATAGACCTAACTGCCGCCTATGATACAGTTAACCATCAACGGCTACTCGCAAAACTCTACGAAACTACAAAGGACTTCCGACTAACAAGGTTAGTGAAATGTCTCCTCCAGAATAGACGCTTCTACGTAACGCTCCAGTCCAAGAACAGTCGGTGGAGGGACCAAAAAAATGGGCTACCACAGGGAAGTGTCCTCGCGCCGTTTCTATACAACATATACACCAACGACCAACCCATACACCAACAAACAAGGCAATTTATTTACGCTGATGATACAGCGGTGGCAGCTCAGGGAAGAACCTTCAATGAAGTCGAAGTGAAGCTGACAGATGCCCTGGGAGACTTAGCTCTATACTATGATAAAAACCATCTGAAACCCAATCCCACAAAAACCCAGGTATGTGCTTTCCACCTGAGAAACAAGCATGCCCGAAGGTCGCTGGAGGTGGAATGGCGTGGTCAGATGCTGGAACACAACAAGACGCCAAAATACCTTGGCGTCCGTCTGGATAGAACTCTGTCTTACCGATACCACTGTCAAGATGTTAAGAAGAAAGTAAGTGCCAGAAATAATATCATCCGCAAGCTAACTAATACAAAATGGGGAGCACAACCACACACTCTCCGCACTTCTGCCTTGGCATTATGTTTTTCGGCCGCGGAGTTTGGAGCACCAGTATGGGCAAACTCTGCTCACGCAAAGAACGTCGACGTGGCTCTAAATGAAACGGTCCGTATAATATCGGGTTGCCTGAAACCGACACCTATCGAAGAGGTATACCCCATTGCTGGAATTGCTCCAGCACCAATCAGGAGAAAGGTCACGTCAGAGGTAGAACGGAAAAAGCAGGAGACGGACCGAAGACACCCCTTATATGACCACCAAACTCAGCCAAGCAGACTAAGATCTCGGAAAAGCTTCCTGAAAACATCAAGATCCATCCCCGAAGCGCCAGAGACGCGCCGAATACACCTATGGCAAGCGTCAACTACTGCGACACATTTTCCTCCCTCGGAGGAAATGGCTGCTGGACACAATTTACCGTATCCGACTTGGAAAGCGCTAAACAGACTAAGAACCGGCGTTTCACGTTGTGCTAGTAACCTGAAAAAATGGGGATACCAGGAGGACGATACCTGCGACTGTGGCGCGGTTCAGACCAGCCGGCATCTACTATCATGCACAGAGATGAGAGAGACCTGCACAGAACAAGACTTAATTATAGCAAATGACAGGGCCATCTATGTGGCCAACCATTGGAAATACAGAATTTAAAGTTGTTGGTGTTCCGGACACGGAAAGTAAGTAAGTAAGTATCCTCTTCCTTTATTGACTTGTACAAAATTGCACATAGTCCAGTACCTACATTTTGCTTTTAATCTTTATTTCTCCATTTGTAGGAACGACTACGCCTTCAAATG
Source organism: Diabrotica virgifera virgifera (assembly GCF_917563875.1). Taxonomy (NCBI): domain Eukaryota; kingdom Metazoa; phylum Arthropoda; class Insecta; order Coleoptera; family Chrysomelidae; genus Diabrotica; species Diabrotica virgifera. The sequence continues at coordinate 216,340,420 of NC_065451.1, read as the reverse complement.
TACCTGAAGAATGTAGAACTTGTTGTCTGGGGCGCACCTGTCAAATGTGGCGTGTTCCACTTTGTAATTATTTCTGTGCTGGCAAATGTACTCCAGAATTATTATTTGCATGTGATGATGGGTATATAATGGATACAAAGAGTGGAAGATGCGTACGTCCTGAAGATTGTCCATAAAATTGCTGGGAAATATATGACGTTAAATATATTAATAAACTCTTAAATTAAAATAATTTGTTTCTTATTTAATACTTAATTAAAGAAATACATTTCAATTCTTTGATTTGATTGGATGGAAGCCTCTCCTTTCTTTCTTTCTTCCTTTCCTTTTACCCTATGAAGGTGTCGGATTTGGGCTAGCTATTTTAATTTCTACTCACCTATCTCTTCCATTCTTTTCTATTTCCTGTCATTATTTTCAATTCCTCGAGTGATTTTTTTACCTTTCCTGCCTCTACTACTTGCTGTATCAATTTTTTTCTTGCTCTGCCTTTTTTTCTTTTTACGATGTTCTTTGCTTCGTGGACTTTTCTTGTAATTCTGTTGGGTTGCACCCTCATCAGGTGACCATACCAGTTCATTGGTCTCTTTGCTTAATGTATCCCATTTTGTCTTTACAACTATCTTTCTTAGGTGTCTCATCTCTATTGCATTTATACTGTTCTGTTTTTCCCGAATTGTCCAGTTTTGACTTGCATAGAGTACTGTCGGCGATATGACTATTGTGTTGTACAGGGTGTCCCGAAAAGATTGGTCATAAATTATACCACAGATTCTGGGGTCAAAAATAAGTTGATTGAACCTCACTTACCTATATACAATAGTGCACACAAAAAAAGTTACAGCCCTTTGAAGTTACAAAATAAAAATCGATTTTTTTTCATATATCGAAAACTCTCAGAAATTTTTTATTGAAAATGGACATGTTGCATTTTTATGGCAGCAACATTTAAAAAAAAATTTAAGTAAAATTTTTGCACCCCATAAAAATTTTATGGGGGTTTTGTTCCCTTAAACCCCCCAAACTTCTGTGTACGTTCCAATTAAATTATTATTGTGGCACCATTAGTTAAACACATTATTTTTAAAACTTTTTTGCCTCTTATTTCTATTTCGATAAGCCAGTGTTTATCGAGATATTTTGAATATTTGTCGAATCCACCACATATTTGTATGTACAGTGGAACCTTGATAACTCGGATTAATCGGGACCGCGGCCGATCCGAGTTATCGAAAATCCGGGTTAGCCGGAGAGCATGGTAAAAATTAATAAAATACGGTATACTTATAGACAAAGTCCCTTATAAGCAAAATAATATGAAATATATATGCAGTTACCTATGGTTGTATAGAGTTTAGTATAGACAATATAGTATATTAATTTCTAGGTAAAAAAACTCAGTCAGTTTGGTTGTGTCAATAATTTCGTCTGGTCTGCTTATGTAATTTAAGAACAGTGACTCTTTCATTGTTTAAAAGACCATTGTTTAAAAAACAATTTTTTAAAAGACAGTTGAAAATAAATAAAGGAATAACAGGTGCCTGTTGTTTGCGATAATGAATGTATGAATGTCGCTCTGCCGCAGTGTGCATGAGTCATTTTACTATCATATAGTTCAAATTACACAGATACCCATTATCTCTCAAATAATATATTATGATTATATTATGTTTTATCAATGAAATTCGATATTTTTAAGACATTACAGAAGCGGCTGCAGATAAAATGTTTTAACATAATACATACATTTTTATTGTTGAAATGTTTGTCCGATGAAAATCGGTCCGGGTTAGCCGGACTTCCGGGTTATCGGGGGCCGACTTATCGAGGTTCCACTGTATATGGTTAAGTACGATTATAGAGACCTGTTAATAATCTGAAAATTTATTTATAATTTACATTTTTAGGTAGGTATATTTTGAAAAAGAAGCTACATCTCGATAAAAGGTGACTTATGAAAACAAGACTAGGAGGCAAAAGTTTTAAAAACACTGTGTTTAACTAATGGTACCACAATAATAGTTTAATTGGAACGTACACAAATATTTGGGGGGTTTAAAGGAACAAAACCCCCATAAAATTTTTACGTAAATATATTGAAAAAGAAGCCGCATCTCAATAAAAACTGGTTTATAGAAAAAATACTAAGAGGCAAAAAAGTTTTAAAAACGTTGTGTTTAACTAATGGTACCACAATAATGAATTAATTGGAACGTACACAAAAGTTTGGGGGGGTTTAAGGGAACAAAATCCCCAAAAATTTTTATGGGGTGGACAAATTTCACTATCATTTTGTTGTAAGATGTTTCTGCCATAAGAATAATACATGTCCATTTTCAATAAAAAATCTCTCAATAGTTTTCGATATATTGAAAAAAATCGATTTTCATTTTGTAACTTCAAAGGGCTGTAACTTTTTTTATGAGCATATTTGTACTAAGGTAAGTTAGGTTCAATCGAACTATTTTTGGCCCCAGAATGTGTGGTATAATTTATGACCAATCTTTTCGGGACACCCTGTATATTTTTATCCTTGTCTCTCGTGTATAACTTGTTTGATTTCTTTGATCTATTTGTTATTTGCCAGTCTATTATTCCATCATTAGTAAATATACTTCCCAAGTATTCGTAAGTTGTAACTGTATTTCCAATTCTGAGTTTTTCTATGTTATCTTTATTTCATTATTTAGATTCTTCAGGTCTTCGCCTTATCTTCTTTACTGCTGATTATCATTATCTTAATTTTTTCCATTTTTAGTTCTTCTGCAATATATCCATTAGTTTCTGCCTTTTTTCTCGGAATCTGCTATTAGTACTATGTCGTCATCATACATTAAGGACTCTATTGTTACCGATTGTAATCTATGGTATCCTATTATTGTCTGTAGTTGGTTGGTTCTTACTCTAGTATTTCTTATCAACTCGTTCATTACTATTATGAATGGCAAAGAGCTGAGATTATGTCCTTGTTTAATACCTCTCTTCCAATTAAATTCTTCTGATCTTTCCCCTGTTATTTGTACTCTTATTTTTACCACTTTTTAAGTATTTTCTATAATTTTTATCAATGTATTTGCTACATTTATTTTCCTCAAGCATTCCCTATAATTTGTCTTTCTAGTGTGTCAAATGCTGCTCTTAGGTCTATGAATGCTAATACTAGTTTCCACCTCGTGCTTCTTTCTTTGCTTTTGCTTTAAACGTAATGTTTCTTTCTATTAGGTTCCTAATGATATACATGTTGTCATCTGTCTGTCTTCCTGGTCTAAATGCTGCTTGTTCTTCTCCCAATCCCATTTCTACTTTTTGTCTTAGTCTCTTCTCTATTACTTTCGTATATATTTTAAAGCATACCGATGAGAGAGCTATGCTCTATATAGGCCAGGAACCGAAGCTTTTCACCTCGCAATTTTTACAGAATGGATCGATTTGCTTGAAATTTTGAGAATAAGTAGAGGATAGTCCAAGGAACAAAATCTATATGATTCCGAAAGGCGCTTTTACCATGGGGGTGGTTTCCACCCTTTATTAGACTTTAATCACAAAAGTTGATAAAAACATTCATTCTAAGCAAAAAATGTTCTATACATTCTTTTGATAAAATTAATAGTTTTCGATTTATTCGTTATCGAAAGTGTTAGTTTTGTATAGAAAAATCAATGTTTTTCGATATTACAATTCACTAAATTTTTGCCGTAGAAAAATTGTTTTCAAACCAAGTTGTTGGGAATTAACCTACAGTTTTATAACCAAACATTTTTTCGTATCTCTGATGCTAATCTTTCTATTCTGAAGAAAATGGCATTTCTTACCAAACTACAAAAATTCGTTATTCGCTTTTAGCTCCAGTTTTTTAAAAACTAATCATTCTAAGCCAGTCAAACTTCTAGAATCTATTAACAATATATAAATAAATAAGAACTAATAAGGCCAATGACCAAAAACACCGCCAACTGACATTATTATGCTTCCAATTTAATTTCTCCTTTTTTTTTTTCAAAAAATATATTGATTTTTTAACCGTAACATTTTTATTTTTTATATCAGAAAGTTCGGTAACAAAATAATTTTGTAGGCTTTTACAAGATCTATAAGCTTATTGATATTAAATCTTTTTAAAATCCTCAGTCGCAAAAAGAAGTGACTTTGAAAGGGTTTTTGCATGTTATTACAAGTTTTAATTGTAAATAGCTCACTCAATTTTTACCGTAGAAAAAATTTTTGCAAACAGGTTCTTGGGAATTAAATAAGCTACAATTTCACATTGAAACATTTTTTCGTATCTCTGATGCTAATTTTGCTATTCTGAGGAAGAGGCCATTTTTTTTCAAACTACAAAAATTCGTTATTCACTTTTAACTCCATTTTTTTAAAAACTAATCATTCTAAGCCGGTCAAACTTCTAGAATATATTAATAACACATAAGTTAAAAAGATCAAATAAGGTTAATGACTAATTTTAATTAGGGTGGTGATTAGGGGGTTGCTTGCAATCACTTTTTCGCTGAAAAGAAATGGGGACTGACATTCTTTTCATTATAAGTCACTTAATTTTTGAGATAGAGACTTTTTTTATTTCTGGTGATAGACATTTTTAAGTATTTTAAATTAGTTTGTACAACTAGTCCTCGAAAAATGCATAGTTTTCCCGTCTTTTGACTTTGAAACTACAATATTTAGCATTTGACGAAGAAGAGCCAACATATAATAAAGTATAGCTCGATTACTATTGGTCCAAAAGGAAATTTAAAAAACGGTTTTGTTTATTTTTTCAAAAGGTACATTTTTGTTAAGAAAAGTTGTTTTGATAAAACGAAAACTTTTGGAGTTATTAGCAGAAAACTTATTAAAAGCATTGATTTTTTCGATATAAAACTAACACTTTCGATAGCAAATAAATCGAAAACTATTAATTTTATCAAAAAAATGTATAGAACGTTTTTTGCTTAGAATGAACGTTTTTACCAACTTTTGCGATTAAACTATAATAAAAAATTTCCACCGCCGAGATGGGGTGGAAACCACCCCCATGGTAAAAGCGCCTTTCGGCATGATATAGATTTTGATCCTTGTAGTATCCACTACTTATTCTCAAATTTTCAAGCAAATCGATCCATTCTGTAAAAATTGCGAGGTTTTGTCCTATTTTAAGCTTCATTACTTGGACTAATAGTTATCACAGTATTGTTGTTGTTTTTTAATTTTATTTATTTTGCTGTCACCGAATGCATAATAAATTGTTCTGGAAATTATATTTTATCAGTTAAACTTTGCAAAAAATGTATTCCAATAGTTTTATTCCAAAAATATGTTGTTTTAGCATAAATATACACTTTAATCAACATATATAATCAACAGGTTTTTCCCTTTTACGACTGACAATAGTATAAAAAGTGAAACATATTATTGTTTGCTAACAAAATCAATCGACAAACATAACAGAATTATCACAAAAAGAGTCAAAATGACTCAATTGACCATAACTTGTTTATTTTTGAGTGTATTCGCAGTTCTTTTGCTACCAAGTTCTGGTAAGATGTTTTATGTTTACAAATTATTTTATTTTTATTTACATTTACGACAATTTATAACGTTCTACGACATTTTTCGATGCCCAGTCGCCATCTATGTCTATATCTGCGCCCATGCGTCTTCATCTGAGTTGCTGTCTCTTACCTATCTACACTTTCTCTCGAGAGCTTCTTCTTGAGCTTCCACGTTATCTGCATCCTGGTAGTACAAAATTTAAGTTTCTTTGGTAGACTATCTTCTGTCACCCTCTGTACATGTTGTTATCAGTCATTGGCGTCCTCTGTCATGTTGATAGTCATTGGTGATAATATATGCTGTGTCTCGATGTATATTCTTTATTATTTTCCAGCCTTTAGTGCTTCTTCTACCTCCTACGTTTTATCTTACGTCCATCTTTTGCTTCTTCTACCTCCTACGTATTTATCTTGTTGCAATTCTTATTAGCTATTAACTAAAAAAACTGTCTATAATGGAAAGGCTTTTGGCATGAACTAGCAAGATTGTGAAAATTTCAAGAAGATGTGCTTAAACTGAAGATATTCTCTTCTTTTGCTCTTTAATTCGTCCAATTTTGAATATAGGCTGTCCCCAGTTTCTTCCATTCGCTTCTGTTTCCAGCATGTTCCTCCCATCTTTCTAATGTCATCTCCCCATCTCATCTGGGGTCGTCCTCTTGCTCTCTTTTCTGTCCATGATCGGCTTTATGACCTGCGATATTCAATTTTAGCCTGGCTATACGTTGTCCTGCGTCTTTGATTTTGTTGTATTTACTAACTACTTTATCCGGTTGTATTGCTGTTTGACTTTTAATTTTACTCCTAACATTGCTCTTTCCATGGCTCTTTGTGTCTTCATTATTATATCCATGTTTGCTTTGGCCAAAGTCCAAGTTAGTGAGAATGCACTCGACAAACACTCTTGTTTTTAAGTATTGTTGTATTTTTTATTCTTTAAGACCCATTTTAATTTTGAGAAAAATTTCAAGAAGATATTCTCTAATAATTATTAATTCGCGATGGAACCAGATCGCTTTCGTTGAAGTTGATCAAAACACGTCCTAATAAATTTATTCTTATATACTTCTTCATCTTCAATGCAAACATTGACTGTTATGCTTTCACAAGAGTTGATCTGAACTGTTTATAATCGGTGTCTATTAATGGAGTTATGTTTGAATCCTCTTTTTTGGTTCCGAAGAAAAGATGAGTGTGAACTCTTTCCAATCTGTGTGGAGGCAAGAATCTATCACCAGATTTCTCCAAACTTGCTCTTTGTTTACCAATTTTATCTAGATTATCACTTTATATAGATCCTTTTGCTCTTGTATTAGATCTATGAACTAGATTTACTAACTACTTTATCCGGTTGTATTGCTGTTTGTCTTTTAATTTTACTCCTAACATTGCTCTCTCCATGGCTCTTTATTGTGTCTTCATTATTATATCCATGTTTGCTTTGGCCAAGGTCCAAGTTTGGCATGCGTATGTGAGAATTAATTATGGAGTATGCACTCGACAAACACTCTTGTTTTTAAGCATTGTTGTATTTTTTATTCTTTAAGATCCATTTTGATTTTGAGACAAATTTCAAGAAGATATTCTCTAATAATTATTAATTCGCGATGGAACCAGATAGCTTTCGTTGAAGTTGATCAAAACACGTCCTAATAAATTTATTCTTATATACTTCTTCATCTTCAATGCAAACTTTGACTGTTATGCTTTCACAAGAGTTGATCTGAACTGTTTATAATCGGTGCCGAAGAAAAGATGAGTGTGGGCTCTTTCCAATCTGTGTGGAGGCAAGAATCTATCTCTAGATTTCTCCAAACTTGCTCTTTGTTTACCAATTTTTATCTAGATTATCACTTTATATAGATAATTTTGCTCTTGTATTAAATCTGTGAACTAGTTTTTGAAAGCTATCTAGTCCAGAGGAATAAGATTTTTCTCGTGATACATCCCCCTCCAGGCCGAAACCAAATTTTTTGAGTAGTATTAACATCTATAATAATAACCTATATGTTTCCTGCAGCCGATTTTGATGATATACATAGTTATAAACAAATGAAGATCAAAAAACGGTAAATTTTCGCTTTTTTCATCTATTACCAAAAAGTTAGCATTTTAAACCAATCTGAGAGTAAGAAACTCATAAATCGTATAAGAATCTTCAATATGGCGTTTGCTGAATATGTCTATCCTTATTGGTTGCTTAGAAAATTGCAAAATAATTCATAAATTTTGAGTTTTTATAAATATTCATAACTTATGTAAAAAATTAACTTAGAACCTTCTTATTAAACGGAATGCTGAAACTTCTTGTTCTTAAATTATATTTTAAATTTCAAAGCAATTGGTCAAATAGTTTAGAAGTTATTTAATTTGTTAAAGAAGAACATTTATACTATTAACTTAATTAAAAAAATGACAAAAAGTAATTTTAAACAGTGTAATAGTATATTACATACCTAGCGGGAAAGTACTCTATTTCAGCCGAGCGGCAAGGTAGTTTACCGAGGTGCGAAGCACCGAGGTAAACTACAGACGCGAGGCTAGAATGAGTTTCCGCGAGGTTTGTATACTATTTTACTCACAATCGGTTAGTAGTTTATGGATTTCTAATACTCACAATCTACCAATAAATAATAATTTCGTTTCAAATATCTGTATCCATTTTCATTATGCGATAAGATGAATTATTTTAAGTAACCTGTGAGATCGTTGCTAGGTAACAAAACAAGTTTGTTGAATCTGACATTTAGGCGATACACGACGCCATTAATTGTACATATAATCAAATTGTGTTTATTTTACAAAAATGTCTGATAGTGAATTTGAATGTACGCCACCAGAAATATAACAATGTTATAAAAATATGGATATAAAAATGTTAACAGGTTTACAGGACATTGTTTTAGACGTACTTCAGCAACATTATTAGCAAATACAGGTGGAGACATCCTACAGTTGAAAAAGTTGGGGGGTTGGAAATCCAACACCGTATCAGAGGGATATGTGGAGAATTCATTACATGGACAAATAAAAATTGCTAATATGTTGTCTCATGTAGAAAATCCAGAAACGTCGGCGTCATCATCTATTTCTGAAACTCATAATTTTGAGCAACACGGTCTTACTTTAACCGTTAATAGTAATCATAATTCCAATGTAACTATTAATATTTATAATTCCAAATAGTTTTCTTTTTGTTATTGTTTCTTAATTAAATAAATGTTGAGTGGATTCTATTCTTTCTAAACCATCTTTTAATCAAAAATGACATTGACATTTGCAGGTAGAAAAGCGACATATGCTAGCCGGGAAAATACTTTCCCGGCTAGCTGGGAAAGTAAAGTAAGTAATAAGTCGCTTCCTGATTACTTCAAAGGTTAGAAATCCATAAATTACTAACCGATTGTGAGTAAAATTATTTTGCATGTCGACTTTTTGCTTACTTATAAACGATAAGAATAACTTTAACCGTTACCCGTAGAAAAATTATTTTTTCATATTTAGAAATACTGAATTTTTATACACATTTAGAAAGAAAAACAAAATTGTCCTAGGACAATTAGGGACGAAGTTAGCTCCCCCTCCTTTTTTTTAATTCACATGTTCTTGCAAAATAATTTTGCAATATTTAGAATTATTTTTATTTACACTATTATTTAATAGTGTAAATCTTCTTCTTTCATAAACTATCCAAAGTATTACTGTAACTTCATCATGTTCGGACTTGATGATAAACAAATTCAATAACTTTTAAACTATTTGACCAATTGCTTTGAAATTTAGGGTATGATTTAAGCACCAGAAGTCTCAGCATTCCGTGTAATAAGAAGGTTCTAAGTTATGTTTTACATAAGTTATGAATATTTATAAAAACTCAAAATTTATGACTTATTTGGCAATTTTCTAAGCAACAAATAAGGATAGACATATTCAGCGAACGCCATATTGAAGTTTTTTATACGATTTATGAGTTTCTTACTCTCAAATTTGTTTAAAATGCTTAACTTTTTGGTAATAGACGAAAAAAGTGAAAATTTACCGTTTTTCGATCTTCATTTGTTTATAACTATGTATATCATCAAAATCTGCTGCAGGAAACATATAGGTTATTAATATACACACTGGGCCAAAATTAACCGGCCACCTTAAAAATGGGTCATTTTTGATGTCTTAGCTATATCTCCTAAACCTGTTGTACGATTTAAGTAATTTTTTTAATATGTTATAACATTATTCCTTGACAATATCGTTATAATAATATTGTTTCTAAACAGGTAAATGTTCATTGTATACCGGGTGTACGAATCAAACTAAGTTTTTTCTTTAAAGTTTGCATCGCCCTGTGGAATATTCTACAGCATTAATAAAATATTGAAATTAAAACCTAACTATAGCCTCATGCTTTCTCAACATTTTGTTTTTTGATTAATTCGCTTATGTTGAATAATAAAAAAGTTAGGTGCTTTAACAACTAGACATGTTTTTTTTATCAATACAGGGTGTTTTTAAAAAATTTTGGCAAAGTTTAAGGGGTAATTCTGCATGAAAAAATAATGACCATTTGCTTTATAAACATATGTCCGCAAATGCTTCGTTTCCGAGATACGGGATGTTGATTTTTTTCTTACAAACTGACGATTTATTTATTGCTTCAAAACCGGTTGAGATATGCAAATACAATTTAGTGGGTTTTAAGACGTATTTATTGCACAATTTTTGGGATAAAATTAAGCATTTAATATTTACCATTGGCGCGCATACGGGTAATATGATGGCTGATATTACCCGTATGCGCGCCAATGGTGAATATTAAATTCTTAATTGTATGTTAAAAAATATGCAATAACTACGTCATAAAACCCACCAAATTGCATTTGCATATCTCAACCGGTTTTAAAGCAATAAATAAATCGTCAGTTTTTCAGAGAAAGGGCCTAGCCGGGTAAGATGGTGAAAAGTGCCCCCAACTCGATTTAAATTCCATATAGGCCACTTTTTAGCACATATAGAGGAACTCACTTTCTGAAATTTTTAGCCCCCTAGGTGGTCACGTGACCCCCTAGAGCCTAATTAGGCTTTTTAGGTTTTTATTTTTTATCTCAGCCGAATTAAGAACTAGCCAAAAACTTTATTTAAAAAGTTGTAAGTTTTAAAAAGATCTATATGAAAATTTTTTTTGAAGTTATACTTCTTTACCGGCGGTAGAGGGTGATTTTTTTATATGTTAAAACCTATCAGCCCGGCGCATGCGCATTATAACTTTGTTCTGATTGGATGTTCAAATGACATGTCAAAAATTATCCGATATGGCAGCTGTGGTTTGGAGATAAAGGTAAAGGTAAACAAATGTATAATATATTAGTTTTATTGTTGTGAGGACAGAAACAAAAAAGTTTATAATATTGTAGTGACTTTTAAATAGTTTTTAAAAGCAACAGGTACGTAATAATTGTTAATGTATCATGGGTATAAACCTACCTATTTGATCTGCCAAAATACCTAGTATGTAATACTTTTATTTATATAATTTGATTACCATCAAAATTTCTATCAATATTCACCTAATATATTGTTTTTTTACTCTATGTTTTGTTGTATTTTTTCAATTCTAAATCATTTCAATTCAAAATTAAAATAATTTGATCAATTTTCAAAATATCAAAATATCACAAGTTTAATCCGTTTAGTTAGTCGATCTTCGTAAATAATGACACATAGTGTCCATGGCTAAGCGGAGAAGGCGAATGAATTCCAATACCAACCGCTCTTATTAGCGCTGGTTCGAGTCCCAATAGAAACTTTCTTTTTTGTTTTTTTTAATACATTTTATGATTGTAAGTATATTTATTATATAATTGTATTTTCAGAAAATACGTATTTAGTTAAAAAAATTTTCGACAATTAATGTTCAGACATCATTTGTGGCTTGTTTAATGTGTTTGTGTGTGTTTTATTCTTTTATTATTTTAATTTTTGGCACTGTTCTAATAAAAATGTTTGAGAAGTAGTAAATATAAATTAGTTTAATATTTAAACAAAATATAAATAAAAAGTATATTAATTTCGTTTAAATCATATAATAGAAGTATAACTTCTTACGTGCGTACAAAGTACACACACATTCTTTTTTTTTTTTTTATTTTTTGGCGGGAAATTCGTATTTTTAAAACAATTTTAAACTTTTAAATAACTCTGAAAACAAAACTAAGACACTCGTTTTTACGAAAATCAATTATAACTTGTATTTTTGCACAATCTTTCACCCTGAATTTTTTCAGATTTTTAAAATTGGTGAAACGTACCTTTAAAAATAAAAAACCGCATTTTTTCGGTTTTTTTTTCGGTTTTTGATACAATTTTATACATATTTTTCAAAAAAGGTAACACCGTCACTAGAATAGATAAAAAACTGAAAAATAATTGGGGTTTGCTTTATAAAATTTTTTTGTAACGCCATCCATTTTCAAGATACAGGGCGTTGAAGAATACAAAATTTTACACATTTTTTACGATTTTGCTGAAACTACTGGCAACATTGTAATAAAACTTGGCGGGTTTTAAGAGGTAGTTATTGTGCATCTTTTGACATACAATTAAGGATTTGATATTCATCATTGGCGCGCATGGGGGTAATGGTCTGAACTTTTTAAAGAATAAAGATAGTACGCCACTGACATATTTTAAATTAACAATCGTTTTTGAATTCCTCGTTCAATTTGTGACAAAAAATCTATCTTCTTATTTTTTCATACGACGCACCATTTTTATTCAAAAAATAAAAGATCTCAATCCTTATAAAGCATTCAAACTTCTAGTAGTTTCTACATCTATAGTTGATTTTTTAACCAAGAGGAGTAAACTAAAAACACAGATTCACACCCAAGAAAGTTACTAGAAAAGTCACCAAATTCATCTTCTTTTTTCGTTGATCATATCAGCTTTCGATGATAATCCATACATATTATATTATACTAACACATCGCTAAAGAGTTCTAAAAACAAACGTTTTTATATAAAAGTAGACTAAAAACCTAAAAATTAAAGGAATAATGCAGAAAACACAAAAAATCGCCGATATACTTAATTAACCTATAAAATGACAGAAGTGCCAAAATTTGATAAATGTCATTAGTGTCAAAATTTATTAACAGTGGAGTAAACTTGCCTGCGGTTGGACCAATTAGAAACAAGCATTACGGCGCGGTAAATTTGAATCACTCCTCTTGGTTAAAAAACAAACAATAGTAGTTTCTACATCTCGTACATAATACATAAACTCATACATCTATTATAAAAATTAATTCGAATACTTTGGAAGCGTTAAGATATTTTATTTTTTGCAACAAAACGGCGCGTCGTATGAAAAAATGGGAAGATAAATTTTTTGTCACAAATGGAACGAGGAATTCAAAAATGATTGTTAATTTGAAATATGTCAGTGGTGTACCATCTTTTTTTCTTTAAAAAGTTCAGACCATTACCCGTATGCGCGCCAATGATGAATATAAAATTCTTAATTGTATGTCAAAAAATGCACAATAACTACCTCTTAAAACCTGCCAAATTTTATTGCAATGTTGCCAGTAGTTTCGGCAAAATCGTAAAAAATGTGTAAAATTTTGTTTTCTTCAACGCCCTGCATCTTGAAAATGGATGGCGTTACAAAAAAATTTTATTAAGCAAACCCCAATTATTTTTCATTTTTTTACCTATTCTAGTGACGGTGTTACCTTTTTTGAAAAGTATGTGTAAAATTGTACCAAAAAACGAAAAAAAAACCGAAAAAATGCGGTTTTTTATTTTTAAAGGTACGTTTCACCAATTTTAAAAATCTGAAAAGATTGTGCAAAAATACACATTATAATTGATTTTCGTAAAAACGAGTGTCTTAGTTTTTTTTTCAGTTATTTAAAAGTTTAAAATTGTTCCAAAAAATCGAATTTCCCCCCAAAAAATAATTTTTTTTTCATATAGATCTTTTTGAAACTTACAACTTTTTTAAATAAAGTTTTTGGCTAGCTCTTGACGCGGCTGAGATAAAAAATAAAAACATAAAAAGCCTAATTAGGCTCTAGGGGGGTCACGTGACCACCTAGGGGGCTAAAAATTTCAGAAAGTGAGTTCCTCTATATGTGCTAAAAAATGACCTATATGGAATTTAAATTGAGTTGGGGGAACTTTTCACCATCTTACCCGGCTAGGCCCTTTCAACACCCCCTATCTCGGAAACGAAGGATTTGCGGACATAAGTTTATAAAGCAAACTGCCATTATTTTTTCATGCAGAATTACCCCTTAAACTTTGCCAAATTTTTTTAAAAACACCCTGTATTGATAAAAATCATGCCTACTTGTTAAAGCACCTAAATTTTTTATTATCCAACATAAGCAAATGATTCAAAAAACAGAATGTTAAGAAAACATGAGGCTATAGTTAGGTTTTAATTTCAATATTTTATAAATGCTAGAATATTCCACAGGGTGCAAACTTTAAGAAAAAAACACAGGTTGACTCGTACACCCGGTATACAACGAAAATTTACATGTTTAGCAACAATATTATTATAAAGATATTGTCAAGGAATAAGGCTATAACGTATTAAAAAAAATCACTTAAATCGGACAACACGTTTAGGAGATATGACATCAAAAATGACCTATTTTTAAGGTGGCCGGTTAATTTTGGCCCAGAGTGTAGATGTCCATACTATTCAAAAAATTTGGTTTCGGCCTGGAGGGTGTTGTGTTACCAACAGGATATTTTTTTCCTTATTTTTCTGAACTAATCTTCATTTTGAGCTATCAATATTGCGTCGTCTGCGTAACAGAGAATTTTTAATTTCGTTTCCCATTCTCTATATTCTTCGTTAATTGACGATCTTTATGACTCGTACAAAATTGCACCTAATGAACTAAACTCTTGTTCTTAATGTTTATTTCTCCATTTGTAGGAGAGTCTCCACCTCCACATGAACATAAAGGATGCAGACCTTGTTGCCCTGTTCCCACCTGTCAAGACAGACATCCTCCGCCGTGTAATGTATTCTGTTCTATATGTATACCAGAATATTTATGTGATGATGGGTATATAAGGGATACAAAGAGTGGAAAATGTGTACGTCCTGAAGATTGTCCATAAAAATGATTGGAAATATGACGTTGTTTATATCAATAAACTATTGAAGTAATTTGTTTTTTTATTGAATCCTTAATCCTAATTAAACCAAACTGCTCTACCAAACTGTTATATTTTGCATTCGTCTGTTTATCATCGTCATCATTCCTCAACCTCTTGCATCCACTGTTGGATGTAGGTCTCCTCCATATTCTTTTTTTGTTCTCTATCTTGTCTCCATTCTGTATCCAATTTTCCACTGTTTTTCTCAAGTCATCCATCCTTCTTTTTGGTGGTCCACTTCGGTGTCTTTCATCTTCTCTAGATCCCCACTCTATGAGTCTTTTGGTCCACCTATTATCATTTAAACGTGCCACATTTAATTTTTACTTTTGGCTTAACAATAAATATTAGTGAATATACTAGAATAACAACTAGATCAGCAACTTGTTTAGATAACATCTTAACAAACATAGACAGTGGGATAGTTGGTTGTGGAATTGTGGACCCATGTATCTCTGATCATCTTGCTCAATTTATTAACTTAAAAATAAAATCTGAAAAAAATCATAGTGCAAATATATACACAAGACGTATAACGAGTAATGGCATACTGAAGTTAAAACATTCGTTAAAAAACGTTGACTGGCCTTTAGCTGTTTCTCTCAAAACAGCAACAGAATTAGCTCAATTTATTACTGAAATGTATCAAAAGTTAACTGAAATCAATTTTCCATTAAAAAATTGCGAACTCATAATAAAGCTCCAATTTATTGGTTTGATAATGAATTAAAACTTATGCGAGAAAATCTTTCCACAGTCAAGGTAATTGCTGACGTTCAAACGATTATAGTGAATAAGTATAAAAAGTTTAAGAAGCATTATAGATCAACAATATCATTAAAGAAAAAACTATATTATGGGTATTTCTTTTCAAACTCTGAAAATATATATCGTGACTGTTGGAGTTATAAACTACCACAGAAAAAAAGTTCAAAATAAAAAAGTTGGTCCTAGTACGATCTCATCAAACGATTTCAATAATTACTTTACATCAGTAGCTAAAAATATTAGAGGTTCTTTTAGTTCTACAAATGAAAATGTAGCTATAGATATTTTGAAAGATGTACACTCTCCTTGCCACTCTTTATTTTTACTACCTGTTACTGATATTGAAATCAGAAATGCTTTGCGTGGCTTGAAAAATTCACATTGCACAGATTTTTATTTCTTAAACAAAAAATAATTGTTGAAACTATTGATATTGTTATTGACAAATTAATTTTACTTTATAATAATTGCCTTACTGAGGGAATTTTCACAGATGTATTAACAGTAAGAAAAGTGTTACCACTATTCAAAAAGGGGTCTTTAGATGAAATTGGAAATTATCGTCCCATCTCTATCATTCCCATTTTCGGTAAAATTTTTGAAAGCATTCTTAATACTCGTTTGATAGAATATCTAGATAAACACAAAATACTTCACTGTAATCAATATGGCTTTAGAAAAAAGTGCAACACTACACAAGCTATACAGAAAATTGTGAGAGATATAGTTGACGGCTTGGAGGAAGGTCATTTCGTGTCTTTGACATTGTGTGATTTTTCTTAATAATAGCTATTCTGATTTCAACACGGTCGAATACGGGGTTCCTCAAGGTTCAATATACTAGGACCCACTTTGTTTCTTATTTATCTGAACGATCTATTTCACTACACTTTTCTTATAAAATGTGTGTGCTTTGCAGATGATACCACTCTCATAAATACTGAGATTAATCAACATAATTTTAAAATTAAAATAGATAGTGATACTCAGAAAGCAAAAAACTGGTTTTTGCATAATGGTCTGAAACTAAATGAAGACAAAAATCAGAATTTGATGTTTAGTTCTGATCGGAACTATGTACCTATGTCTTAGGAAATAGTGTTAAACTCTTAGTAATTTTCCTAGATGATAATTTGGACTGGAGTGCTCATACAGACTACTTAAGTTCTAAACGTGCTACAACTAAATTTTTGATACGCAACTTAGCTTTTATTATCCCTAAAAGTTCCCTTAAAATGATCTACTTTGCACTGTTCCATAGCCATTTAAAGTACGGAATAACTGTTTGGGGTGGCTCTTGTCACGCAGACAGAATTTTTAAATTACAAAAGAAAGTAGTGAGGACTTGCAGGAGCAGAGTATAAGGAACACTGTAAACCTTCATTTCAGAAGTTAGGTATTATGTCATTACCTTCACTCTATATATATAAGACGCTGATTGAAATTAATTCCAACAGAAGTAAGTTTAACATAAACTCCAACTTCCATGATCACCATACAAGATCGAGAGATGCTATTAGAGCACAACGTTTTAGGTTGACAAAAAGTATAAAAAACTCGACTGATCTTAGTTTGTACAATTTTTTGCCAGATGAAGTAAAGTCTTCATTTACAGTCGTTTAAAAATAAAATAAAATCACACTTTTTAAAACATTGTTTTTACACAAAGACAGAGTACTTAGGTAGGTACCGCTTTTATATAATAGTATTAGTTTGGTCAG
This sequence comes from Diabrotica virgifera virgifera, assembly GCF_917563875.1. Lineage (NCBI taxonomy): Eukaryota > Metazoa > Arthropoda > Insecta > Coleoptera > Chrysomelidae > Diabrotica > Diabrotica virgifera. Next base: position 216,323,208 of record NC_065451.1, on the reverse strand, counting down.
GGTTTTTTTTGCCGATTATTATGATTATAATCATGTTTTTATGTTTATTTCATGTCTTTACGTTTTTACATAGTGTGTTAAATTGTTTAAATTTGTTAGTACCTGTTTGTACATCCCTTCATTATCATTCATAATATATAACTTTTAAATTTTGTCAAAATTTTGTAATGTACGTATTCGTTTGACTTGTCAATATGATTAAATAAATTCTATTCTATTCATGTCCAACCCATCTCTATTTGGCTTGTGCAATTTTTTGACATCTGTCACTTTGGTTCTCTCTCTAACTATCCTATTTGGTACCATAATATATCTTCTTGTTCTTCTCAACATTGCTCTTTCCATTTTTTCTTTGGGTTATCCTCAATTTATTTGCAGAATGTTTAGTCAAAATTATGGTTTCGGAACCATATCTTATTACCGGCAGTATGCATTGGTTGTAAACTTTTTTCTTCAATCAAATCGGTAGCGTTCTTTTCAGAATATGTTACATCTCGTCAAATACTGACCATCCCAAGTCTAGACGACGCTGGATCTCACAAGTTTGATTGTCTTTTCCTATTCTAATTTCATGCCCTAAATAGATACAGCTAAAAACCGGATGTACTTACTGCCCACCTACTCTCATAACATCACATAGAACTAAATTGGTCATGAATTTTGTTTTTTGAAAGATTATGTTCAGACCTACTTGTTATATTGCCTGTTTTAGTTTTAGTTCTTCCATCATTTTGTGAGCTTCATTTAAACTCTCGACTATAATGACAATGTCATCTGCAAAGCGCAAGTAGTTCAGATATTCACCATCAATATTTATTCCTCTTTTATCGCAATCCAGTTTATTAAACACCTATTCCAGAGCTGCAGTTCCCTGTCTAATTCTGTTTTGAACTTTTGTACAACACATGTATTTCATGTCCCCCTTTCTTTTCAACTGCACATTTCCGTATACCAGTGCTGGGTGACTGAGTGTTAGACAATTAGAAAAGAAAATATAATGTCGAGATATAGAAATGAGAATACCCAGTATACAGAATCTTCCAGTGTAAAGTTCCTGAAAGGAGCAGGGTTGGTAAGCCCGGACGAGATTGAAGAAAGTTAAAGGATTTCATCATCATCAACTGTATGTCTACAATATGTTATTGGTCTTGGACTGTCCCCAAATCAATTTCCATTGCTTCTTTTACTTGGTTCTCCAATTTCGCATCTCTAATCTTTAAGGTTTTCTTATACTTAGTCTATAGAGTTTAAAGGGTAAGACAGAAGAAAGAAGATCCAGGGAATTCAATTAAAGTATAGCTTACGCTTTTGCGTATAACCATTTTCTGAGGTAGATTGGTCTTATTTCCCCCTGTTTTGGTAGTCTCCTATTCTGCGTTCCGCAGTCACTTTGCAGTGTGGGCAGCATATCCCAATATAAAACTTATGGAACCTTGCAGCTCAGTGTTGCCGGTTTTAAGAAGACGAACTTAAAAGTCCGTCTAAATAGAATATTCCAGAAGTCCAAAACATCTTGATTTGAAAATCTGTGGGTTTCATTATTTTTAAATAATTCATAGATAGGTACCATGAAAGATATATATACGATATTAAAGATATATCATTTGAATATTAATTATAATTAGCCTGTGATTAATATTATATTTAATAGTTATTTATGATATAAGTGTTAAAAGTACAATTTTAAGGCACGCATGTGAAAGTTTGCAGAATGAGCGAACCTCATTCTGCAATTCACATGAGTGCCTTAAAAATGTACTTTTAACACGTGTACTTTGTACGCACGTAAGAAGTTATATTTCTATTATATGATTTCAACGAAAAAAATATACTTTCAACAGGTTATTTGTAAAGATTAAACTAATTTTTACTTACTACTTTCCAAAAATTTTTATGAAAACAATACTAAAAATAAAAAAAGTTAGATAAGACACGGATTCGAACCAGGGACCTCTCGATCTAAGGTCGAATGCGCTACCACCGAGCTAAACTCCCTTTGCTTTGACAGCTTACAAGATTTCTCATAAATACTGACAAATTTAATAGACCAAGTGAGGTATAAAAATACTTTAAAATTTATTTAATATAAATATTAATATCTCTTGGCAACACTGTTCTTCATAAGAGTCTGTACTGAAAGGTGACCGTGGAACGCAGTATAGTACTTTTCCATACTTCTGGATTTTCTCTTTCTGAGTCTTGAGTTTCTTATTTTTATTTATGATTGAATAAATGTATTTCTTCCATATTTTGATAATCTGTTCTATTCCGAGGCAATAATCATCATCATCAAGACTTTTCATTCCGGATGGGATGTTTGTCGCTCTTAATTAAAGTTTTCTGAATCGCTTATTGCGTTGAATCACTCCGCCTTCTTCTTGTACGTTGTCAAAGTTTTTTCTATGACTTAGTTTCGTTACAATTTTCTTCCATTCATTTCAATATGTGTATAGTTCCCTTCAGTTTATCACTTTTAGGATTTTCATAGAGATAGATAGGGAAAGATACTTGACGGAACTGTTTAAAGGAAAGGAAAATTATAATCAAAACAATAACCTACCTGAATTAAGATACGAAATAGAAATCAGTTTTCAGAAAGTGGAGATAGCCATAGATTCACTCAAGAGCGGAAAGTCACCAGGACCAGACGGAATAACCAACGGGCTTCTAAAATACGGAGGAGAAAGTATAACCCGAGAGATGACAAAACTTATACAAAAACTAATCTTGCACTGCAATATACCAGACACATGGAGAAACACCATAATGATGCCAATGTTCAAGAAAGGAGACAAAGACCCCAACCATTATAGAGGTATAAATCTACTGAACACACTTCAGCTAACCACAAAAGTCCTAACCAACAAAATCAATAAACTAACAACTTTATCAGATGAACAGCAAGGATTCAGATCCGGAAGATCCTGCGTAGACGCCATATTTGTACTGAGACAAATCACAGAAAAGGTCATTGAGTACAATAAACCAGCATATCTATGTTTTATAGACCTGACAAAGGCTTTCGATCGCATCCAAGTCGAAGACGTCTTACATTTACTGTATAGAAGAAACATACCATTCAATATTATACAAACCATCGAAAACATCTATTTTCATAATCGAATACAGGCAAAGATAAATGAAAAACTAACGCAGTTTATACCAGTATAAAGCGGAGTCAGACAAGGTGACTCATTAAGCCCACTGCACTTTAATATAACAATGGACGAAATAATAGAAGCAGTATGTAAAGGTCATGGTTACAGAATGGGGAACAAAGCAATCCAAATATTATGTTATGCAGACGACGCTGCAATAATCGCCGAGGCAGAAGACGATTTCCAAAGATTAACACACATCTTCAATACAACAGCCAAGAAATACAATATAATATCAGCAGAAAAAACCAAATGTATGACATCTAAATACCCACTACGATGTAAAATCGAAATTGATGGGAAAATAATACAGCAGGAAGCAAGATTTAGATATCTGGGAATAGATATAACCAGTTACGGAGATGTTGAAGAGAAAGTACAACAACAAAGCTTAAAAGCAAGTAAAGCGGCGGGATCTCTTTATGACACAATCTGGAAGACCAAACACCTATGACAAGACACAAAAGCAAGAATCTATAAAGCAGCAATTAGACCTATATTGACATACACGGCGGATAATACAAGACCTGACACATCTAAAACGAGACGACTACTAGAAACAACAGAGATGAAAATACTCCGACAAATATCAGGGAAGAGTCTGTTGGAGAGAAGCGAAAACATAAGAAGATCATGCAATGCAAACACATCAGTAGAATTGTAGAGGATAGGATAGTACGAATAGAGTCAGCAAATGGTCGAAGAAGTATTGGCAGACCAAGAAAAAGATGGTGCGATAACTTAAATAATTTAGGAGGCTAATATTGAACAAGAAACAGGCTTTAAACTTTAAAGCCTACATACAAGAATGAAGAAGAAGGATTTTGATATCTCTCATGACCTGGTCCTCCCATCTTTCTCTGGGTCTTCCCCTTGGTCATTAAGTTTCTTACTTCCATCTAGTGATCATCTTAATCATTAGGTCGTTTTTCCTTCTCTCTATGTGTCCCAACCATCTCAGCATCTACGACTTAATGAATATATGTTCTTGCTTCTTACTATATCTTCTTGCTTCATTATGTCTCTTAGTTCCTGATTTATTCTTCTTCTCATTTCTCCATTTTCCATTCTTCGGGCCCAAGATCCGTCTGAGGATTTTCCTATCGAATATTCTTAATTTTTCTTCATCTTTTTTTGCAAGGCAATAATAAAATTTGAAAATATGGAAGTACAGTAGAACCCCGATTATACGTGTGCGGATTATACGGGCTGCGGATTATCCGTGCTATGATTTTCTATTACTTAAATTGCATTTTTGAGGTTTTATCAAAATAGCGTCACTGTAAATCACTCGACGGAAACTCTATACGCGGAGAGGGAGACTCATAATGAAAGATTTATTTTTTCTGTTGTCTTTTTATGGTAGGGCTATATGTATGGATATACGTATTACAATAAGAAATAAATGTTCGGATTATCCGTGCCAATGTCCGGTCCCGAGGAGCACGGATAATCGGGGTTCTACTGTAAATAAATTGCTGGTGTGGGAACGTAAAATCCTTCGACTAATATAATATGACCCTTATTAGTTCTGTTTTATTGTTGTGTATTTTTTAAGCTTTATTCTCCATTTGTAGGTGCTTCCAACCCTCCCCACGAACATGAAGGATGCAAGCCTTGTTGTCCTGTTTCCACCTGTCAAGTGAGAGTGCCTCCACCCTGTAGTAAATTATGTAATAATGACTTATGTATTCATGCATCTTTATGTGATACAGGGTACATAAGAGATACTAAGAGTGGAAGATGTGTACTTCCTGAAGATTGTCCATAAATTACCGAGAAATATGAAGTTATACCTACTTTATACCTACAAAATAAATATACTTTTAAAAAAATTAAATGGTTTTTATTCACTGTTTCAGTACCTTAACCTACGTTTTCATTTTTGTACCATCTAGTGCAGCGTTTCCCAACCGGTGGGTCGCGGCGAATTTCAGATGGGTCGCGGTGTGGCTCTTAAGGCCGCGTCCCACCATCAAATAATTTGATCAAACTGGTTTGAGCAAACTGAAAGTGACAGTTAGTGACGTCACATCTTGAGTGTTCATTGTGGATAATAATGAAAAATTTTAATTTTAAATAAAGTACAAACAAGTTAGACAACTCAATATAAAAAATTTGATCAAACTAGACTGATAGTGAGAGCACATATTTTTAGAATTTCAAAAAAACTGTAATTGTGACGTCACTTTGACGTACTTCCGGAGTTTGCTCAAACTGTTTGATCAAATTATTTGATGGTGAGACGCGGCCTTTACAGTAGCTGAGTAGCATACAGTGACCGTATTCCTTATTTTCATGGGTGGGCGATGGGTCGCCAATATGAAAAATCATCAGAAGGTGGGTCGCCAGACATAAAAGGTTGGGAACCACTGATCTAGTGATACCAGAATTGCTTGTTCTAGGGTTTCTAAGGGTTTTCTACGGCTATCTTCTTCAAATTCCCAAAATGACGAAGACACGCATAGAAAAATAACGTTCAGTGTGAAAATACGAAAACAAACAGCTGTCATCTTTATTATTTAATAGTTCTTGATATAAATACAATATTCCTATAATTAAATAAATTTCAAAGAAACCTAACAGTACATATCTAGTTCAACCATAAAAATTGGCAGGAAGTATGCGAAATGATACATTCATTGGGTGCCACTATAGTATGCGGTCTACCGTCGCGTTTATCCTTTAGCTTGCTGTCTACCTGTGCAGCTAAACAGCACTATAATCTTTCCTCAGAAGGATTTGACCACAATAATAAGAACCACTTGTAGGCAAAATGTTATTGCTAAGTAGTAATAAACATTTTCAGGAATATACCATAAACTTATTTCTTTACTGTTATACAAATAACACCATAAGCTTCTTGGTTAGGGTGCCTGCATGACTTTTGCTAGAAAAATTGACTGCCTTTCTCTCTTAAATTAAGTCCTACTAAATATACTGTATCGGTACACCGCACACTATAATAGAGCTATTGCACAGGTAGACCGTATCCTCGGGGTAGATCGCATAATATAGTAGCATCCTTTCATTATTATAAACTGACGGTGACGCATCAGATGTATGTCAAAATTTCATTTAATGTCTATACACTTGCAGTATTGCCAGTTGTACAAATTTGTCCAGAAATGTCTGCAAATTGAACTAATGGTGGTCGTGAATAGAAAGTCCGACAGAAAGTCATTTCTAAATACTTTGGTGATACATATGACACATCATCGGCAAAACACCGGATTGCAGCACGATGTGGAAATAACCCTTCTCTTATTCATGAAGAAAAATGACTACAAGGAGACACAAGGACAGAATAATCGATGATTGACAAAATGGACGATTGATGCAGATTCTCAGAAACTAAAGTTGTGACGAGAAGATCAGAGGGAAATACACTACGAACATATAACGAAAATGTTAAGTTGCTTGACTAGCTTAGTAGTTCACCAGACCTAAATATCACCGGATGCTACATATGCCGGATTAAACATCTGGTTAGTTTTGTTACATGGCAAGGTAACCTGAATTTTGAAGGCTGATACGAACGATCACATAGAGATGTGATAAATAGAGCAAATGCCGTTCGTGAGCTATTAAAATAGGAAAGATTTCATACCTAGGACATGTTCCTAGAGGAGATCAATACAGAATCCGCCAGCTCATGTTGAAAGTTAAAATTGAGGGGCATAGAGGAATTGGAAGAAAGCAGATGTCATGGCTTGAGAACATTCGCGATTGGACAAGAATACGTGGTGCCGAACAGCTATTCGATTAGCTAAGACAGTGATTACTGCCAATGTAATTACCAAGGTTAGTGAAAATAGAAATAATGAGGGATAATTACTAAAGATAAAATGGCTATACAGGCTGAAACATGAGGTCTTCTTAGACGGATGAATTAAACAAAACAACACAATCGTCATTATACAGGGTGTTTCATTGGGAAAGTAACATACGTTAACTGTAGAAAGAGGACACTTGGGTGGTCTAAAAAATACCATACTTGATGGGTCTTACTTCATTAATAACAAAGATACTGGGTGTTTTATCTATTTTGCCATTTTCTTATTTGGTTCATAACTTTTTAACCACACTGTATATTTATTTTATATTTGGCACGCAAATATTATTTAAGGTGTACAGTCAACTAATTTATTTAAAATTGTAAAAAATCCAGGTCCGGATTACAAAATATTGCAAAAATTTTCCGACCCAAAAACAACACCCTGTACATTGAATTTTTTTAAAATAGATTTTGATTTGAAAAGAGGATGAAAAACTAAGTTTAGTGGTATACTTTGCATTTTTGGCAAATTGACTTTTCTGGTCAAATTTTGAATTTGAATTCTGAAATTATGTGAATTGCGAAAGCTCGAAGTAGAAAAAAAATTGAAATACGACTTACAACTTGCTAACCATACTTTATTTTGATTTTATATTTATCACTGAATATTCTTTAAGGTGTCCAATCATTTAATTTATTTACAATTATAAAAAAATCCAGGGCCGGATTAAAAAATATTTGGGCCGACCCAAAAGCAACACCCTGTACATTGAATTCTTTTAAAATAGATTTTTCATTGAAAAGAGGATGAAAAACTAAAGTTAGTGGTATACTTTGAATTTTCGGCAAAATGATTTTTCCGGCAAAATTAAACTGTGACTTAATTTTAATTAATGCTATTATTTATTCTAAATTGGTTAAATGTTCACATTTTAGTGTTTTTTTTTATTATGGCGACAAATAATTCATAACAAATATTCACCTTTAATCAATGAATAAATAATAAAGTGTCCACAAAAAATACATAACTTTAATCAACGAACTATCTTACAAATTAAAAAAAAAAAAAATTTCCAAAAAATAACTTATCAAAATTATAGTAATTGTTCAAAATGGCCACCATCAAAATTATAGTAATTGTTCAAAATGGTCAAAGTCTTGCTCTTTTTGTTATTTGTCTGACTGACTTCCTAATATCGTCAGGGTTATTCTTCATTTATTGGAAGGCGTCTCGAATCCGCTCAAAAAGTTCTTCTCTACTATTTATTTCCTCGTTCGAAATTTTGGATATTAGATATCCAAAAGTTATTTTTCAGCAACTTTCTCTGTTTTTCTTTTAATATTTAAGATAGTTCGTTGACTAAAGTTATGTATTTTTTGTGGCCTCTGTATTATTTATTTATTAATTAAAGGTGAATATTTGTTATGGAATTATTTGTCAACATAATAAAAAAATACTAAAATGTTAACATTTTAACAATTTACATTAAATAATGCTATTAATTAAAATTAGTCCCATTTTAATTTTTTTTACTTCGAGTTCTTGCAAGTCACATAATTTCAGAATTCAAATTCAAAATTTTGCCGGAAAAATCATTTTGCCGAAAATTCAAAGTATACCACTAGATTTAGTTTTTCATCCTCTTTTCAATGAAAAATCTATTTTAAAAAAATTCAATGTACAGGGTGTTGCTTTTGGGTCGGAACATTTTTCCAATATTTTTTAATCCGGCCCTGGATTTTTTTATAATTGTAAATAAATTAAATGATTGGACACCTTAAAGAATATTCAGTGATAAATATAAAATAAAAATAAAGTATGGTTAGCAAGTTGTAAGTCGTATTTCAATTTTTTTTCTACTTCGAGCTTTCGCAATTCACATAATTTCAGAATTCAAATTCAAAATTTGACCAGAAAAGTCATTTTGCCAATAATTCAAAGTATACCACTAAATTTAGTTTTTCATCCTCTTTTCAAATGCAAAATCTATTTTAAAAAAATTAAATGTACAGGGTGTTGTTTTTGGGTCGGAAAATTTTTGCAATATTTTTTAATCCAGACCTGGATTTTTTACAATTTTAAATAAATTAGTTGACTGTACACCTTAAATAATATTTGCGTGCCAAATATAAAATAAATATACAGTGTGGTTAAAAAGTTATGAACCAAATAAGAAAATGGCAAAATAGATAAAACACCCAGTATCTTTGTTATTAATGAAGTAAGACCCATTAAGTATGGTATTTTTGAGACCAACCAAGTGTCCTCTTTCTACAGTTAACGTATGTTACTTTCAAAATGAAACACCCTGTATTAAAAATACTCACGCTTGGAAACCTTCGGCCACATTATGAGACAACCTTAAGGTGATACAGTAGCGATCAACAGGTAGCCAAAACGCGTTCCAAGATTGCGGCTGTAATTTTGAATATTTTTTCGAGATATTTGGCACACTTATTCGTAATATAATAAAGATTGGCGGTACAGAGCCCAATGTGAAAAATATATTAATATGTGGAAATTACTCTGTAATTAAATACAATATTAAAAAAACGAGCCTGTACCGCCATTAAGAAGAACAAAAAAATACACTTTCTTCGAATAAACTTTTTTATCCGATGCCTAGATTTTGTGTCATTTTGGAACTACTAAAATTTTTTATTTAAGAGGAAACAGTAGCGATCAACAGGTAGTCAAAACGCGTTCCAAGATTCCGGCTGTAATTTTGAATATTTTTTCGAGATATTTGGCACACTTATTTGTAATATAATAAAGAATGGCGGTACAGAGCCAAATTTAAAAAATATATTAATATGTGGAAATTACTCTGTAATTAAATATAATATTAAAAAAACGAGCCTGTACCGCCATTAAGAAGAACAAAAAAATACACTTTCTTCAAATAAACTTTTTTATCCGATGCCTAGATTTTGTGTCATTTTGGAACTACTAAATTTTTTTATTTAATCAGTAGTTCCAAAATGACACAAAATCTAGGCATCGGATAAAAAAGTTTATTTGAAGAAAGTGTATTTTTTTGTTCTTCTTAATGGCGGTACAGGCTCGTTTTTTTAATATTGTATTTAATTACAGCGTAATTTCCACATATTAATATATTTTTCAAATTGGGCTCTGTACCGCCATTCTTTATTATATTACGAATACGTGTGCCAAATATCTCGAAAAAATATTCAAAATTACAGCCGCAATCTTGGAACGCGTTTTGGCTACCTGTTGATCGCTACTGTATCACCTTAATTAGTAGTTCCAAAATGACACAAAATCTAGGCATCGGATAAAAAAGTTTATTCGAAGAAAGTGTATTTTTTTGTTCTTCTTAATGGCGGTACAGGCTCGTTTTTTTAATATTGTATTTAATTACAGAGTAATTTCCACATATTAATATATTTTTCAAATTGGGCTCTGTACCGCCAATCTTTATTATATTACGAATAAGTGTGCCAAATATCTCGAAAAAATATTCAAAATTACAGTCGCAATCTTGAAACGCGTTTTGGCTACCTGTTGATCGCTACTGTATCACCTTAAATTTGAACTTTTTCAGTTGATCTTGCGGGAAAACGTATCCCTGACAAAAGAAGAAGTAAATGCCTTAAAAACTTAAGAGAATGCTACTGAAAATACACCACATTATATTTGGAGCTGTTATCAATAAAATCAAGAGTGATATTCAGCGTGATATTGGTTATGGAATATAAATCTATACATTTTGAAGAATATCAACCACAACCTCACTACTACAGGATACTAGAAGTTATGTCGTATTTATTATTTGACATTGATGTTGTTTGAAACAATCAAGAACTGTGAGGAATAAGTATATTTGGGAAAAACAATCAACAAGATTGGGCGCACCGAAAAAGAGATAGAGCAAAGGATAGTGAAAGGAAAAAGGGTGATTGGATGCCTAAACCCGATGCTATGGTCAAAATAACTATCGAATCAAAGAAAACATCTCATCTTTAAAAGTATAGTGCTCTATGAATGCGAAACATGGCAACTTATTAAATCCCTTGAACGACGCCTACTTGCAATGGATATGGACTTCTGGAGAAGATCGGCTAGAAAATCAAGACTTGAAAGAATACAAAATGACCAAATCAGAAACATAATGGGAGTCAAGTCAACCATCATGGACGAAATTCAAAGGAGACAACTGATCTGGTATGGTCATGTAGAAAGAATGGACGACGACAGACTGCCAAAACAAATTCTAAAATGGGCACCAAGGGAAAGAAGGAAGAGAGGAAGGCCGAGACAATCCTGACTAGGCGGCATTCAGAAGGCAATGTCGGAAAGGAATCTTCACCCTGGCGGGATAATAATTATAACATTGATGTTGTATATTCGTCTAGTTCTGTTAAGGAGCAGTTTGTTAGCTCTGCAACGAATAAATGACAGAGTCACAACGTCAGTTTTGTAGTCATCACCGCTTATTTATAATAAAGAAAGTATTCAACCTAATAATAAATAACAAAAATCAACTAGAACATTTAAAAGTTTGGTTTAAGTTAGGTCTAAGACGCCCACGTTAGTGTGATGTTATATTTTTTCGACAAGACACTTCCAAGTAAGACTTGATTGAACTACATTTAAGTATTGTTTAAAAAAAACTAAACTTTCTAAACTATTTGTTAATTTAGTTAAAAAAATACCTTTAAGACCTCATTCTAAATGAAAAACATCGTCCTGGTCCCTCTAGTGCAGTCACTGAAGGTTTTCACCTCCGATTTCGTTGAACCTCCATCGATTTTCATGAAAATTGGTGAGCAATTAGAGGATACCTCAAGGAACAAAGGTGACATGATGCCAACTTGCGTTTTTACCCTGGGGGTGGATGCCACCCCTTCTCGGGGGTGAAAATTATTTTATTAAAAATAATACCACAAGTCGATAGAGGGACAAATTATAAGCAAAATTTGTTATATAAAGGTATTACAATAAATCAACACTTTTTGAGTTATTAAAGACCAAAGATTTTATTTTTTTCGTAAAAAAATGCATGTTTTAAATCGGTATAAAAAAGTTGTTTTTACTGAAATTGAAGATAATAAAAAATTGAATACATTCCTCACATAAAAAACTAAACTAATGTTAGTTCAAAGTGAGTTATTGGCAATTGAATGTGTATTTTTTTCGACGAGTACTCAAATCTAAGTATTCAAGCTTAAATAACGGGAAAACGATGCAATGTATAAAATATTCCTGCAAAACATTTGTCAAAGTACTTCGAAATACCTATCAAATGAGCTTCAGAACAAGGTAATAGCGTCAAAATTAAGTAAGTTATAATGAAAATAAAATGACCGTTTCAAATTTTTTAGGAAAAAGTGAAAAATAGAACATACGCCATTTCCACAAAAATTAAAATTTATAGTAATCCTTACAAGAACTTCTTTATATTAGCATTAGTAATGTTTTCGATAATTTTGGCCGGTTTAGAAGGCATATTTTTGAAAAAAAAGATATAATTTTAAAAAATCATAATTTTTAAAATTATTGTAATTCTCATATTCTTTTGATAATACTCCAAAAATACTCAATATACGTAAAAAATTATATATAACCAAATTTTAGTTTTTTCTGTGCCAAATATTTTACCTGTTTTACTATTTCTATAGAGTAAAAATACCCGAGGTATAAACGTTTAAATCTTAAATTTTGCTGTGGGAACCATGCAACAGGAGCCATGCAACCTTTTATTTTTAAAAAAGTAAGGGGTTTAAAAGATTAGGTTCAACGTGCTTAAATAGCACTTGGAATTAACTTTCAAACAGTTTTTAGATGAACCTGATATCGTCAACACGAACGGAGTTATTAAAAGAAACAATAAAATTTTTTGGAAAAATTTTTAAAAGATAAATTTTGAAAAAATTTTGGAGCATGAATTTTAACGCCATCTACATGTTCGGGGGCTCACTTGATAGATATTTTTAAGTACTTTGACAAATGTTTAATAAGTTTATGTTATAGAATGCATCAATGCCCCGTTATTTCAGCTTGAATACTAAGAGTTTTTTACTCGCTGAAAAAAATATACATTCAATTACCTATAACTCATTTTTAGTTAACATTAAAAGGTTTTTATAGTAAGGGGTTTATTTAATTATTTATTAGCTTTAATTTTGATAATAATAACTTTTTTGCAAAAACTTACACTTTTTGAGTTATTGATGAAAAATTGGTTAAAAACATGCATTTTTCTAAAGAAAAATTAAAATCTTTGATCTTTAATAACTTAAAAAGTTTGGATTTATTTTAATAACTTTATATAACAAATTTTGCTTGAAATTTGTCCCTCTATCGAATTATGGGTTATTTTTAATAAAATAATTTTCACCCCCGAGAAGGGATGGCATCCATCCCCAGGGCAAAAGCGCAAGTTGGCACCATGTCACCTTTGTTCCTTGAGATACCCTCTAACCACTCACCAATTTTCATGCAAATCGATGGAGGTTCAACGAAATCGGAGGTAATAGCTCATATCCACCTTCAGTGACTCCACTACTCCCCTTGTATCTTTCTTTCTTTGGGTGTCCGTACTATCACCAATACTTTTCAACCTATACACAAATGGTTAACCAATACCAACATTTAGTAGATACTTCTTATACGCAGACGACTTAAGCGCCACAGCTCAAGGTTCAATCTTTGAAGAGGTCGAACAAACATTGGAAGCTGCACTGAATTTATGTCCAATTATTATAAGGAAAATTCGTTAAGACCAAATCCAACCAAAACTCACGTCTTTGCTTTTCAGCTTCAGTCCCCACTGACCAAAAGGAAACAACTCAATTCATCTGGAATAACACTTTGCTAGAGCACACCGAAAAGTCAATATACCATAAAGTCAAACTAGACTGCTCATTAATATACATATTCTACTGTGAAAAAAAAACGAAAGAAGGTGAATGCGCTCAAAAATCTTTTAAGAAATAGTAAATGGGGCGCCAAACCCACAGTACTCAGAACAACAGATTAGGCGCTATGCTTCTCAACATCGGAATACGCATGTCGCGCATGGAAGAGATCTTCGCACACCAAGAAAGTAAATGCCCAAAAATAAATACAGATATCTTCCTTGTAATGTTGACCAAGAACTTCAATGGAAAAAATTATTATAGATATAAAAAATGTGACACTCAAATGTAGAACACTGCAATTAGATGGAATTTTCAAGCTACCATTACCGATGATGTATTTGTGACTGATGTGGTACGTCGAAAGAAACAAACATAAAACATCTTTCACTTTAAATACCGTGTAAATCAATTGAATCACTAGAGATTCCGAGTCAATCAAGTCTTACTTTGGAAATGTATTTTCCTAATGAATACTGGTGAACTTATATACTTTTTATTGATGATTTATAGGCAACTCGTTAAATTAAGCTCTTTATATTAATTTCTAGGAACGATCTACAGTCTGATTTTAGTAATTAACAGATGTCTTCGTGTTATAGTAACAGGAACACATTTAACGATACTACAACTGTATTACCAACAAACAGTAATGACTCATTGGGCGCCACACAATATTTTTAAAAAACTGGAAGCGATTCGGCCTACAAAGGAATGGTATAGGCACAGAATAGAAAACAAGTTCTTTATTCTTTATTCTGTGGTATAGGTGGGTAAAACAGCTATTTCTAATGATTCGATTTGATTCCGTTCCAAAGTAACCGTTCCGTGGATGGATCCGTTCCAAAAGATCCGATCAGTAAATGAAATAGACTTCGATTTATATTAAAAAACGACGGTTAAAACCTATTGACGTGTTCAGAACCTGGCTATTAATTATAATTCTTTAAAATGCGGCTGTCTTGTCTGGGCGGGACACAATCAAAGATGCACACTGACACTACTGTTTGTTGTTACACAGTTTTGCTACAATAATTTAGTTAAGTGCTAAAGAACAGTGGATTTTTGTAACGCCGAACTCCAATAGTTTTATAATAATGTGAAAGGTGTAGAGATTTACTATAATTTTTAAATTTCTAGGAAAGCGTTGTCAATTGCTTAGAAACTTCATGCCTGCAGTTTATTACCAAAAGCGTGCAGCAGTCTTTACTGTATTGTCACTCTATCACTTTAGTTGATGTGGCAACGCTGTCTCAATTTTGTATCTGTCATCTGTCTCCAACATTACTGTGCCAGTGAGAACTGAGTATGATGCAAGAAAATTAGAAGTAATGGAAATGAAACTCACCTGCAACAATGTGTAATATTACTGCAGTAAAATAGACTGGATTATATCTCACAAGACCCTTACCTGTGACAATAATAACAAAGGGAGCCGAAACCACTGAAAAAGCTATAACTAGTGCACTAAAGAAAGCCAAAAACAAAGAAGCACATCAGAAAACGTAAAAATGGATCTGCTGAAATATGGAAGCGCAAGCATGGTATTCTTTATACCAGTGTTGTTTAATAAAATAGAAGCAGGAGTATACATGTCCTCCATTTTCAAAAAAGATGACAAAAGGTCAACAAATAACTATAGAAGGATCAGTGTAATGCATTCAATAGCAAGAATCTTCCACAATTATAAAAGAAACGATAGAACAACACATGGACCATTATGGAGAAGAATAAGCCGGATTCAGAAAAGCCAGATCATGTCTAGATAAATATATCCATCATGAGGCAAGTGATAGAAAACGAAGAAAAAAATATTGAAACAGTTATGACCTTCAAGCACTTAGAGAAAGCATACGATAGCGTGCGAAGGAAAGAACTATGGGAAGCAATGAGAAGAATGCACGTTAGAGAGAAATGGGTGACCAAAAACATTTTTGGACTTTATGAAGCGCAAATCCGTCGAACTTTTGGCGTCGATCGGTAACCACTGGAGCCACCTGGATCTATTTGTACACACCATGGAGCAGAATGAACGCATGTCAGTATACTGAAGCCGGCAAAAGTACTCTAAGTTGATAAATGGGTTGGAAAGGCCATGAGGGAAGGTATTTTGGAATTGCAAAGGCATAATTTTAATTGGCTTCCTTGAAATCTTGAAAATGATAAAACTATCAATAGTCAATATTCTTGTGCATTAATGGATACACTGAAGCAGTAATTATGTGAGATATGGTCATATATGCAGAAGAAAAGTATTGTCTTCCCAAAACAATGCACTGAGGGTTGACAAAGGCAAGAATTTATAAATTGGGCTTCGAATTGCTTTCCCATCCGGCATATTCTCCCGATTTGGTTCCCTCTGATTATTATGTATTCTCAAATCTGAAGAGATGGCTAGTAAATAACAAATTCAGCTCGAACGAAGAGCTAATTGACGAAACAAACACCTATTTTGCAGAACTTCTAGAATCTTATTATTCGAACGGCATAAAGAAGTTGCAAAATCACTGGAATCATTGAGCTAAAAAGGAGACTATATCGAATAAAATAAAAGAATTTTCAGGAAAAACATCTAGGTGTAACATTTTAAGAAAACGTATTTTTGCGATCTTCAAAGAAAACTGATGTGGTGTACTAAGTACAAATTTTTTGAAAATTACCTTTAGTTTATAAAAACAAATTGCTGTATCTTTCAGAACCCAATACAGGCCAAAATAGAAGAATGCTTAAAATAAAGTTAGATGGAAGAAACATATAAACAAGCAGAGTAGAAAAAAAGTTCTAGATCTACAAAAAATGAGACACTCTTTAAGGCAATGTAAGAAAAGCAAGTTCGTTGACTGTATAAATCAATATTCAACAAAAACCAAGCAATTTACAAGAAATAAAATACTTACCAAACACGACAGAATGGACAGCACCTGATAATACTATCTAGTAATGTGGAAAAGTGTTTATTTTTCAAATTAATTTAATCAAAGTTTTTCCATTTAGTCCAGAAAACCACTGCGCATCCGCTAGGAAAAATATTCTAATTCGGATTTTTTGCACAATCTTACTCAAAAAGGACCCCTTTTAACAAATTTGCATATTGCCAGGACCAAAAGTTGGTCAAAAATTTTTAAAACGTTTTTTTTTTGTTTTTTCTCTAAAATTATTTTGTTTGCATGGAACAAATTTTTTTTAGGTTTTTTGGATCATTCCAAACAGAAAAGGTCTTTAGTGACTTTTCTCTAAAGTTGATAGTTTTTGACATATAAGCGACTAAAAATTGAAAAATTGCGAAATCGGCCATTTTTAACCCTCAAAAACTAAGTGAAAAACTGAAAATTTGAATGTTACCAAGGCAGGTAGATATTCTTTAAACATCGATTGATGAAATCCCGAAGAGTTTTTTGCAATACAATATCAAAAACCCCTTTGTTTTTTAATTGCCAATCAAGCGTGCGCGACACTATTTTCCACCGTTGCATGTAGTGTATGCAGTATGCAGTATGGTGCAAATGAAAGGAATAAATTCGTTATTTCGTAAACCGGCGAGTTTAAGGAAAAATCCCGAAACAGGTCGATTTTTATTTTTAAGTTATGATATTGTGACATATATGATATACTAGTGACGTCATCCATCTGGGCTTATATGTCAAAAACTATCAACTCTAGAGAAAAGTCACTAAAGACCTTTTCTGTTTGGAATGATCCAAATAATCTAAAAAAATTTTGTTCCATGCAAAAAAAAATAATTTTAGGAAAAAAACAAAAAAAAAACGTTTAAAAAATTTTTTACCAACTTTTGGTCCTGGCAACATGCAAATTTGTTAAAAGGGGTCCTTTTTGAGTAAGATTGTGCAAAAAATCCGAATTAGAATATTTTTCCTAGCGGATGCGCAGTGGCTTTCTGGACTAATTTATAATACCGTGTGTTTACTTTTAAATTAGATATAGTAGTACACCCAATACATGGCAACACTGCTTCCCCGCTTCCTACACTCGAGCAGCGCAAATTTATTCAGTCATTCGACAATTTTACACGGCAATGCAACTCATTCTCGTAAGCAATGTTGCCGATTTTAGCGTTTCCTTCAGTCGCGTATCTCTAACCGAAAACTAAACGTATGGTATAAGAAGTCTTACATGCAATTCCTTAACTACATTCACTTTTATGCTTAGTATTACTTACCCTGTAGTTTTTCTTATCAGGATCGGCTACTAAGGACACTTGCAGTCAAGTTTCATCATCATCATGCTTGTAAAATATTATTTACTACATATAAGTCTCGTATTTAACAAATATGTTTGTATTCCAATGCAGTTTCTCTACAGTTCCTCCAGTAAGTGATATTTGTTCTGGAAGATCTTCAAAATATTGGGTACCTCTTCAATCGAACTTCTGCTACCCATTGCTCAGAGAACCCAAAAATCATTCTTTCTTATAAATCAACGCAGCATAATAATAATTATTTCTCTAAACAACAAAAATATTGATTTGTTGTACGATCTGTGGACTGATCAAGAATTTATCACTTTACTCATGTAAAAAAGTCGATTTTTACGAGGGTAAAGCAAAAAATTTGAATGTTTCTTTTTTTGAGTTAAAGGAACATCCATAAACGTAGTAAAAAATTTGGACTTTTTAATACTAATATTTAAAAAAATATTATTTATAGAGACAATAACGACAAATTGAAATACACCAAACGACATGACATTGGATGTGCAATCATGACCCCCTCCCCCTGTCGTATACCATTGTAATAAGCAAAGTTCCCCCTCTTCAATACGACGTAGTTTACGGATGTTCCGTAACTCGTCAGCACTTACCTTATACCTCCAATTTTCTCGATCAAGCAGAAAAAAATGACCGTAAAATATTATTGGTTTTATTATTTACCAAATATTAAATATTAACAATGAAATACGCAGAATATTTTATTGATTAATGTTCATAAAAATACCCATTCACTAGAAAATAAGCCGGCTCGGGACTTGTTAACTATCTGCTGCCTTTCTAACGTTCTGTTTCTATTCATACCAAAACGGTGTATGTAAAATATAGTTATAAATTGGCATCTCGTAAAAACAATGTTCTCCCACACGATTTATTACACGTTATACTTTATTTTTTGCTAATGTATGCTTTAAATGATAGCGTGATCAGTATTACTTCACAATACACAGTTCAAACGCAGATAAAACTACCAATAAACAGATTGAGGCGTTCGAAATGGGGGTGCATCCAACATGTATCAATATAGAGAAGAGTTCATTAAGTATGGAGAGATAAAGATCTACTTTAACTAGAAATGTATCAAGAAGAGATATTATGTCACATAATAATCCAAAATCCTTATATTTAACGATAACAAATTCCGTTTCTGCGAAACGGTAGTACCTTATAATTCATATTTTATAGGAACACTTAACGTGAATTTTTGAAGACTGGGCATCGGACAGGGAAGTAAAATGTCGCATTGAGTAAGCACGACAAGCTTTCGTCAAATTCAGGAAGGTACTGACCTGTTCAGAGTTCGATCTTCAACTGAGACTAAGGTTTACTAAGTGCTACGTGTGGTTGGTGCTACTATATGGCGTAGAGGGCTGGACACTCAAAACGAGGGATATAAACAGATTAGAAGCCTTCGAAATGTGGCTTTATCGCCGTATCCTAAAGATACCATGGACGGCGAAAGTCACAAATGCAGATGTCCTTAAGAGAATCAACCAAGAACGTCAACTTTTTGAAATTATCAAGAAAAGGAAAATGGAGTATCTGGGTCACATCATGCGAAACGAAAAACACCAGTTACTTACTTATAATCGAGGGTAAAATTGAAGGCAAGAGAGGAATAGGACGCAAGAAAATGTCCTGGCTCCGAAACATAAGGCAATGGACAGAGATTAACAACATACAATCTCTGATACACATTGCAAGAAACAGAGTTAATGGAAAATGTGATCGCTAACATCCGTTAGTGGATTTTCATCTGAAGAAGAAGATGGAACACTTAAGCAATATAGCTCGTTAAAAATCGATTTTTTACTAGGAATGTATTAATAAGGTTCCATATTTTTTCAAAATTCAAACAGAAAATATTAAGACAAAAATCAAATCACCGACCAACAGAAATCGCAGCATTAGATGTTGAATGAGATGTTGCCTCTATATTATACTATTAAGCATTAGATGTAGAAAGTGTTTTTCGGAATTAGTGAATCTTATTCGGTTAAAGGCATTCCCAGAAAATAAGAAGACAATATATTGGTTTTTCTACCGTTTAGTTAGACATTTGTAAACATTTGACGTTGAACTTTCTATTGTACGGTATACCACGAAACAATGAAAAGATTTAGACAAAGAGTAGGTTTAGTGAATAATCATCGGGGATCGGTAATTATCCTTTTTTCCGTAGAAATTGAAAATGTTTAGTATGTTTACTAAGAATGACTTACGGATTATTGGATAGTAGAAAGTTGTTTTTTTTTTTGAGAAGACAGTAAAATTTGTTTGGATAGAGATACGTCCTGATTGGTTCACTAAAAACGAAGTGGGAGATTTAATGATTTGGATGGAGTTTTGCCAGGAGAGTAGAGGGCATTGTGAATTGAATACCGGGCGAGTACACTACAGTTTCTGCTGAAACGACGTTGCTAATTAGTCAGGTTTTAAAAAAAGTATATGTTGTGAAAAGTTGTATTTGTGTTTGGTGGAAAGAGTTCCAACTGTGGTACCAGACAGAAGAAATAACTGACATGCTGTAAGTAATAAACAGATGTATAGTTTTATACTGGACCAAGTCGATTAGTTGAGATATCCTTGTGTCTGGAGAGGAGTTTATTCATGTAGTTAAGATTTGGAGCAGAGGAGTTAGCAGGAGTATTTGGAAGATTATACTCCAGGATATTAAGAAATGAAATAGAACAATAAATTCAAGGAAAGCAAGCTGAAGAACAAGCTGGTTTTCGTGCGGGACGTTCAAAGGTAGACAATCTCTTCAATTTAAAAATAGCACTAGAAAAAAGAATACAGAGAAATCAGGAAACCCACTTCGCTCTTATCGACCTAGAAAAGGCCTATGATAGTGTCCCCATAATAGAACTATGGAAGTCAATTAAAGACATCGGTATCGATGGAAAACTCATACAAGCAACTAAAATGTTATATGAGACCACTAACACCAGAATCAAAAACGGCAAACTGAGGCATTTAATACTTTAAAAGGCCTCCGACAAGGATGTTGTCTATATCCCACTCTCTTTAAAATATACCTTCACCAATCCTTACAGAGGTGGACAAAAGCAGTAAAACCGATGGGGCTGAAAGTGGGAGACGACTCCCTATTTACATTATACTTTGCGGACGACCAAGTTGTTATAGCCCAAGATCAAGATGACTTAAGTATATGATACGGAAGCTAAATGAACATTACCAACAGGCAGGATTAGTAATAAATATGGGCAAATCAAAATACTTCATAGTGGGAAACGAAGACATTGAAAACTTACCATTGAAACAAGGACATATTGTTGGTATGAAACAATGCAAATATTTGGGAGCTATATTTAACAAACGAGGAAATAGTGAAGATGAAATACAACACAGGATCAATAAAGGTAGAAGCATCACTAGATCCCTCAATTCAATTTTATGGGACAAATATATCAGGAAGGAAACAAAAAGAAGAATATATGAAAGTATAATGAAGAATATATGAAAGAATAATCTACGGTGCAGAAGTTTGGGACATAAGTGCAGGAAATAAAAAGAAGCTACTTAGTACAGAAATGGACTTTTTGAGGAGAAGTTGACAGGTTTCGAGATTAGAACATGTAAGAAATGAAAAAATTAGAGAACATATGAAGGTGGAAAAAACTATAATAGACTATATTGAAAAGAGACAGCTGACATGGTTCGGTCACATTAAAAGAATGGATGAGACTCGTTGGCAGAGAACAATATTAGAGTGAGTCCCACCGGAAAAAAGAAAAAGAGAACGACCACGGAGAAGCTGGAGCGACAATATTCAGGAGACAATGGATTCGAGATGAAGATATGTGTTACGATAGAAAAAATTGGAAGCTGGGTATGGAGAGGCGGCGACAGCCATAGAAATCTATTATATATATATATATATATATATATATATATATATATATATATATATATATAAATAGCTTCACATAGCCGAGATCTCTTAAACAGTTGAAGGAAAAAGACCGAGGGTAAGATCTCTAAGTCGTTGGGTGGATCAAACAAAAACACTGATCAACTGAGGAATTCAAGACTAGGAACAACTACTCCAGAACAGAGAAATGGTGTCTCCACATCTCTATAAGGGATTAAGGATCGGGGAGGAGGAAGAAACAGACCTCCATGACATTAGAAGTCAGAGATACAATTTTATTGTACGTTGAAATACTTTCTGCGCAGAAAAACATGTATATGTGATAATTATACTGTAATACAATTCTTTTAAACATAACACGCGCCATTTTGTGTATTATTCTCTTGAATTTCCGCAGATCGGCTATAATTTACTTATCGAACAGTTAAAGTTTCATTGAAAGAGGGCTAGACAAAGTTTTTGATTGATAAATGAATTAAAATCGTAATAGCAATAATCGTGTGGGTATAAATTGCTTAGTTCAATTACATCTAGTTGACTTTTGCAAATTAAAATGGGTAGCAAGTAAAAATAATATTGACAAAGTACAGTATCAGTATCAGTATCTTTAATGGCCCGGTATCGGTTTCAGCTCCTTGATTTGCCTTATTAGATACGCCTTTTCGTCGTTGAACTGCTCGTCTTCTGCTCGATCCGTGTGGAACCGCATCAGAAATTCTACGAGTTTTTCTTGATTCCGTAATAAAATGTCTAAAATTGGTTTAGGTTTATTTGGATTGGCAACGAATACCTGAAAACGTATGCAAGTGTTAATAAAGGGCGCACAACTTTAAAAAAAATCGTTTTTAAAACTTCTTAAAGCTTAAAGTTCCTAAAAAATAATCGACTAACCAAATATTTTCATATAGTGAGTTTTATATATGGAAGGGTCATCAATGCCGACGATATTATGGTGGTGTTTACATTGTTTTCAGATCTTCCGTTTTTCTGACAATCTAATGAACTTTCTTATTTCAAAGGGAACACCCTGTATATTTTTTGTGTTTTGAACTCCTTAATAAGTGTTGATTATTTTTCATGTTGTGTTTCCTATACATATAATAATATGCCATAGTTTCGGAGTTATTGCTATATTTGTTTAAATAATGTTCTTGATACAAATGAATTTTTTCGACCCGGACAGATATTTTAGGTTTTTTGGACCATTCGGAACAAAAAAGTTCAAACCTTATCTATCAGTTCTTGATATGTATTTTGGGCTTATTTCATTCTAAAACATTGTTTTTTTAGTTAATCGCCCCTCCTCTCTTAAGCGCTTCATTAACAATTAAAAACAATTAGAATAAAACATGCTAAAAATTGTTATCGGGGGCTGATAGAAGGTTTAAACTTGAATTTCAGTACTACGTAAGTTCGAAAATAATATTTTTTACTTGTGCTTTTCAACCCTGAAAAGTGTCATTTTTCGTTTTGTTAACTCGAAAACGATCAATTTTAGAGAAAAATTAAAACAGGCCTCTTTTGTTCCGAATGATCCAAAAAAACCTAAAATAGTAACTGAATATTCCGAATTTCTTTAATGGCATGACATTAGTCATTCAGCCAATTGCAATAGATTCTCCAGTCGGACAAATACACAATTACATTCCTAATGATTTGTAGCGGCAAGCAACAATTACTATTTTTTAATTACTAATTTTTAATAACTTTTCTCCTTAAACGAAATAATAATACGCCTCATTTAAAATTTACATTTTTTTCCACTCATAATATACAAAACCATATTTATATTATTACCTAAACATCTTTTCAGTTTTATGTATAGGAAACGAAATACCGTTTCTAATCACATCATCCAGACCGAGCAAAAATCAGTTTTAAATGCATTCAAATATGAAACCATAATATGATGACTAAATTAATGAGTTCAGTCAGTCACATTTTAGCGGTCGGTCGGGAAAGGTCAAAACACACCCTCTCCGAGAAATAAACACAAGCACGTTTTTTACCGAAATAAATATATTATTGACAGTTGTCTTACATTTTATTTATTTGTTTCCGTGGACAATAAAGTTATCACACACATCCAACCACAACCAAGGAACAGATTTTTATAATTTGTTTACATAAATGTGGCAATAACTCCGAAATTGCATTTAGGTATAGGGAACATTAAACATTTAGGGAAAAATAAACAGCATTTCTTAAGGACTTTAAAAACGCAAATATATTTGCGTATATTCCATTTGAAATAACAAAGTTTATTAGATTTCCAGAAAAACGGAAGATCTGACAACAATGTAAATACACCATAAACTACCAGCCTTACACACACTAAAACATATAAAAATCGTGCACGCCGCTCTCGAGATAATTGAGGCGTTCTATATATAAAACTCACTCTCTATATTGATCACAAACTCACCTTGAATACGTGGAAAGCTTCAAATTGAATATTTCTAGACCTCTCCTTAAGCATATTCATCATTAATTTCAAGTTGTCGGGGTTCGATATATACCTGGTCATAACCTGCAATCAAATATAGATGTTAACATACACATGAAAGAACTACTTGAATATTTAGGCTTGTAAACATTACTGAGCCCTTATGACTACTTGGAGCAGGTCCATTGATTTCACCCTATAGCGTCCAGACTAGATGCTATGATAGCTCAGTCTCTGTCCGTTGAGAAGATCCATTTCATCAGACAACCCATGTTTTTGTCTTCATCATCATCAATGACGTTACAACTCTTCGTGAGTCTTTGGCGTGTTTACTATTGCCTTCCATGTTTGTTGGTCATTTGTCACCATTTTCCATTTTTTCCAAATCCATTCTGACTGCATATTTTCGTCTTTCCCAAAAAAACACATTGTTAATAAGGCAAGTGTCGTTACAGCGTATACAGGGTGGTCCTTAAGTAATTGTACAAAAAGAAACATTAGATCCTACACTCTAAAATATTACGATTTAACCCAACTTACTTTAATAAAATGTTGATATTAAGAAAGATACAGGGTGGTAAAGTTGAAATTTAAAATTTAATTTTTCGCCATAACTTTCATGTTTATGGAGATTTATTTACAAAAATTTATAAGTAGAGGTTTTGAGTATGAGGAATTATAATTTGATGCATAATTTTGATCTATCTCATAGAGGACGCCACATATGCCACATATTTGACATAAATTTGCGCTTAACTTTTTGGCTCTTCGAGTTAACACTATTTTCCACTATTAATAGCTTCAAAACTGAACAGTTTTCGAGATAATCGCATTTTACAAATCAGCTGCATAACTCTGTTTAACACAATTATTCCAGGCAACGAATGAAAAATAGAAAAAAACATCAATACTTATAAATTTTGGTATGGAATACCTTCAACTAAAGTTGATAGTTTCCAAAACATTAAAGAAAAAATAGCATAAGCTATTATTTTTTTACAAACATCATTAAGATAATTAATGTTCTCACTGCTCTCGTATAATGTGGTGGTGCACCATTTTGCATGAACCACATATTTTGCCTTAAGTTTAATGGCAATTCTTCCAGCAAATCAATAAAATCATTTTGTAAAAAATGTAAATAGTTATCACCATTCAAATTACGAGGTAACTCGCATGGCCCTAAAAATGATTTCCAATGATTCCACACCATACGTTTATTTTGAATTCATGTTGAAAATGCCTTTCTCTTTTAACATGAGGATTTTCAATATCCCAGGCATGATTGTTCTTTAAATTAAAAACCCCACGGCGTGTGAATGTAGCTTCGTCCGTAAATAATATTCTATCGACGAAGGAGTGGTCAAGATCTTGCCTGTTTCGGATATCATTTGCAAATCTGCATCTTAAAGGTAAATCTGTTGGCAATAGATTTTGTCTAATATAAAGTGGTAAGGGTGAAAAATGCTCGCGGTGTAGGATTTTTGAAATTGAAGTTTTGCTGATTCCTAACGCTGAAGATAAACGTCGTGTACTTACTTGAGAATCATCGTCAACGCGAACCATTACTTCATTTTCTTGATCAGGCTTAATCATTTTCGGTCGGCCTAAATTGTCATGTTTAGGACGAAATGAACCACTTTCGCCTAAATTCCGAAATATATGTTGAAATGTTTGGTGATCAGCCTGTCTGGGTATCGTCTTAAATATTCCCTTTTCGCTGTACGCCCGTTAAAATATTGCTGACAATAAATAGCAATCATATCTCTCATATCGATATTTGAAAAATTATTATGCCTCGGCATTTTCTGCTTTTGTTTAATAAACCAAAATAAACTAAATATTACAAAAGTCACTCATTTATTGACACAATACTTATTTGAAGTTGTCAACATCATTAGTGACATCAGCCTACTATGTTAATGAAACAATACTTATTTTAACCTTTAACTACCCGCGCATCAAGTTATAACATAACTACACGCGTGGCGTACTTTGTACGCCACAAGAAAATACACTTAAAAACAGCGGATTTGTTTAATTTTTTTTTAAATACACTTAGTTTTTTGTTATAAACCTTATTCGGCATCAATGAATACTTGGAGTTCCTTTTCAGTAAGCCAATTGGGATTTATAACTGGAATCATGGAATAACTGGATTCCATGATAAATAAAATTACTAATAAAAAATTTTTTTAAATGTGATTTTTTACAGGAGAAAAAGTATTGTTTATAAGGAAAAATATATTTTTTGCCATAATGACTAAAAAACAATTAAAATATGTACTTATATTACGACTTATAGTAATATAATCCTGGGGTATATTGTCCACCACCGGAAACAACAAATAATAAAATGTAAATTACGATCTTTCCAGAACGCCGATTATAACGAAACTAAAACCAAATTGTAAAGCACATTCCAGTGATAGGTTAGAAAAATAA